>NW_026646025.1:3114845-3472268 GCF_949987535.1 Balaenoptera acutorostrata | reverse complement strand
GATGACAAGAATTATGGAGCATTGTGATGACACGGTCATGGAACATTGTGATGACAAGAATTCTGGAGCTTTGTGATGACAAGGGCCATGGAGCATTGTGATGACACAGTCATGGAACTTTGTGATGACAAGAATTCTGGAGCATTGTGATGACAAGGGCCATGGAGCATTGTGATGACACGGTCATGGAACATTGTGATGACAAGAATTCTGGAGCATTGTGATGACAAGGGCCATGGAGCATTGTGATGACACGGTCATGGAACATTGTGATGACAAGAATTCTGGAGCATTGTGATGACAAGGGCCATGGAGCATTGTGATGACACGGTCATGGAACATTGTGATGACAAGAATTCTGGAGCATTGTGATGCGAAGGGCCATGGAGAATTGTGATGACATGATTATGGAACATGGTGATGACAAGAATTCTGGAGCATTGTGATGACAAGGGCCATGGAGCATTGTGATGACAAGTGTCACGGAGCATTGTAATGAGAGGTTTCATTGTGCACCGTGATGACAAGGGGGATGGAGTATTGTGATGAAACTGGTCCTGGAGCATTGTGATAACAAAAGCCATTGAGCATTGTGATGACATGGTCATGGAACATTGTGATGACAAGAATTCTGGAGCATTTTGATGACACGGTCATGGAACATTGTGATGACAAGAATTATGGAGGATTGTGATGACACGGTCATGGAACATTGTGATGACAAGAATTCTGGAGCATTGTGATGACAAGGGCCGTGGAGCATTGTGATGACACGGTCATGGATCATTGTGATGACAAGAATTCTGGAGCATTATGATGACAAGGGCCATGGAGCATTGTGATGACACGGTCATGGAACATTGTGATGACAAGAATTCTGGAGCATTGTGATGACAAGGGCCATGGAGCATTGTGATGACACGGTCATGGAACATTGTGATGACAAGAATTCTGGAGAATTGTGATAACAAGGGCCATGGAGCATTGTGATGACATGGTCATGGAACATTGTGATGACAAGAATTCTGGAGCATTTTAATGACACGGTCATGGAACATTGTGATGACAAGCAATCTGGAGCATTGTGATGAAAAGGGCCATGGAGCATTGTGATGACACGGTCATGGAACATTGTGATGACAAGAATTCTGGAGCACTGTGATGAGAAGGGCCATGGAGAATTGTGATGACATGGTCATGGAACATGGTGATGACAAGAATTCTGGAGCATTGTGATGACAAGAATTCTGGAGCATGGTGATGACAAAGGCCATGGTGCATTGTGATGACACGGTCATGGAACTTTGTGATGACAAGCAATCTGGAGCATTGTGATGAAAAGGGCCATGGAGCATTGTGATGACACGGTCATGGAACATTGTGATGACAAGAATTCTGAAGCATTGTGATGCGAAGGGCCATGGAGAATTGTGATGACATGGTCATGGAACATGGTGATGACAAGAATTCTGGAGCATTGTGATGACAAGGGCCATGGAGCATTGTGATGACAAGTGTCACGGAGCATTGTAATGAGAGGTTTCATTGTGCACCGTGATGACAAGGGGGATGGAATATTGTGATGAAACTGGTCCTGGAGCATTGTGATAACAAAAGCCATTGAGCATTGTGATGACAGGCATCATGGAGCATTGTGAAGAAAGGGGTCATGGGGAATTGTAATGACAATAGAGAAATGTGATGAAAATGGTCAGCAAGCAAATTGATTAAAGTGGTCATTTAGAATTGTCATGAAAAACTATATAGAGCATTGTGATGGCAAAGGTCATGGAGAACTGTGATGACCAGTGTCATGTAGCATTGTGATGACACGGTCATGGAACATTGTGATGACAAGAATTGTGGAGCATTGTGGTGACACGGTCATGGAACATTGTGATGACAAGAATTATGGAGCATTGTGATGACACGGTCATGGAACTTTGTGATGACAAGCAATCTGGAGCATTGTGATGAAAAGGGCCATGGAGCATTGTGATGACACGGTAATGGAACATTGTGATGACAAGAATTCTGGAGCATTGTGATGCGAAGGGCCATGGAGAATTGTGATGACATGGTTATGGAACATGCTGATGACAAGAATTCTGGAGCATTGTGATGACAAGGGCCATGGAGCATTGTGATGACAAGTGTCACGGAGCATTGTAATGAGAGGTTTCATTGTGCACCGTGATGACAAGGGGGATGGAGTATTGTGATGAAACTGGTCCTGGAGCATTGTGATAACAAAAGCCATTGAGCATTGTGATGACATGGTCATGGAACATTGTGATGACAAGAATTCTGGAGCATTTTGATGACACGGTCATGGAACATTGTGATGACAAGAATTATGGAAGATTGTGATGACACGGTCATGGAACATTGTGATGACAAGAATTCTGGAGCATTGTGATGACAAGGGCCATGGAGCATTGTGGTGACACGGTCATGGAACATTGTGATGACAAGAATTATGGAGCATTGTGATGACACGGTCATGGAACATTGTGATGACAAGAATTATGGAGCATTGGGATGACACGGTCATGGAACCTTGTGATGACAAGAATTCTGGAGCATTGTGATGACACGGTCATGGAGCATTGTGATGACAAGAAATCTGGAGCATTGTGATGAAAAGGGCCATGGAGCATTGTGATGACACGGTCATGGAACATTGTGATGACAAGCATTCTGGAGCATTGTGATGACAAGGGCCATGGAGCATTGTGATGACACGGTCATGGATCATTGTGATGACAAGTATTCTGAAACATTGTGATGACAAGGGCCATGGAGCATTGTGATGGCACGGTCATGGAACATTGTGATGACAAGAATTCTGGAGAATTGTGATGACAAGGGCCATGGAGCATTGTGATGACATGGTCATGGAACATTGTGATGACAAGAATTCTGGAGCATTTTAATGACACGGTCATGGAACATTGTGATGAAAAGAATTCTGGAGCATTGTGATGACAAGGGCCATGGAGCATTGTGATGACACGGTCATGGAACATTGTGATGACAAGAATTCTGGAGCATTGTGATGACAAGGGCCATGGAGCATTGTGATGACACGGTCATGGAACATTGTGATGACAAGAATTCTGGAGAATTGTGATAACAAGGGCCATGGAGCATTGTGATGACATGGTCATGGAACATTGTGATGACAAGAATTCTGGAGCATTTTAATGACACGGTCATGGAACATTGTGATGACAAGCAATCTGGAGCATTGTGATGAAAAGGGCCATGGAGCATTGTGATGACACGGTCATGGAACATTGTGATGACAAGAATTCTGGAGCACTGTAATGAGAAGGGCCATGGAGAATTGTGATGACATGGTCATGGAACATGGTGATGACAAGAATTCTGGAGCATTGTGATGACAAGAATTCTGGAGCATGGTGATGACAAAGGCCATGGTGCATTGTGATGACACGGTCATGGAACTTTGTGATGACAAGCAATCTGGAGCATTGTGATGAAACGGGCCATGGAGCATTGTGATGACACGGTAATGGAACATTGTGATGACAAGAATTCTGGAGCATTGTGATGCGAAGGGCCATGGAGAATTGTGATGACATGGTTATGGAACATGGTGATGACAAGAATTCTGGAGCATTGTGATGACAAGAATTCTGGAGCATTGTGATGACACGGTCATGGAGCATTGTGATGACAAGCAATCTGGAGCATTGTGATGACAAGGGCCATGGAGCATTGTGATGACACGGTCATGGAACATTGTGATGACAAGAATTCTGGAGCATTGTGATGCGAAGGGCCATGGAGAATTGTGATGACATGGTTATGGAACATGGTGATGACAAGAATTCTGGAGCATTGTGATGACAAGGGCCATGGAGCATTGTGATGACAAGTGTCACGGAGCATTGTAATGAGAGGTTTCATTGTGCACCGTGATGACAAGGGGGATGGAGTATTGTGATGAAACTGGTCCTGGAGCATTGTGATAACAAAAGCCATTGAGCATTGTGATGACATGGTCATGGAACATTGTGATGACAAGAATTCTGGAGCATTTTGATGACACGGTCATGGAACATTGTGATGACAAGAATTATGGAGGATTGTGATGACACGGTCATGGAACATTGTGATGACAAGAATTATGGAGCATTGTGATGACACGGTCATGGAACATTGTGATGACAAGAATTCTGGAGCTTTGTGATGACAAGGGCCATGGAGCATTGTGATGACACAGTCATGGAACTTTGTGATGACAAGAATTCTGGAGCATTGTGATGACAAGGGCCATGGAGCATTGTGATGACACGGTCATGGAACATTGTTATGACAAGAATTCTGGAGCATTGTGATGACAAGGGCCATGGAGCATTGTGATGACACGGTCATGGAACATTGTGATGACAAGAATTCTGGAGCATTGTGATGACAAGGGCCATGGAGCATTGTGATGACACGGTCATGGAACATTGTGATGACAAGAATTCTGGAGCATTTTGATGACACGGTCATGGAACATTGTGATGACAAGAATTATGGAGCATTGTGATGACAAGGGCCATGGTGCATTTTGATGACACGGTCATGGAACTTTGTGATGACAAGCAATCTGGAACATTGTGATGAAAAGGGCCATGGAGCATTGTGAAGACATGGTCATGGAACATTTTGATGAGAAGAATTATGGAGCATTGTGATGACACGGTCATGGAACATTGTGATAACAAGAAATCTGGAGCATTGTGATGACAAGGGCCATGGTGCATTGTGATGACACGGTCATGGAACATTGTGATGACAAGAATTCTGGAGCATTGTGATGACAAGGGCCATGGAGCATTGTGATGACACGGTCATGGAACATTGTGATGACAAGAATTCTGGAGCATTGTGATGACAAGGGCCATGGAGCATTGTGATGACACGGTCATGGAACATTGTGATGACAAGAATTCTGGAGCATTGTGATGACAAGTGCCATGGTGCATTGTGATGACACGGTCATGGAACATTGTGATGACAAGAATTCTGGAGCATTGTGATGACAAGAATTTTGGAGCATTGTGATGACACGGTCAAGGAGCATTGTGATGACAAGCAATCTGGAGCATTGTGATGACAAGGGCCATGGAGCATTGTGATGACACGGTCATGGAACATTGTGATGACAAGAATTCTGGAGCATTGTGATGACAAGGGCCATGGAGCATTGTGATGACAAGTGTCATGGAGCATTGTAATGAGAGGTTTCATTGTGCACCGTGATGACAAGGGGGATGGAATATTGTGATGAAACTGGTCCTGGAGCATTGTGATAACAAAAGCCATTGAGCATTGTGATGACAGGCATCATGGAGCATTGTGAAGAAAGGGGTCATGGGGAATTGTAATGACAATAGAGAAATGTGATGAAAATGGTCAGCAAGCAAATTGATTAAAGTGGTCATTTAGAATTGTCATGAAAAACTATATAGAGCATTGTGATGGCAAAGGTCATGGAGAACTGTGATGACCAGTGTCATGTAGCATTGTGATGACACGTCATGGAACATTGTGATGACAAGAATTGTGGAGCATTGTGGTGACACGGTCATGGAACATTGTGATGACAAGAATTATGGAGCATTGTGATGACACGGTCATGGAACTTTGTGATGACAAGCAATCTGGAGCATTGTGATGACAAGGGCCATGGAGCATTGTGATGACAAGTGTCACGGAGCATTGTAATGAGAGGTTTCATTGTGCACCGTGATGACTAGGGGGATGGAGTATTGTGATGAAACTGGTCCTGGAGCATTGTGATAACAAAAGCCATTGAGCATTGTGATGACATGGTCATGGAACATTGTGATGACAAGAATTCTGGAGCATTTTGATGACACGGTCATGGAACATTGTGATGACAAGAATTATGGAGGATTGTGATGACACGGTCATGGAACATTGTGATGACAAGAATTATGGAGCATTGTGATGACACGGTCATGGAACATTGTGATGACAAGAATTCTGGAGCTTTGTGATGACAAGGGCCATGGAGCATTGTGATGACACGGTCATGGAACTTTGTGATGACAAGAATTCTGGAGCATTGTGATGACAAGGGCCATGGAGCATTGTGATGACACGGTCATGGAACATTGTGATGACAAGAATTCTGGAGCATTGTGATGACAAGGGCCATGGAGCATTGTGATGACATGGTCATGGAACATTGTGATGACAAGAATTCTGGAGCATTGTGATGACAAGGGCCATAGAGCATTGTGATGACATGGTCATGGAACATTGTGATGACAAGAATTCTGGAGCATTTTGATGACACGGTCATGGAACATTGTGATGACAAGAATTATGGAGCATTGTGATGACAAGGGCCATGGTGCATTTTGATGACACGGTCATGGAACTTTGTGATGACAAGCAATCTGGAACATTTTGATGAAAAGGGCCATGGAGCATTGTGATGACATGGTCATGGAACATTGTGATGACAAGAATTCTGGAGCATTGTGATGAGAAGGGCCATGGAGAATTGTGATGACATGGTCATGGAACATGGTGATGACAAGAATTCTGGAGCATTGTGATGACACGGTCATGGAACATTGTGATGACTAGAATTAGGGAGCATTGTGATGACACGGTCATGGAACATTGTGATGTCAAGAATTCTGGAGCATTGTGATGACAAGGGCCATGGAGCATTGTGATGACACGGTCATGGAACATTGTGATGACAAGAATTGTGGAGTATTGTGATGACAAGGGCCATGGAGCATTGTGATGACACGGTCATGGAATATTGTGATGACAAGAATTGTGGAGCATTGTGATGACAAGGGCCATGGAGAATTGTGATGACATGGTCATAGAACATTGTGATGACAAGAATTCTGGAGCATTGTGATGACATGTGTCATTGAGCATTGTAATCAAACTTTTCATTGTGCACCGTGATGACAAGTGGGATGGAGTATTGTGATGAAACTGGTCCTGGAGCATTGTGATAACAAAAGCCATTGAGCATTGTGATGACAGGCATCATGGAGCATTGTGATGACACGGTCATGGAACATTGTGATGACAAGAATTCTGGAGCATTGTGATGACACGGTCATGGAACATTTTGATGACAAGAATTATGGAGCATTGTGATGACACGGTCATGGAACATTGTGATGACAAGAATTCTGGAGCATTGTGATGACAAAGGCCATGGAGCATTGTGATGACACGGTCATGGAACATAGTGATGACAAGAATTCTGGAGCATTGTGATGACAAGGGCCATGGAGCATTGTGATGACACGGTCATGGAACATTGTGATGACAAGAATTCTGGAGCATTGTGATGACAAGGGCCATGGAGCATTGTGATGACACGGTCATGGAACTTTGTGATGACAAGAATTCTGGAGCATTGTGATGACAAGGGCCATGGTGCATTGTGATGACACGGTCATGGAACTTTGTGATGACAAGCAATCTGGAGCATTGTGATGACCAGGGCCATGGAGCATTGTGATGACACGGTCATGGAACACTGTGATGACAAGAATTCTGGAGCATTGTGATGACAAGGGCCATGGAGCATTTTGATGACACGGTCATGGAACATTGTGATGACAAGAATTCTGGAGCATTGTGATGACAAGGGCCATGGTGCATTATGATGACACGGTCATGGAACTTTGTGATGACAAGCAATCTGGAGCATTGTGATGACCAGGGCCATGGAGCATTGTGATGACACGGTCATGGAACATTGTGATGAAAAGAATTCTGGAGCATTGTGATGACAAGAATTCTGGAGCATTGTGATGACACTGTCATGGAACATTGTGATGACAAGAATTATGGAGCATTGTGATGACACGGTCATGGAACATTGTGATGAGAAGAATTCTGGAGCATTGTGATGACAAGGGCCATGGAGCATTGTGATGACATGGTCATGGAACATTGTGATGACAAGAATTCTGGAGCATTGTGATGACACGGTCATGGAACATTTTGATGACAACAATTATGGAGCATTGTGATGACACGGTCATGGAACATTGTGATGACAAGAATTCTGGAGCATTGTGATGACAAGGGCCATGGAGAATTGTGATGACACGGTCATGGAACATTGTGATGACAAGAATTCTGGAGCATTGTGATGACAAGGGCCATGGAGCTTTGTGATGACAAGTGTATGGAGCATTGTAATGAGAGGTTTCATTGTGCACCGTGATGACAAGTGGGATGGAGTAGTGTGATGAACCTGGTCCTGGAGCATTGTGATAACAAAAGCCTTTGAGCATTGTGATGACAGGCATCATGGAGCATTGTAAAGAAAGGGGTCATGGGAAATTGTATTGACAATAGAGAAATGTGATGAAAATGGTCAGCAAGCAAAGTGATTAAAGTGGTCATTTAGAATTGTCATGAAAATCTATATAGAGCATTGTGATGGCAAAGGTCATGGAGAACTGTGATGACCAGGGTCATGTAGCATTGTGATGACACGGTCATGGAACATTGTGATGACAAGAATTATGGAGCATTGTGATGACACGGTCATGAAACATTGTGATTACAAGAATTCTGGAGCATTGTGATGACACGGTCATGGAACATTGTGATGATAAGAATTCTGGAGCATTGTGATGACACGGTCTTGGAACATTGTGATGATAAGAATTCTGGAGCATTGTGATGACAAGGGCCATGGAGCATTGTGATGACATGGTCATGGAACATTGTGATGACAAGAGTTCTGGAGCATTGTGATGACATGTGTCATGGAGCATTGTAATGAAACTTTTCATTGTGCACCGTTATGACAAGGGAGATGGAGTAATGTGATGAAACTGGTCCTGGAGCATTGTAATAACAAAAGCCATTGAGCATTGTGATGACAGGCATCATGGAGCATTGTGAAGAAAGGGGTCATGGGGAATTGTAATGACAATAGAGAAATGTGATGAAAATGGTCAGCAAGCAAAGTGATTAAAGTGGTCACTTAGAATTGTCATGAAAAACTATATAGAGCATTGTGATGACAAAGGTCATGGAGAACTGTGAAGACCAGGGTCATGTAGCATTGTGATGACACGGTCATGGAACATTGTGATGACAAGAATTATGGAGCATTGTGATGACACGGTCATGGAACATTGTGATGACAAGAATTCTGGAGCATTGTGATGACAAGGGCCATGGAGCATTGTGATGACATGGTCATGGAACATTTTGATGACAAGAATTCTGGAGCATTGTGATGACAAGGGCCATGGAGCATTGTGATGACACGGTCATGGAACATTGTGATGACAAGAATTCTGGAGCATTGTGATGACAAGGTCCATGGAGCATTGTGATGACACGGTCATGGAACATTGTGATGACCAGAATTATGGAGCATTGTGATGACAAGGGCCATGGAGTATTGTGATGACACGGTGATAGAACATTGTGATGACAAGAATTCTGGAGCATTGTGATGACAAGGGCCATGGAGCATTGTGATGACATGGTCATGGAACATTGTGATGACAAGAATTCTGGAGCATTGTGATGACACGGTCATGGAACATTGTGATGACAAGAATTCTGGAGCATTGTGATGACAAGGGTCATGGAGCATTGTGATGACACGGTCATGGAACATTGTGATGACAAGAATTCTGGAGCATTGTTATGACAAGGGCCATGGAGCATTGTGATGACACGGTCATGGAACATTGTGATGACAAGAGTTCTGCAGCATTGTGATGACAAGGGCCATGGTGCATTGTGATGACACGGTCATGGAACTTTGTGATGACAAGCAATCTGGAGCATTGTGATGACCAGGGCCATGGAGCATTGTGATGACACGGTCATGGAACACTGTGATGACAAGAATTCTGGAGCATTGTGATGACAAGGGCCATGGAGCATTTTGATGACACGGTCATGGAACATTGTGATGACAAGAATTCTGGAGCATTGTGATGACAAGGGCCATGGTGCATTATGATAACACGGTCATGGAACTTTGTGATGAAAAGCAATCTGGAGCATTGTGATGACCAGGGCCATGGAGCATTGTGATGACACGGTCATGGAACATTGTGATGACAAGAATTATGGAGCATTGTGATGACAAGGGCCATGGAGCATTGTGATGACACGGTCATGGAACATTTTGATGACAAGAATTCTGGAGAATAGTGATGACAAGGGCCATAGAGCATTGTGATGACACGGTCTTGGAACATTGTGATGATAAGAATTCTGGAGCATTGTGATGACAAGGGCCATGGAGAATTGTGATGACATGGTCATGGAACATTGTGATGACAAGAGTTCTGGAGCATTGTGATGACATGTGTCATGGAGCATTGTAATGAAACTTTTCATTGTGCACCGTGATGACAAGGGAGATGGAGTAATGTGATGAAACTGGTCCTGGAGCATTGTAATAACAAAAGACATTGAGCATTGTGATGACAGGCATCATGGAGCATTGTGAAGAAAGGGGTCATGGGGAATTGTAATGACAATAGAGAAATGTGATGAAAATGGTCAGCAAGCAAAGTGATTAAAGTGGTCACTTAGAATTGTCATGAAAAACTATATAGAACATTGTGATGACAAAGGTCATGGAGAACTGTGAAGACCAGGGTCATGTAGCATTGTGATGACACGGTCATGGAACATTTTGATGACAAGAATTCTGGAGCATTGTGATGACACGGTCATGGAACATTGTGATGTCAAGAAATCTGGAGCATTGTGATGACAAGGGCCATGGAGCATTGTGATGACACGATCATGAAATTTTGTGATGAAAAGAATTCTGGAGCATTTTGATGACAAGGGCCATGGAGCATTGTGATGACACGGTCATGGAATATTGTGATGACAAGAATTCTGGAGCATTGTGATGAGAAGGGCCATGGAGAATTGTGATGACATGGTCATGGAACATTGTGATGACAAGAATTCTGGAGCATTGTGATGACACGGTCATGGAACATTGTGATGACAAGAATTCTGGAGCATTGTGATGACAAGGGCCATGGAGCATTGTGATGACACGGTCATGGAATATTGTGATGACAAGAATTGTGGAGTATTGTGATGACAAGGGCCATGGAGCATTGTGATGACACGGTCATGGAATATTGTGATGACAAGAATTGTGGAGCATTGTGATGACAAGGGCCATGGAGAATTGTGATGACATGGTCATAGAACATTGTGATGACAAGAATTCTGGAGCATTGTGATGACATGTGTCATTGAGCATTGTAATCAAACTTTTCATTGTGCACCGTGATGACAAGTGGGATGGAGTATTGTGATGAAACTGGTCCTGGAGCATTGTGATAACAAAAGCCATTGAGCATTGTGATGACAGGCATCATGGAGCATTGTGATGACACGGTCATGGAACATTGTGATGACAAGAATTCTGGAGCATTGTGATGACACGGTCATGGAACATTTTGATGACAAGAATTATGGAGCATTGTGATGACACGGTCATGGAACATTGTGATGACAAGAATTCTGGAGCATTGTGATGACAAAGGCCATGGAGCATTGTGATGACACGGTCATGGAACATAGTGATGACAAGAATTCTGGAGCATTGTGATGACAAGGGCCATGGAGCATTGTGATGACACGGTCATGGAACTTTGTGATGACAAGAATTCTGGACCATTGTGATGACAAGGGCCATGGTGCATTGTGATGACACGGTCATGGAACTTTGTGATGACAAGCAATCTGGAGCATTGTGATGACCAGGGCCATGGAGCATTGTGATGACACGGTCATGGAACATTGTGATGAAAAGAATTCTGGAGCATTGTGATGACAAGAATTCTGGAGCATTGTGATGACACTGTCATGGAACATTGTGATGACAAGAATTCTGGAGCATTGTTATGACACGGTCATGGAACATTTTTTTTTTTTTTTTTTTTCATTTTAAACCATTTTCATTTGAAGTGATAAACATGATAGCAGGTTAATATGGTGCAAACAGCATCAGAAGTCAGAAGTCAGACCTGCCAATCTCAGCGGCCAATACACCACACTCCAAACAAAACCATCCCCCTGGGCACCATTCACTGAGTTGTTGAAGCACAGCTGCCCACACTCAACTGTGTGACCTTGGGCAAGTCACTTAACCTCACTGACTCGTAGTTCTTCTGCTGCAATATGAGAATAACAATGTATAAGAAAAAAAAAAGAATGTTTACCTTATCACATAAGGTTGTTGTGGAGGTCAAATGGCATAATATGTGTGAAAACGCTTTGAAAACTTTAAAGTCACTTGTTCGCTTCCTGGAATATTCCTTTCCTCTCTTCCTTAACAAATCCTGCTCATCCTTCAGAGGCTTCTCTTGACCCTCTTCTGATCTCCTCCCTCTTTCGAACCCCTAGAGCCCTTCATGGAGAGAACTAACCAGTGTACCATCATGTACGTCCTCCCCCTCCCGCCGATTTGACCCTGACGCTTCCACACCTCCATGCTCCACTCATTCCATTCCCGGGCTCCACTAAATACTTCCTCTACTACTTTTTATCGTTCTCTTCATCCTCCAAAGCTGCTTTAAACATTACCAGCCTTTGAAGGCTTCCCTAATATTCTTCCTCTGTAGAGTCAGGAGCGTCTTCATTCATGGTTCCCAGAGTATAAACTTCTGATGGAGTTCTTATCTTCTTTTTTTTTTTTTTTTTTTTTTTTTTTCCACACACACACACTGTATTTTATTTTTACAAGAGATAGATAGACTGACACCAAGCATTGTACATGGATGACCACAACAAAAGCAACAATGATTGCAATTACCAAACATGAAACACACTTATACTATGTCATAAAATTGACATTCAGTCCAAGAATTCTGGAGCATTGTGATGACAAGGGCCATGGAGCATTGTGATGGCACGGTCATGGAACATTGTGATGAAAGAATTCTGGAGCATTGTGATGACAAGGGCCATGGAGCATTGTGATGACAAGTGTCATGGAGCATTGTAATGAGAGGTTTCATTGTGCACCGTGATGACAAGGGGGATGGAGTATTGTGATGAAACTGGTCCTGGAGCATTGTGATAACAAAAGCCATTGAGCATTGTGATGACAGGCATCATGGAGCATTGTGAAGAAAGGTGTCATGGGGAATTGTAATGAGAATAGAGAAATGTGATGAAAATGGTCAGCAAGCAAAGAGATTAAACTGGTCACTTAGAATTGTCATGAAAAACTATATAGAGCATTGTGATGACAAAGGTCATGGAGAACTGTGAAGACCAGGGTCATGTAGCATTGTGATGACACGGTCATGGAACATTGTGATGACAAGAATTATGGAGCATTGTGATGACACGGTCATGGAACATTGTGATGACAAGAATTCTGGAGCATTGTGATGACAAGGGCCATGGAGCATTGTGATGACATGGTAATGGAACATTTTGATGACAAGAATTCTGGAGCATTGTGATGACAAGGGCCATGGAGCATTGTGATGACACGGTCATGGAACATTGTGATGACAAGAATTCTGGAGCATTGTGATGAAACGGGCCATGGAGCATTGTGATGACATGGTCATGGAACATTGTGATGACAAGAATTCTGGAGCATTGTGATGACACGGTCATGGAACATTGTGATGACAAGTATTCTGGAGCATTGTGATGACAAGGGCCATGGAGCATTGTGATGACACGGTCATGGAACATTGTGATGACAAGAATTCTGGAGCATTGTGATGACAAGGGCCATGGAGCATTGTGATGACTCGGTCATGGAACATTGTGATGACAAGAATTCTGGAGCATTGTGATGACAAGGGCCATGGTGCATTGTGATGACACGGTCATGGAACTTTGTGATGACAAGCAATCTGGAGCATTGTGATGACCAGGGCCATGGAGCATTGTGATGACACGGTCATGGAACATTGTGATGACAAGAATTCTGGAGAATTGTGATGACAAGAATTCTGGAGCATTGTGATGACACGGTCATGGAACATTGTGATGACAAGAATTCTGGAGCATTGTGATGACACGGTCATGGATCATTTTGATGACAAGAATTATGGAGCATTGTGATGACACGGTCATGGAACATTGTGATGACAAGAATTCTGGAGCATTGTGATGACAAGGGCCATGGAGCATTGTGATGACACGGTCATGGAACATTGTGATGACAAGAATTCTGCAGCATTGTGATGACAGGGGCCATGGAGCATTGTGATGACACGGTCATGGAACATTGTGATGACAAGAATTCTGGAGCATTGTGATGACCAGGGCCATGGAGCATTGTGATGACAAGTGTCATGGAGCATTGTAATGAGAGGTTTCATTGTGCACCGTGATGACAAGGGGGATGGAGTATTGTGATGAAACTGGTCCTGGAGCATTGTGATAACAAAAGCCATTGAGCATTGTGATGACAGGCATCATGGAGCATTGTGAAAAAAGGGGTCATGCGGAACTGTAATGACAATAGAGAAATGTGATGAAAATGGTCAGCAAGCAAAGTGATTAAAGTGGTCATTTAGAATTATCATGAAAATCTATATAGAGCATTGTGATGGCAAAGGTCATGGAGAACTGTGATGACCAGGGTCATGTAGCATTGTGATGACACGGTCATGGAACATTGTGATGACAAGAATTCTGGAGCATTGTGATGACAAGGGCCATGGAGCATTGTGATGACACGGTCATGGAACATTGTGATGACAAGAATTCTGCAGCATTGTGATGACAGGGGCCATGGAGCATTGTGATGACACGGTCATGGAACATTGTGATGACAAGAATTCTGGAGCATTGTGATGACAAGCGCCATGGAGCATTGTGATGACACGGTCATGGAACATTCTGATGACAAGAATTCTGGAGCATTGTGATGACAAGGGCCATGGAGCATTGTGATGACAAGTGTCATGGAGCATTGTAATGAGAGGTTTCATTGTGCACCGTGATGACAAGGGGGATGGAGTATTGTGATGAAACTGGTCCTGGAGCATTGTGATAACAAAAGCCTTTGAGCATTGTGATGACAGGCATCATGGAGCATTGTGAACAAAGGGGTCATGCGGAACTGTAATGACAATAGAGAAATGTGATGAAAATGGTCAGCAAGCAAAGTGATTAAAGTGGTCATTTAGAATTATCATGAAAATCTATATAGAGCATTGTGATGGCAATGGTCATGTAGAACTGTGATGACCAGGGTCATGTAGCATTGTGATGACACGGTCATGGAACATTGTGATGACAAGAATTATGGAGCATTGTGATGACACGGTCATGGAACATTGTGATGAGAAGAATTCTGGAGCATTGTGATGACAAGGGCCATGGAGCATTGTGATGACATGGTCATGGAACATTGTGATGACAAGAATTCTGGAGCATTGTGATGACACGGTCATGGAACATTTTGATGACAACAATTATGGAGCATTGTGATGACACGGTCATGGAACATTGTGATGACAAGAATTCTGGAGCATTGTGATGACAAGGGCCATGGAGCATTGTGATGACACGGTCATGGAACATTGTGATGACAAGAATTCTGGAGCATTGTGATGACAAGGCCCATGGAGAATTGTGATGACATGGTCATGGAACATTTTGATGACAAGAATTCTTGAGCATTGTGATGACATATGTCATGGAGCATTGTAATGAAACTTTTCATTGTGCACCGTGATGACAAGGGAGAGGGAGTAATGTGATGAATCTGGTCCTGGAGCATTGTAATAACAAAAGCCATTGAGCATTGTGATGACATGCATCATGGAGCATTGTGAAGAAAGGGATCATGGGGATTTGTAATGACAATAAAGAAATGTGATGAAAATGGTCAGCAAGCAAAGTGATTAAAGTGGTCATTTAGAATTGTCATGAAAAACTATATAGAGCATTGTGATGACAAATGTCATTGACAACTGTGATGACAAGGGTCATGTAGCATTGTGATGACACGGTCATGGAACATTGTGATGACAAGAATTATGGTGCATTGTGATGACACGGTCATGGAACATTGTGATGACAAGAATTATGGTGCATTGTGATGACACGGTCATGGAACATTGTGATGACAAGAATTCTGGAGCATTGTGATGACAAGGGCCATGGAGCGTTGTGATGACACGGTCATGGAACATTGTGATGAAAAGAATTCTGGAGCATTGTGATGACAAGGGCCATGGTGCATTGTGATGACACGGTCATGGAACTTTGTGATGACAAGCAATCTGGAGCATTGTGATGACAAGGGCCATGGAGCATTGTGATGACACGGTCATGGAACATTGTGATGACAAGAATTCTGGAGCATTGTGATGACAAGGGCCATGGAGCATTGTGATGACACGGTCATGGAACATTGTGATGACAAGAATTCTAGAGCATTGTGATGACAAGGGCCATGGTGCATTGTGATGACACGGTCATGGAACTTTGTGATGACAAGCAATCTGGAGCATTGTGATGACAAGGGCCATGGCGCATTGTGATGACAAGTGTCATGGAACATTGTAATGAGAGGTTTCATTGTGCACCGTAATGACAAGGGGGATGGGGTATTGTGATGAAACTGGTCCTGGAGCATTATGATAACAAAAGCCATTGAGCATTGTAATGACAGGCATCATGGAGCATTGTGAAGAAAGGGGTCATGGGAAATTGTAATGACAATAGAGAAATGTGATGAAAACGGTCAGCATCCAAAGTGATTAAAGTGGTCATTTAGAATTGTCATGAAAAACTACATAGAGCATTGTGATGACAAAGGTCATGGAGAACTGTGATGGCCAGGGTCATGTAGCATTGTGATGACACGTTCATGGAACATTGTGATGACAAGAATTATGGAGCATTGTGATGACACGGTCATGGAACATTGTGATGACAAGAATTCTGGAGCATTGTGATGACAAGGGCCATGGAGCATTGTGATGACACGGTCATGGAACATTGTGATGACAAGTATTCTGGAGCATTGTGATGACAAGGGCCATGGAGAATTGTGATGACCTGGTCATGGAACATTGTGATGACAAGAATTCTGGAGCATTGTGATGACATGTGTCATGGAGCATTGTAATGAAACTTTTCATTGTGCACCGTGATGACAAGGGGGATGGAGTATTGTGATGAAACTGGTCCTTGAGGATTGTGATAACAAAAGCCATTGAGCATTGTGATGACAGGCATCATGGAGCATTGTGAAGAAAGGGGTCATGGGAAATTGTAATGACAATAGAGAAATGTGACGAAAATGGTCAGCAAGCAAAGTGATTAAAGTGGTCATTTAGAATTGTCATGAAAAACTATATAGAGCATTGTGATGACACAGGTCATGGAGAACTGTGATGACCAGGGTCATGTAGCATTGTGATGACACGGTCATGGAACATTGTGATGACAAGAATTAAGGAGCATTGTGATGACACGGTCATGGAACATTGTGATGACAAGAATTCTGGAGCATTGTGATGACAAGGGCCATGGAGCATTGTGATGACTCAGTCATGGAACATTGTGATGACAAGAAGTCTGCAGCATTGTGATGACAAGGGCCATGGTGCATTGTGATGACACGGTCATGGAACTTTTTGATGACAAGCAATCTGGAGCATTGTGATGACTAGGGCCATGGAGCATTGTGATGACACGGTCACGGAACTTTGTGATGACAAGCAATCTGGAGCATTGTGATGACAAGGGCCATGGAGCATTGTGATGACAAGTGTCATGGAGCATTGTAATGAGAGGTTTCATTGTGCACCGTGATGACAAGGGGGATGAAATATTGTGATGAAACTGGTCCTGGAGCATTGTGATAACAAAAGCCATTGAGCATTGTGATGACAGGCATCATGGAGCATTGTGAAGAAAGGGGTCATGGGAAATTTAATGACAATAGAGAAATGTGATGAAAACGGTCAGCAAGCAAAGTGATTAAAGTGGTCATTTAGAATTGTCATGAAAAACTACATAGTGCATTGTGATGACAAACGTCATGGAGAACTGTGATGGCCAGAGTAATGTAGCATTGTGATGACACGGTCATGGAACATTGTGATGACAAGAATTCTGGAGCATTGTGATGACAAGGGCCATGGTGCATTGTGATGACACGGTCATGGAACTTTTTGATGACAAGCAATCTGGAGCATTGTGATGACAAGGGCCATGGAGCATTGTGATGATATTGTCATGGAACATTGTGATGACAAGAATTCTGGAGCATTGTGCTGACAAGGGCCCTGGAGCTTGGTGATGACACGGTCATGGAACATTGTGATGACAATAATTCTGGAGCATTGTGATGACATGGTAATGGAACATTGTGATGACAAGAATTCTGAAGCATTGTGATGACATGTGTCATGGAGCATTGTAATGAAACTTTTCATTGTGCACCGTGATGACAAGGGGGATGGAGTATTGTGATGAAACTGGTCCTGGAGCATTGTGATAACAAAAGCCATTGAGCATTGTGATGACAGGCATCATGGAGCATTGTGAAGAAAGGGGTCATGGGGAATTGTAATGACAATAGAGAAATGTGATGAAAATGGTCAGCAAGCAAAGTGATTAAAGTG
Organism: Balaenoptera acutorostrata; assembly: GCF_949987535.1. Lineage (NCBI taxonomy): Eukaryota > Metazoa > Chordata > Mammalia > Artiodactyla > Balaenopteridae > Balaenoptera > Balaenoptera acutorostrata. The sequence continues at coordinate 3,453,603 of NW_026646025.1, read as the reverse complement.
GTCATTTAGAATTGTCATGAAAAATTATATAGAGCATTGTGATGACACGGTCATGGAACATTGTGATGACAAGAATTATGGAGCATTGTGATGACAAGGGCCATGGAGCATTGTGATGACACGGTCATGGAACATTGTGATGACAAGAATTCTGGAGCATTGTGATGACAAGGGCCATGGTGCATTGTGATGACACGGTCATGGAACTTTTTGATGACAAGCAATCTGGAGCATTGTGATGACAAGGGCCATGGAGCATTGTGATGAAACGGTCATGGAACATTGTCATGACAAGAATTCTGGAGCATTGTGATGACAAGGGCCATGGAGCATTGTGATGACACGGTCATGGAACATTGTGATGACAAAAATTCTGGAGCATTGTGATGACAAGGGCCATGGAGAATTGTGATGACATGGTCATGGAACATGGTGATGACAAGAATTCTGGAGCATTGTGATGACAAGGGCCATGGAGCATTGTGATGACACGGTCATGGAACATTGTGATGACAAGAATTCTAGAGCATTGTGATGACAAGGGCCATGGTGCATTGTGATGACACGGTCATGGAACTTTGTGATGACAAGCAATCTGGAGCATTGTGATGACTCGGGCCATGGAGCTTTGTGATGACACGGTCACGGAACTTTGTGATGACAAGCAATCTTGAGCATTGTGATGACAAGGGCCATGGAGCATTGTGATGACAAGTGTCATGGAACATTGTAATGAGATGTTTCATTGTGCACCGTAATGACAAGGGGGATGGGGTATTGTGATGAAACTGGTCCTGGAGCATTGTGATAACAAAAGCCATTGAGCATTGTAATGACAGGCATCATGGAGCATTGTGAAGAAAGGGGTCATGGGAAATTGTAATGACAATAGAGAAATGTGATGAAAACGGTCAGCATCCAAAGTGATTAAAGTGGTCATTTAGAATTGTCATGAAAAACTACATAGAGCATTGTGATGACAAAGGTCATGGAGAACTGTGATGGCCAGGGTCATGTAGCATTGTGATGACACGTTCATGGAACATTGTGATGACAAGAATTATGGAGCATTGTGATGACACGGTCATGGAACATTGTGATGACAAGAATTCTGGAGCATTGTGATGACAAGGGCCATGGAGCATTGTGATGACACGGTCATGGAACATTGTGATGACAAGAATTCTGGAGCATTGTGATGACAAGGGCCATGGAGAATTGTGATGACCTGGTCATGGAACATTGTGATGACAAGAATTCTGGAGCATTGTGATGACATGCGTCATGGAGCATTGTAATGAAACTTTTCATTGTGCACCGTGATGACAAGGGGGATGGAGTATTGTGATGAAACTGGTCCTGGAGGATTGTGATAACAAAAGCCATTGAGCATTGTGATGACAGGCATCATGGAGCATTGTGAAGAAAGGGGTCATGGGAAATTGTAATGACAATAGAGAAATGTGACGAAAATGGTCAGCAAGCAAAGTGATTAAAGTGGTCATTTAGAATTGTCATGAAAAACTATATAGAGCATTGTGATGACACAGGTCATGGAGAACTGTGATGACCAGGTTCATGTAGCATTGTGATGACACGGTCATGGAACATTGTGATGACAAGAATTAAGGAGCATTGTGATGACACGGTCATGGAACATTGTGATGACAAGAATTCTGGAGCATTGTGATGACAAGGGCCATGGAGCATTGTGATGACACGGTCATGGAACATTGTGATTACAAGAATTCTGGAGCATTGTGATGACACGGTCATGGAACATTGTGATGACAAGAATTCTGGAGCATTATGATGACAAGGGCCATGGAGCATTGTGATGACACGGTCATGGAACATTGTGATTAAAAGAATTCTGGAGCATTGTGATGACAAGGGACATGGAGCATTGTGATGACACGGTCATGGAACATTGTGATGACAAGAATTCTGGAGCATTGTGATGACAAGGGCCATGGAGCATTGTGATGACTCAGTCATGGAACATTGTGATGACAAGAAGTCTGCAGCATTGTGATGACAAGGGCCATGGTGCATTGTGATGACACGGTCATGGAACTTTTTGATGACAAGCAATCTGGAGCATTGTGATGACCAGGGCCATGGAGCATTGTGATGACACGGTCACGGAACTTTGTGATGACAAGCAATCTGGAGCATTGTGATGACAAGGGCCATGGAGCATTGTGATGACAAGTGTCATGGAGCATTGTAATGAGAGGTTTCATTGTGCACCGTGATGACAAGGGGGATGGAATATTGTGATGAAACTGGTCCTGGAGCATTGTGATAACAAAAGCCATTGAGCATTGTGATGACAGGCATCATGGAGCATTGTGAAGAAAGGGGTCATGGGAAATTGTAATGACAATAGAGAAATGTGATGAAAACGGTCAGCAAGCAAAGTGATTAAAGTGGTCATTTAGAATTGTCATGAAAAACTACATAGAGCATTGTGATGACAAACGTCATGGAGAACTGTGATGGCCAGGGTCATGTAGCATTGTGATAACACGGTCATGGAACATTGTGATGACAAGAATTCTGGAGCATTGTGATGACAAGGGCCATGGAGCATTGTGATGACACGGTCATGGAATATTGTGATGACAAGAATTCTGGAGCATTGTGATGACAAGGGCCATGGTGCATTGTGATGACACGGTCATGGAACTTTTTGATGACAAGCAATCTGGAGCATTGTGATGACAAGGGCCATGGAGCATTGTGATGATATGGTCATGGAACATTGTGATGACAAGAATTCTGGAGCATTGTGCTGACAAGGGCCCTGGAGCTTGGTGATGACACGGTCATGGAACATTGTGATGACAATAATTCTGGAGCATTGTGATGACAAGGCCCATGGAGAATTGTGATGACATGGTAATGGAACATTGTGATGACAAGAATTCTGAAGCATTGGGATGACATGTGTCATGGAGCATTGTAATGAAACTTTTCATTGTGCACCGTGATGACAAGGGAGATGGAGTAATGTGATGAAACTTGTCCTGGAGCATTGTAATAACAAAAGCCATTGAGCATTGTGATGACAGGCATCATGGAGCATTGTGAAGAAAGGCGTCATGGGGAATTGTAATGACAATAGAGAAATGTAATGAAAATGGTCAGCAAGCAAAGTGATTAAAGTGGTCATTTAGAATTGTCATGAAAAACTATATAGAGCATTGTGATGACAAAGGTCATGGAGAACTGTGATGACCAGGGTCATGTAGCATTGTGATGCCACGGTCATGGAACATTGTGATGACAAGAATTATGGAGCATTGTGATGACACGGTCATGGAACATTGTGATGACAAGAATTATGGAACATTGTGATGACACGTTCATGGAACATTGTGATGACAAGAATTCTGGAGCATTGTGATGACAAGGGCCATGGAGCATTGTGATGAAACGGTCATGGAACATTGTGATGACAAGAATTCTGGAGCATTGTGATGACAAGGGCCATGGAGCATTGTGATGACACGGTCATGGAACATTGTGATGACAAAAATTCTGGAGCATTGTGATGACAAGGGCCATGGAGATTTGTGATGACATGGTCATGGAACATGGTGATGACAAGAATTCTGGAGCATTGTGAAGACAAGGGCCATGGAGCATTGTGATGACAAGTGTCATGGAGCATTGTAATGAGAGGTTTCATTGTGCACCGTGATGACATGGGGGATGGAGTATTGTGATGAAACTGTTCCTGGAGCATTTTGATAACAAAAGCCATTGAGCATTGTGATGACAGGCATCATGGAGCATTGTGAAGAAAGGGGTCATGGGAAATTGTAATGACAATAGAGAAATGTGATGAAAATGGTCAGCAAGCAAAGTGATTAAAGTGGTCATTTACAATTGTCATGAAAAACTATATAGAGCATTGTGATGGCAAAGGTCATGGAGAACTGTGATGGCCAGGGTCATGTAGCATTGTGATGATACGGTCATGGAACATTGTGATGACAAGAATTATGGAGCATTGTGATGACACGGTCATGGAACATTGTGATGACAAGAATTCTGTAGCATTGTGATGACAAGGGCCATGGTGCATTGTGATGACATGGTCATGGAACTTTTTGATGACAAGCAATCTGGAGCATTGTGATGACAAGGGCCATGGAGCATTGTGATGACATGGTCATGGAACATTGTGATGACAAGAATTCTGCAGCATTGTGCTGACAAGGGCTCTGGAGCTTTGTGATGACGCGGTCATGGAACATTGTGATGACAATAATTCTGGAGCATTGTGATGACAAGGCCCATGGAGAATTGTGATGACATGGTCATGGAACATTGTGATGACAAGAATTCTGGAGCATTGTGATGACAAGGGCCATGGAGCATTGTAATGAAACTTTTCATTGTGCACCGTGATGACAAGGGAGATGGAGTAATGTGATGAAACTGGTCCTGGAGCATTGTAATAACAAAAGCCATTGAGCATTGTGATGACAGGCATCATGGAGCATTGTGAAGAAAGGGGTCATGGGGAATTGTAATGACAATAGAGAAATGTGATGAAAATGGTCAGCAAGCAAAGTGATTAAAGTGGTCACTTAGAATTGTAATGAAAAACTATATAGAGCATTGTGATGACAAAGGTCATGGAGAACTGTGAAGACCAGGGTCATGTAGCATTGTGATGACACGGTCATGGAACATTGTGATGACAAGAATTCTGGAGCATTGTGATGACACGGTCATGGAACATTGTGATGTCAAGAATTCTGGAGCATTGTGATGACAAGGGCCATGGAGCATTGTGATGACACGGTCACGGAACTTTGTGATGACAAGCAATGTGGAGCATTGTGAAGACAAGGGCCATGGAGCATTGTGATGACAAGTGTCATGGAGCATTGTAATGAGAGGTTTCATTGTGCACCGTGATGACAAGGGGGATGGAGTATTGTGATGAAACTGGTCCTGGAGCATTGTGATAACAAAAGCCATTGAGCATTGTGATGACAGGCATCATGGTGCATTGTGAAGAAAGGTGTCATGGGGAATTGTAATGACAATAGTGAAATGTGATGAAAATGGACAGCAAGCAAAGTGATTAAAGTGGTCATTTAGAATTGTCATGAAAATCTATATAGGGCATTGTGATGATAAAGGTCATGGAGAACTGTGATGACCAGGGTCATATAGCTTTGTGATGACACGGTCATGGAACATTGTGATGACAAGAATTCTGGAGCATTGTGATGACATATGTCATGGAGCATTGTAATGAAACTTTTCATTGTGCACCGTGATGACAAGGGAGATGGAATAATGTGATGAAACTGGTCCTGGAGCATTGTAATAACAAAAGCCATTGAGCATTGTGATGACAGGCATCATGGAGCATTGTGAAGAAATGGGTCATGGGGAATTGTAATGACAATAGAGAAATGTGATGAAAATGGTCAGCAAGCAAAGTGATTAAAGTGGTCATTTAGAATTGTCATGAAAAACTATATAGAGCATTGTGATGACACAGGTCATGGAGAACTGTGATGACCAGGGTCATGTAGCATTGTGATGACACGGTCATGGAACATTGTGATGACAAGAATTAAGGAGCATTGTGATGACACGGTCATGGAACATTGTGATGACAAGAATTCTGGAGCATTGTGATGACAAGGGCCATGGAGCATTGTGATGACACGGTCATGGAACATTGTGATTACAAGAATTCTGGAGCATTGTGATGACACGGTCATGGAACATTGTGATGACAAGAATTCTGGAGCATTATGATGACAAGGGCCATGGAGCATTGTGATGACACGGTCATGGAACATTGTGATTAAAAGAATTCTGGAGCATTGTGATGACAAGGGACATGGAGCATTGTGATGACACGGTCATGGAACATTGTGATGACAAGAATTCTGGAGCATTGTGATGACAAGGGCCATGGAGCATTGTGATGACTCAGTCATGGAACATTGTGATGACAAGAAGTCTGCAGCATTGTGATGACAAGGGCCATGGTGCATTGTGATGACACGGTCATGGAACTTTTTGATGACAAGCAATCTGGAGCATTGTGATGACCAGGGCCATGGAGCATTGTGATGACACGGTCACGGAACTTTGTGATGACAAGCAATCTGGAGCATTGTGATGACAAGGGCCATGGAGCATTGTGATGACAAGTGTCATGGAGCATTGTAATGAGAGGTTTCATTGTGCACCGTGATGACAAGGGGGATGGAATATTGTGATGAAACTGGTCCTGGAGCATTGTGATAACAAAAGCCATTGAGCATTGTGATGACAGGCATCATGGAGCATTGTGAAGAAAGGCGTCATGGGAAATTGTAATGACAATAGAGAAATGTGATGAAAACGGTCAGCAAGCAAAGTGATTAAAGTGGTCATTTAGAATTGTCATGAAAAACTACATAGAGCATTGTGATGACAAACGTCATGGAGAACTGTGATGGCCAGGGTCATGTAGCATTGTGATAACACGGTCATGGAACATTGTGATGACAAGAATTCTGGAGCATTGTGATGACAAGGGCCATGGAGCATTGTGATGACACGGTCATGGAACATTGTGATGACAAGAATTCTGGAGCATTGTGATGACAAGGGCCATGGTGCATTGTGATGACACGGTCATGGAACTTTTTGATGACAAGCAATCTGGAGCATTGTGATGACAAGGGCCATGGAGCATTGTGATGATATGGTCATGGAACATTGTGATGACAAGAATTCTGGAGCATTGTGCTGACAAGGGCCCTGGAGCTTGGTGATGACACGGTCATGGAACATTGTGATGACAATAATTCTGGAGCATTGTGATGACAAGGCCCATGGAGAATTGTGATGACATGGTAATGGAACATTGTGATGACAAGAATTCTGAAGCATTGGGATGACATGTGTCATGGAGCATTGTAATGAAACTTTTCATTGTGCACCGTGATGACAAGGGGGATGGAGTATTGTGATGAAACTGGTCCTGGAGCATTGTGATAACAAAAGCCATTGAGCATTGTGATGACAGGCATCATGGAGCATTGTGAAGAAAGGGGTCATGGGGAATTGTAATGACAATAGATAAATGTGATGAAAATGGTCAGCAAGCAAAGTGATTAAAGTGGTCATTTAGAATTGTCATGAAAAATTATATAGAGCATTGTGATGACAAAGGTCATGGAGAACTGTGATGACCAGGGTCATGTAGCATTGTGATGACACGGTCATGGAACATTGTGATGACAAGAATTATGGAGCATTGTGATGACAAGGGCCATGGAGCATTGTGATGACACGGTCATGGAACATTGTGTTGACAAGAATTCTGGAGCATTGTGATGACAAGGGCCATGGTGCATTGTGATGACACGGTCATGGAACTTTTTGATGACAAGCAATCTGGAGCATTGTGATGACAAGGGCCATGGAGCATTGTGATGAAACGGTCATGGAACATTGTCATGACAAGAATTCTGGAGCATTGTGATGACAAGGGCCATGGAGCATTGTGATGACACGGTCATGGAACATTGTGATGACAAAAATTCTGGAGCATTGTGATGACAAGGGCCATGGAGAATTGTGATGACATGGTCATGGAACATGGTGATGACAAGAATTCTGGAGCATTGTGAAGACAAGGGCCATGGAGCATTGTGATGACAAGTGTCATGGAGCATTGTAATGAGAGGTTTCATTGTGCACCGTGATGACAACGGGGATGGAGTATTGTGATGAAACTGTTCCTGGAGCATTTTGATAACAAAAGCCATTGAGCATTGTGATGACAGGCATCATGGAGCATTGTGAAGAAAGGGGTCATGGGAAATTGTAATGACAATAGAGAAATGTGATGAAATTGTCAGCAAGCAAAGTGATTAATGTGGTCATTTACAATTGTCATGAAAAATTATATAGAGCATTGTGATGACAAAGGTCATGGAGAACTGTGATGACCAGGGTAATGTAGCATTGTGATGACACGGTCATGGAACATTGTGATGACAAGAATTATGGAGCATTGTGATGACAAGGGCCATGGAGCATTGTGATGACACGGTCATGGAACATTGTGATGACAAGAATTCTGGAGCATTGTGATGACAAGGGCCATGGTGCATTGTGATGACACGGTCATGGAACTTTTTGATGACAAGCAATCTGGAGCATTGTGATGACAAGGGCCATGGAGCATTGTGATGAAACGGTCATGGAACATTGTCATGACAAGAATTCTGGAGCATTGTGATGACAAGGGCCATGGAGCATTGTGATGACACGGTCATGGAACATTGTGATGACAAAAATTCTGGAGCATTGTGATGACAAGGGCCATGGAGAATTGTGATGACATGGTCATGGAACATGGTGATGACAAGAATTCTGGAGCATTGTGAAGACAAGGGCCATGGAGCATTGTGATGACAAGTGTCATGGAGCATTGTAATGAGAGGTTTCATTGTGCACCGTGATGACAACGGGGATGGAGTATTGTGATGAAACTGTTCCTGGAGCATTTTGATAACAAAAGCCATTGAGCATTGTGATGACAGGCATCATGGAGCATTGTGAAGAAAGGGGTCATGGGAAATTGTAATGACAATAGAGAAATGTGATGAAATTGTCAGCAAGCAAAGTGATTAATGTGGTCATTTACAATTGTCATGAAAAACTATATAGAGCATTGTGATGGCAAAGGTCATGGAGAACTGTGATGACCAGGGTCATGTAGCATTGTGATGACACGGTCATGGAACATTGTGATGACAAGAATTATGGAGCATTGTGATGACAAGGGCCATGGAGCATAGTGATGACACGGTCATGGAACAATGTGATGACAAGAATTCTGGCGCATTGTGATGACATATGTCATGGAGCATTGTAATGAAACTTTTCATTGTGCACCGTGATGACAAGGGAGATGGAATAATGTGATGAAACTGGTCCTGGAGCATTGTAATAACAAAAGCCATTGAGCATTGTGATGACAGGCATCATGGAGCATTGTGAAGAAATGGGTCATGGGGAATTGTAATGACAATAGAGAAATGTGATGAAAATGGTCAGCAAGCAAAGTGATTAAAGTGGTCATTTAGAATTGTCATGAAAAACTATATAGAGCATTGTGATGACACAGGTCATGGAGAACTGTGATGACCAGGGTCATGTAGCATTGTGATGACACGGTCATGGAACATTGTGATGACAAGAATTAAGGAGCATTGTGATGACACGGTCATGGAACATTGTGATGACAAGAATTCTGGAGCATTGTGATGACAAGGGCCATGGAGCATTGTGATGACACGGTCATGGAACATTGTGATTACAAGAATTCTGGAGCATTGTGATGACACGGTCATGGAACATTGTGATGACAAGAATTCTGGAGCATTATGATGACAAGGGCCATGGAGCATTGTGATGACACGGTCATGGAACATTGTGATTAAAAGAATTCTGGAGCATTGTGATGACAAGGGACATGGAGCATTGTGATGAAACGGTCATGGAACATTGTGATGACAAGAATTCTGGAGCATTGTGATGACAAGGGCCATGGAGCATTGTGATGACTCAGTCATGGAACATTGTGATGACAAGAAGTCTGCAGCATTGTGATGACAAGGGCCATGGTGCATTGTGATGACACGGTCATGGAACTTTTTGATGACAAGCAATCTGGAGCATTGTGATGACCAGGGCCATGGAGCATTGTGATGACACGGTCACGGAACTTTGTGATGACAAGCAATCTGGAGCATTGTGATGACAAGGGCCATGGAGCATTGTGATGACAAGTGTCATGGAGCATTGTAATGAGAGGTTTCATTGTGCACCGTGATGACAAGGGGGATGGAATATTGTGATGAAACTGGTCCTGGAGCATTGTGATAACAAAAGCCATTGAGCATTGTGATGACAGGCATCATGGAGCATTGTGAAGAAAGGGGTCATGGGAAATTGTAATGACAATAGAGAAATGTGATGAAAACGGTCAGCAAGCAAAGTGATTAAAGTGGTCATTTAGAATTGTCATGAAAAACTACATAGAGCATTGTGATGACAAACGTCATGGAGAACTGTGATGGCCAGGGTCATGTAGCATTGTGATAACACGGTCATGGAACATTGTGATGACAAGAATTCTGGAGCATTGTGATGACAAGGGCCATGGAGCATTGTGATGACACGGTCATGGAACATTGTGATGACAAGAATTCTGGAGCATTGTGATGACAAGGGCCATGGTGCATTGTGATGACACGGTCATGGAACTTTTTGATGACAAGCAATCTGGAGCATTGTGATGACAAGGGCCATGGAGCATTGTGATGATATGGTCATGGAACATTGTGATGACAAGAATTCTGGAGCATTGTGCTGACAAGGGCCCTGGAGCTTGGTGATGACACGGTCATGGAACATTGTGATGACAATAATTCTGGAGCATTGTGATGACAAGGCCCATGGAGAATTGTGATGACATGGTAATGGAACATTGTGATGACAAGAATTCTGAAGCATTGGGATGACATGTGTCATGGAGCATTGTAATGAAACTTTTCATTGTGCACCGTGATGACAAGGGGGATGGAGTATTGTGATGAAACTGGTCCTGGAGCATTGTGATAACAAAAGCCATTGAGCATTGTGATGACAGGCATCATGGAGCATTGTGAAGAAAGGGGTCATGGGGAATTGTAATGACAATAGAGAAATGTGATGAAAATGGTCAGCAAGCAAAGTGATTAAAGTGGTCATTTAGAATTGTCATGAAAAATTATATAGAGCATTGTGATGACAAAGGTCATGGAGAACTGTGATGACCAGGGTCATGTAGCATTGTGATGACACGGTCATGGAACATTGTGATGACAAGAATTATGGAGCATTGTGATGACAAGGGCCATGGAGCATTGTGATGACACGGTCATGGAACATTGTGATGACAAGAATTCTGGAGCATTGTGATGACAAGGGCCATGGTGCATTGTGATGACACGGTCATGGAACTTTTTGATGACAAGCAATCTGGAGCATTGTGATGACAAGGGCCATGGAGCATTGTGATGAAACGGTCATGGAACATTGTCATGACAAGAATTCTGGAGCATTGTGATGACAAGGGCCATGGAGCATTGTGATGACACGGTCATGGAACATTGTGATGACAAAAATTCTGGAGCATTGTGATGACAAGGGCCATGGAGAATTGTGATGACATGGTCATGGAACATGGTGATGACAAGAATTCTGGAGCATTGTGAAGACAAGGGCCATGGAGCATTGTGATGACAAGTGTCATGGAGCATTGTAATGAGAGGTTTCATTGTGCACCGTGATGACAACGGGGATGGAGTATTGTGATGAAACTGTTCCTGGAGCATTTTGATAACAAAAGCCATTGAGCATTGTGATGACAGGCATCATGGAGCATTGTGAAGAAAGGGGTCATGGGAAATTGTAATGACAATAGAGAAATGTGATGAAATTGTCAGCAAGCAAAGTGATTAATGTGGTCATTTACAATTGTCATGAAAAACTATATAGAGCATTGTGATGGCAAAGGTCATGGAGAACTGTGATGACCAGGGTCATGTAGCATTGTGATGACACGGTCATGGAACATTGTGATGACAAGAATTATGGAGCATTGTGATGACAAGGGCCATGGAGCATAGTGATGACACAGTCATGGAACAATGTGATGACAAGAATTCTGGCGCATTGTGATGACAAGGGCCATGGAGCATTGTGATGATATGGTCATCGATCATTGTGATGACAAGAATTCTGGAGCATTGTGATGACAAGGGCCATGGAGCATTGTGATGACACCGTCATGGAACATTGTAATGAAAAGAATTCTGGAGCATTGTGATGACAAGGGCCATGGAGCATTGTGATGACACGGTCATGGAACATTGTGATGACAAAAATTCTGGAGCATTGTGATGACAAGGGCCATGGAGAATTGTGATGACATGGTCATGGAACATGGTGATGACAAGAATTCTGGAGCACTGTGAAGACAAGGGCCATGGAGCATTGTGATGACAAGTGTCATGGAGCATTGTAATGAGAGGTTTCATTGTGCACCGTGATGACAACGGGGATGGAGTATTGTGATGAAACTGTTCCTGGAGCATTTTGATAACAAAAGCCATTGAGCATTGTGATGACAGGCATCATGGAGCATTGTGAAGAAAGGGGTCATGGGAAATTGTAATGACAATAGAGAAATGTGATGAAATTGTCAGCAAGCAAAGTGATTAATGTGGTCATTTACAATTGTCATGAAAAACTATATAGAGCATTGTGATGGCAAAGGTCATGGAGAACTGTGATGACCAGGGTCATGTAGCATTGTGATGACACGGTCATGGAACATTGTGATGACAAGAATTATGGAGCATTGTGATGACAAGGGCCATGGAGCATAGTGATGACACGGTCATGGAACAATGTGATGACAAGAATTCTGGCGCATTGTGATGACATATGTCATGGAGCATTGTAATGAAACTTTTCATTGTGCACCGTGATGACAAGGGAGATGGAATAATGTGATGAAACTGGTCCTGGAGCATTGTAATAACAAAAGCCATTGAGCATTGTGATGACAGGCATCATGGAGCATTGTGAAGAAATGGGTCATGGGGAATTGTAATGACAATAGAGAAATGTGATGAAAATGGTCAGCAAGCAAAGTGATTAAAGTGGTCATTTAGAATTGTCATGAAAAACTATATAGAGCATTGTGATGACACAGGTCATGGAGAACTGTGATGACCAGGGTCATGTAGCATTGTGATGACACGGTCATGGAACATTGTGATGACAAGAATTAAGGAGCATTGTGATGACACGGTCATGGAACATTGTGATGACAAGAATTCTGGAGCATTGTGATGACAAGGGCCATGGAGCATTGTGATGACACGGTCATGGAACATTGTGATTACAAGAATTCTGGAGCATTGTGATGACACGGTCATGGAACATTGTGATGACAAGAATTCTGGAGCATTATGATGACAAGGGCCATGGAGCATTGTGATGACACGGTCATGGAACATTGTGATTAAAAGAATTCTGGAGCATTGTGATGACAAGGGACATGGAGCATTGTGATGAAACGGTCATGGAACATTGTGATGACAAGAATTCTGGAGCATTGTGATGACAAGGGCCATGGAGCATTGTGATGACTCAGTCATGGAACATTGTGATGACAAGAAGTCTGCAGCATTGTGATGACAAGGGCCATGGTGCATTGTGATGACACGGTCATGGAACTTTTTGATGACAAGCAATCTGGAGCATTGTGATGACCAGGGCCATGGAGCATTGTGATGACACGGTCACGGAACTTTGTGATGACAAGCAATCTGGAGCATTGTGATGACAAGGGCCATGGAGCATTGTGATGACAAGTGTCATGGAGCATTGTAATGAGAGGTTTCATTGTGCACCGTGATGACAAGGGGGATGGAATATTGTGATGAAACTGGTCCTGGAGCATTGTGATAACAAAAGCCATTGAGCATTGTGATGACAGGCATCATGGAGCATTGTGAAGAAAGGGGTCATGGGAAATTGTAATGACAATAGAGAAATGTGATGAAAACGGTCAGCAAGCAAAGTGATTAAAGTGGTCATTTAGAATTGTCATGAAAAACTACATAGAGCATTGTGATGACAAACGTCATGGAGAACTGTGATGGCCAGGGTCATGTAGCATTGTGATAACACGGTCATGGAACATTGTGATGACAAGAATTCTGGAGCATTGTGATGACAAGGGCCATGGAGCATTGTGATGACACGGTCATGGAACATTGTGATGACAAGAATTCTGGAGCATTGTGATGACAAGGGCCATGGTGCATTGTGATGACACGGTCATGGAACTTTTTGATGACAAGCAATCTGGAGCATTGTGATGACAAGGGCCATGGAGCATTGTGATGATATGGTCATGGAACATTGTGATGACAAGAATTCTGGAGCATTGTGCTGACAAGGGCCCTGGAGCTTGGTGATGACACGGTCATGGAACATTGTGATGACAATAATTCTGGAGCATTGTGATGACAAGGCCCATGGAGAATTGTGATGACATGGTAATGGAACATTGTGATGACAAGAATTCTGAAGCATTGGGATGACATGTGTCATGGAGCATTGTAATGAAACTTTTCATTGTGCACTGTGATGACAAGGGGGATGGAGTATTGTGATGAAACTGGTCCTGGAGCATTGTGATAACAAAAGCCATTGAGCATTGTGATGACAGGCATCATGGAGCATTGTGAAGAAAGGGGTCATGGGGAATTGTAATGACAATAGATAAATGTGATGAAAATGGTCAGCAAGCAAAGTGATTAAAGTGGTCATTTAGAATTGTCATGAAAAATTATATAGAGCATTGTGATGACAAAGGTCATGGAGAACTGTGATGACCAGGGTCATGTAGCATTGTGATGACACGGTCATGGAACATTGTGATGACAAGAATTATGGAGCATTGTGATGACAAGGGCCATGGAGCATTGTGATGACACGGTCATGGAACATTGTGATGACAAGAATTCTGGAGCATTGTGATGACAAGGGCCATGGTGCATTGTGATGACACGGTCATGGAACTTTTTGATGACAAGCAATCTGGAGCATTGTGATGACAAGGGCCATGGAGCATTGTGATGAAACGGTCATGGAACATTGTCATGACAAGAATTCTGGAGCATTGTGATGACAAGGGCCATGGAGCATTGTGATGACACGGTCATGGAACATTGTGATGACAAAAATTCTGGAGCATTGTGATGACAAGGGCCATGGAGAATTGTGATGACATGGTCATGGAACATGGTGATGACAAGAATTCTGGAGCATTGTGAAGACAAGGGCCATGGAGCATTGTGATGACAAGTGTCATGGAGCATTGTAATGAGAGGTTTCATTGTGCACCGTGATGACAACGGGGATGGAGTATTGTGATGAAACTGTTCCTGGAGCATTTTGATAACAAAAGCCATTGAGCATTGTGATGACAGGCATCATGGAGCATTGTGAAGAAAGGGGTCATGGGAAATTGTAATGACAATAGAGAAATGTGATGAAATTGTCAGCAAGCAAAGTGATTAATGTGGTCATTTACAATTGTCATGAAAAACTATATAGAGCATTGTGATGGCAAAGGTCATGGAGAACTGTGATGACCAGGGTCATGTAGCATTGTGATGACACGGTCATGGAACATTGTGATGACAAGAATTATGGAGCATTGTGATGACAAGGGCCATGGAGCATAGTGATGACACGGTCATGGAACAATGTGATGACAAGAATTCTGGCGCATTGTGATGACAAGGGCCATGGAGCATTGTGATGACATGGTCATCGATCATTGTGATGACAAGAATTCTGGAGCATTGTGATGACAAGGGCCATGGAGCATTGTGATGACACCGTCATGGAACATTGTAATGAAAAGAATTCTGGAGCATTGTGATGACAAGGGCCATGGAGCATTGTGATGACACGGTCATGGAACATTGTGATGACAAGAATTCTGGAGCATTGTGATGACAAGGGCCATGGAGCATTGTGATAACACGGTCATGGAACATTGTGATGACAAGAATTCTGGAGCATTGTGATGACAAGGGCCATGGTGCATTGTGATGGCACGGTCATGGAACTTTTTGATGACAAGCAATCTGGAGCATTGTGATGACAAGGGCCATGGAGCATTGTGATGATATGGTCATGGAACATTGTGATGACAAGAATTCTGGAGCATTGTGCTGACAAGGGCCCTGGAGCTTGGTGATGACACGGTCACGGAACATTTTGATGACAAGAATTATGGAACATTGTGATGACACGGTCATGGAACATTGCGATGACAAGAATTCTGGAGCATTCTGATGACAAGGGCCATGGAGCATTGTGATGAAACGGTCATGGAACATTGTCATGACAAGAATTCTGGAGCATTGTGATGACAAGGGCCATGGAGCATTGTGATGACACGGTCATGGAACATTGTGATGACAAAAATTCTGGAGCATTGTGATGACAAGGCCCATGGAGAATTGTGATGACATGGTCATGGATCATTCTGATGACAAGAATTTTGGAGCATTGTGATGACATGTGTCATGGAGCATTGTAATGAAACTTTTCATTGTGCACCGTGATGACAAGGGGGATGGACTATTGTGATGAAACTGGTCCTGGAGCATTGTGATAACAAAAGCCATTGAGCATTGTGATGACAGGCATCATGGAGCATTGTGAAGAAAGGTGTCATGGGGAATTGTAATGACAATAGAGAAATGTGATGAAAATGGACAGCAAGCAAAGTGATTAAAGTGGTCATTTAGAATTGTCATGAAAATCTATATAGGGCATTGTGATGATAATGTTCATGGAGAACTGTGATGACCAGGGTCATATAGCTTTGTGATGACACGGTCATGGAACATTGTGATGACAAGAATTCTCGAGCATTGTGATGACAAGGGCCATGGAGCATTGTGATGACACGGTCATGACACATTGTGATGACAAGAATTCTGGAGCATTGTGATGACACGGTCATGGAACATTTTGATGACAAGAATTATGGAACATTGTGATGACACGGTCATGGAACATTGCGATGACAAGAATTCTGGAGCATTCTGATGACAAGGGCCATGGAGCATTGTGATGAAACGGTCATGGAACATTGTCATGACAAGAATTCTGGAGCATTGTGATGACAAGGGCCATGGAGCATTGTGATGACACGGTCATGGAACATTGTGATGACAAAAATTCTGGAGCATTGTGATGACAAGGGCCATGGAGAATTGTGATGACATGGTCATGGAACATGGTGATGACAAGAATTCTGGAGCATTGTGAAGACAAGGGCCATGGAGCATTGTGATGACAAGTGTCATGGAGCATTGTAATGAGAGGTTTCATTGTGCACCGTGATGACAAGGGGGATGGAGTATTGTGATGAAACTGTTCCTGGAGCATTTTGATAACAAAAGCCATTGAGCATTGTGATGACAGGCATCATGGAGCATTGTGAAGAAAGGGGTCATGGGAAATTGTAATGACAATAGAGAAATGTGATGAAAATGGTCAGCAAGGAAAGTGATTAAAGTGGTCATTTACAATTGTCATGAAAAACTATATAGAGCATTGTGATGGCAAAGGTCATGGAGAACTGTGATGACCAGGGTCATGTAGCATTGTGATGACACGGTCATGGAACATTGTGATGAGAAGAATTATGGAGCATTGTGATGACAAGGGCCATGGAGCATAGTGATGACACGGTCATGGAACAATGTGATGACAAGAATTCTGGCGCATTGTGATGACAAGGGCCATGGAGCATTGTGATGACATGGTCATTGATCATTGTGATGATAAGAATTCTGGAGCATTGTGATGACAAGGGCCATGGAGCATTGTGATGACACCTTCATGGAACATTGTAATGAAAAGAATTCTGGAGCATTGTGATGACCAGGGCCATGGAGCATTGTGATGACACGGTCATGGAACATTGTGATGACAAGAATTCTGGAGCATTGTGATGACAAGGGCCATAGAGCATTGTGATGACACGGTCATAGAACATTGTTATGACAAGAATTCTGGAGCATTGTGATGACAAGGCCCATGGAGAATTGTGATGACATGGTCATGGAACATTGTGATGACAAGAATTCTGGAGCATTGTGATGACATGTGTCATGGAGCATTGTAATGAAACTTTTCATTGTGCACCGTGATGACAAGGGGGATGGAGTATTGTGAGGAAACTGGTCCTGGAGCATTGTGATAACAAAAGCCATTGAGCATTGTGATGACAGGCATCATGGAGCATTGTGAAGAAAGGTGTCATGGGGAATTGTAATGACAATAGAGAAATGTGATGAAAATGGACAGCAAGCAAAGTGATTAAAGTGGTCATTTAGAATTGTCATGAAAATCTATATAGGGCATTGTGATGATAAAGGTCATGGAGAACTGTGATGACCAGGGTCATATAGCTTTGTGATGACACGGTCATGGAACATTGTGATGACAAGAATTCTCGAGCATTGTGATGACAAGGGCCATGGAGCATTGTGATGACACGGTCATGACACATTGTGATGACAAGAATTCTGGAGCATTGTGATGACACGGTCATGGAACATTTTGATGACAAGAATTATGGAGCATTGTGATGACACGGTCATGGAACATTGTGATGACAAGAATTCTGGAGCATTGTGATGACAAGGGCCATGGAGCATTGTGATGAAAAGGTCATGGAATATTGTGAGGACAAGAATTCTCGAGCATTGTGATGACAAGGGCCATGGAGCATTGTGATGACACGGTCATGGAACATTGTAATGACAAGAATTCTGGAGCATTGTGATGACAAGGGCCATGGAGCATTGTGATGACACGGTCATGGAACATTGTGATGACAATAATTCTGGAGCATTGTGATGACAAGGGCCATGGTGCATTGTGATGACATGGTCATGGAACTTTTTGATGACAAGCAATCTGGAGCATTGTGATGACAAGGGCCATGGAGCATTGTGATGACATGGTCATGGAACATTGTGATGACAAGAATTCTGGAGCATTGTGCTGACAAGGGCCCTGGAGCTTTGTGATGACACGGTCATGGAACATTGTGATGACAATAATTCTGGAGCATTGTGATGACAAGGCCCATGGAGAATTGTGATGACATGGTCATGGAACAGTGTGATGACAAGAATTCTGGAGCATTGTGATGACAAGGGCCATGGAGCATTGTAATGAAACTTTTCATTGTGCACCGTGATGACAAGGGAGATGGAGTAATGTGATGAAACTGGTCCTGGAGCATTGTAATAACAAAAGCCATTGAGCATTGTGATGACAGGCATCATGGAGCATTGTGAAGAAAGGGGTCATGGGGAATTGTAATGACATTAGAGAAATGTGATGAAAATGGTCAGCAAGCAAAGTGATTAAAGTGGTCACTTAGAATTGTCATGAAAAACTATATAGAGCATTGTGATGACAAAGGTCATGGAGAACTGTGAAGACCAGGGTCATGTAGCATTGTGATGACACGTTCATGGAACATTGTGATGACAAGAATTATGGAGCATTGTGATGACACGGTCATGGAACATTGTGATGACAAGAATTCTGGAGCATTATGATGACAAGGGCCATGGAGCATTGTGATGACACGGTCATGGAACATTCTGATGACAAGAATTCTGGAGCATTGTGATGACAAGGGCCATGGAGCATTGTGATGACACGGTCATGGAACATTGTGATGACAAGAATTCTGGAGCATTGTGATGACAAGGGCCACGGAGCATTGTGATGACACGGTCATGGAACATTGTGATGACAAGAATTCTGGAGCATTCTGATGACAAGGGCCATGGAGAATTGTGATGACATGGTCATGGAACATTGTGATGACAAGAATTCTGGAGCATTGTGATGACATATGTCATGGAGCATTGTAATGAAACTTTTCATTGTGCACCGTGATGACAAGGGAGATGGAGTAATGTGATGAAACTTGTCCTGGAGCATTGTAATAACAAAAGCCATTGAGCATTGTGATGACAGGCATCATGGAGCATTGTGAAGAAAGGGGTCATGGGGAATTGTAATGACAATAGAGAAATGTAATGAAAATGGTCAGCAAGCAAAGTGATTAAAGTGGTCATTTAGAATTGTCATGAAAAACTATATAGAGCATTGTGATGACAAAGGTCATGGAGAACTGTGATGACCAGGGTCATGTAGCATTGTGATGCCACGGTCATGGAACATTGTGATGACAAGAATTATGGAGCATTGTGATGACACGGTCATGGAACATTGTGATGACAAGAATTATGGAACATTGTGATGACACGTTCTTGGAACATTGTGATGACAAGAATTCTGGAGCATTGTGATGACAAGGGCCATGGAGCATTGTGATGAAACGGTCATGGAACATTGTGATGACAAGAATTCTGGAGCATTGTGATGACAAGGGCCATGGAGCATTGTGATGACACGGTCATGGAACATTGTGATGACAAAAATTCTGGAGCATTGTGATGACAAGGGCCATGGAGATTTGTGATGACATGGTCATGGAACATGGTGATGACAAGAATTCTGGAGCATTGTGAAGACAAGGGCCATGGAGCATTGTGATGACAAGTGTCATGGAGCATTGTAATGAGAGGTTTCATTGTGCACCGTGATGACAAGGGGGATGGAGTATTGTGATGAAACTGTTCCTGGAGTATTTTGATAACAAAAGCCATTGAGCATTGTGATGACAGGCATCATGGAGCATTGTGAAGAAAGGGGTCATGGGAAATTGTAATGACAATAGAGAAATGTGATGAAAATGGTCAGCAAGCAAAGTGATTAAAGTGGTCATTTACAATTGTCATGAAAAACTATATAGAGCATTGTGATGGCAAAGGTCATGGAGAACTGTGATGGCCAGGGTCATGTAGCATTGTGATGATAAGGTCATGGAACATTGTGATGACAAGAATTATGGAGCATTGTGATGACACGGTCATGGAACATTGTGATGACAAGAATTCTGTAGCATTGTGATGACAAGGGCCATGGTGCATTGTGATGACATGGTCATGGAACTTTTTGATGACAAGCAATCTGGAGCATTGTGATGACAAGGGCCATGGAGCATTGTGATGACATGGTCATGGAACATTGTGATGACAAGAATTCTGCAGCATTGTGCTGACAAGGGCTCTGGAGCTTTGTGATGACGCGGTCCTGGAACATTGTGATGACAATAATTCTGGAGCATTGTGATGACAAGGCCCATGGAGAATTGTGATGACATGGTCATGGAACATTGTGATGACAAGAATTCTGGAGCATTGTGATGACAAGGGCCATGGAGCATTGTAATGAAACTTTTCATTGTGCACCGTGATGACAAGGGAGATGGAGTAATGTGATGAAACTGGTCCTGGAGCATTGTAATAACAAAAGCCATTGAGCATTGTGATGACAGGCATCATGGAGCATTGTGAAGAAAGGGGTCATGGGGAATTGTAATGACAATAGAGAAATGTGATGAAAATGGTCAGCAAGCAAAGTGATTAAAGTGGTCACTTAGAATTGTAATGAAAAACTATATAGAGCATTGTGATGACAAAGGTCATGGAGAACTGTGAAGACCAGGGTCATGTAGCATTGTGATGACACGGTCATGGAACATTGTGATGACAAGAATTCTGGAGCATTGTGATGACACGGTCATGGAACATTGTGATGTCAAGAATTCTGGAGCATTGTGATGACAAGGGCCATGGAGCATTGTGATGACACGGTCATGGAACATTCTGATGACAAGAATTCTGGAGCATTGTGATGACAAGGGCCATGGAGCATTGTGATGACACGGTCATGGAACATTGTGATGACAAGAATTCTGGAGCATTGTGATGACAAGGGCCACGGCGCATTGTGATGACACGGTCATGGAACATTGTGATGACAAGAATTCTGCAGCATTCTGATGACAAGGGCCATGGAGAATTGTGATGACATGGTCATGGAACATTGTGATGACAAGAATTATGGAGCATTGTGATGACACGGTCATGGAACATTGTGATGACAAGAATTATGGAACATTGTGATGACACGGTCATGGAACATTGTGATGACAAGAATTCTGGAGCATTGTGATGACAAGGGCCATGGAGCATTGTGATGAAACGGTCATGGAACATTGTGATGACAAGAATTCTGGAGCATTGTGATGACAAGGGCCATGGAGCATTGTGATGACACGGTCATGGAACATTGTGATGACAAAAATTCTGGAGCATTGTGATGACAAGGGCCATGGAGATTTGTGATGACATGGTCATGGAACATGGTGATGACAAGAATTCTGGAGCATTGTGAAGACAAGGGCCATGGAGCATTGTGATGACAAGTGTCATGGAGCATTGTAATGAGAGGTTTCTTGTGCACCGTGATGACAAGGGGGATGGAGTATTGTGATGAAACTGGTCCTGGAGCATTGTGATAACAAAAGCCATTGAGCATTGTGATGACAGGCATCATGGTGCATTGTGAAGAAAGGTGTCATGGGGAATTGTAATGACAATAGTGAAATGTGATGAAAACGGACAGCAAGCAAAGTGATTAAAGTGGTCATTTAGAATTGTCATGAAAATCTATATAGGGCATTGTGATGATAAAGGTCATGGAGAACTGTGATGACCAGGGTCATATAGCTTTGTGATGACACGGTCATGGAACATTGTGATGACAAGAATTCTGGATCATTGTGATGACATATGTCATGGAGCATTGTAATGAAACTTTTCATTGTGCACCGTGATGACAAGGGAGATGGAATAATGTGATGAAACTGGTCCTGGAGCATTGTAATAACAAAAGCCATTGAGCATTGTGATGACAGGCATCATGGAGCATTGTGAAGAAATGGGTCATGGGGAATTGTAATGACAATAGAGAAATGTGATGAAAATGGTCAGCAAGCAAAGTGATTAAAGTGGTCATTTAGAATTGTCATGAAAAACTATATAGAGCATTGTGATGACAAAGGTCATGGAGAACTGTGATGACCAGGGTCATGTAGCATTGTGATGACACGGTCATGGAACATTGTGATGACAAGAATTATGGAGCATTGTGATGACACGGTCATGGAACATTGTGATGACAAGAATTATGGAACTTTGTGATGACACGGTCATGGAACATTGTGATGACAAGAATTCTGGAGCATTGTGATGACAAGGGCCATGGAGCATTGTGATGAAACGGTCATGGAACATTGTGATGACAAGAATTCTGGAGCATTGTGATGACAAGGGCCATGGAGCATTGTGATGACATGGTCATGGAACATGGTGATGACAAGAATTCTGGAGCATTGTGAAGACAAGGGCCATGGAGCATTGTGATGACAAGTGTCATGCAGCATTGTAATGAGAAGTTTCATTGTGCACCGTGATGACAAGGGGGATGGAGTATTGTGAAGAAACTGTTCCTGGAGCATTTTGATAACAAAAGCCATTGAGCATTGTGATGACAGGCATCATGGAGCATTGTGAAGAAAGGGGTCATGGGAAATTGTAATGACAATAGAGAAATGTGATGAAAATGGTCAGCAAGCAAAGTGATTAAAGTGGTCATTTAAAATTGTCATCAAAAACTATATAGAGCATTGTGATGGCAAAGGTCATGGAGAACTGTGATGACCAGGGTCATGTAGCATTGTGATGAAACGGTCATGGAACATTGTGATGAAACGAATTATGGAGCATTGTGATAACAAAAGCCATTGAGCATTGTGATGACAGGTATCATGGAGCATTGTGAAGAAAGGTGTCATGGGGAATTGTAATGACAATAGAGAAATGTGATGAAAATGGACAGCAAGCAAAGTGATTAAAGTGGTCATTTAGAATTGTCATGAAAATCTATATAGGGCATTGTGATGATAAAGGTCATAGAGAACTGTGATGACCAGGGTCATATAGCTTTGTGATGACACGGTCATGGATCATTGTGATGACAAGAATTCTGGAGCATTGTGATGACAAGGGCCATGGAGCTTTGTGATGAAAAGGTCATGGAATATTGTGAGGACAAGAATTCTCGAGCATTGTGATGACAAGGGCCATGGAGCATTGTGATGACACGGTCATGGAACATTGTGATGACAAGAATTCTGTAGCATTGTGATGACAAGGGCCATGGTGCATTGTGATGACATGGTCATGGAACTTTTTGATGACAAGCAATCTGGAGCATTGTGATGACAAGGGCCATGGAGCATTGTGATGACATGGTCATGGAACATTGTGATGACAAGAATTCTGCAGCATTGTGCTGACAAGGGCTCTGGAGCTTTGTGATGACGCGGTCCTGGAACATTGTGATGACAATAATTCTGGAGCATTGTGATGACAAGGCCCATGGAGAATTGTGATGACATGGTCATGGAACATTGTGATGACAAGAATTCTGGAGCATTGTGATGACAAGGGCCATGGAGCATTGTAATGAAACTTTTCATTGTGCACCGTGATGACAAGGGAGATGGAGTAATGTGATGAAACTGGTCCTGGAGCATTGTAATAACAAAAGCCATTGAGCATTGTGATGACAGGCATCATGGAGCATTGTGAAGAAAGGGGTCATGGGGAATTGTAATGACAATAGAGAAATGTGATGAAAATGGTCAGCAAGCAAAGTGATTAAAGTGGTCACTTAGAATTGTAATGAAAAACTATATAGAGCATTGTGATGACAAAGGTCATGGAGAACTGTGAAGACCAGGGTCATGTAGCATTGTGATGACACGGTCATGGAACATTGTGATGACAAGAATTCTGGAGCATTGTGATGACACGGTCATGGAACATTGTGATGTCAAGAATTCTGGAGCATTGTGATGACAAGGGCCATGGAGCATTGTGATGACACGGTCATGGAACATTCTGATGACAAGAATTCTGGAGCATTGTGATGACAAGGGCCATGGAGCATTGTGATGACACGGTCATGGAACATTGTGATGACAAGAATTCTGGAGCATTGTGATGACAAGGGCCACGGCGCATTGTGATGACACGGTCATGGAACATTGTGATGACAAGAATTCTGCAGCATTCTGATGACAAGGGCCATGGAGAATTGTGATGACATGGTCATGGAACATTGTGATGACAAGAATTATGGAGCATTGTGATGACACGGTCATGGAACATTGTGATGACAAGAATTATGGAACATTGTGATGACACGGTCATGGAACATTGTGATGACAAGAATTCTGGAGCATTGTGATGACAAGGGCCATGGAGCATTGTGATGAAACGGTCATGGAACATTGTGATGACAAGAATTCTGGAGCATTGTGATGACAAGGGCCATGGAGCATTGTGATGACACGGTCATGGAACATTGTGATGACAAAAATTCTGGAGCATTGTGATGACAAGGGCCATGGAGATTTGTGATGACATGGTCATGGAACATGGTGATGACAAGAATTCTGGAGCATTGTGAAGACAAGGGCCATGGAGCATTGTGATGACAAGTGTCATGGAGCATTGTAATGAGAGGTTTCTTGTGCACCGTGATGACAAGGGGGATGGAGTATTGTGATGAAACTGGTCCTGGAGCATTGTGATAACAAAAGCCATTGAGCATTGTGATGACAGGCATCATGGTGCATTGTGAAGAAAGGTGTCATGGGGAATTGTAATGACAATAGTGAAATGTGATGAAAACGGACAGCAAGCAAAGTGATTAAAGTGGTCATTTAGAATTGTCATGAAAATCTATATAGGGCATTGTGATGATAAAGGTCATGGAGAACTGTGATGACCAGGGTCATATAGCTTTGTGATGACACGGTCATGGAACATTGTGATGACAAGAATTCTGGATCATTGTGATGACATATGTCATGGAGCATTGTAATGAAACTTTTCATTGTGCACCGTGATGACAAGGGAGATGGAATAATGTGATGAAACTGGTCCTGGAGCATTGTAATAACAAAAGCCATTGAGCATTGTGATGACAGGCATCATGGAGCATTGTGAAGAAATGGGTCATGGGGAATTGTAATGACAATAGAGAAATGTGATGAAAATGGTCAGCAAGCAAAGTGATTAAAGTGGTCATTTAGAATTGTCATGAAAAACTATATAGAGCATTGTGATGACAAAGGTCATGGAGAACTGTGATGACCAGGGTCATGTAGCATTGTGATGACACGGTCATGGAACATTGTGATGACAAGAATTATGGAGCATTGTGATGACACGGTCATGGAACATTGTGATGACAAGAATTATGGAACTTTGTGATGACACGGTCATGGAACATTGTGATGACAAGAATTCTGGAGCATTGTGATGACAAGGGCCATGGAGCATTGTGATGAAACGGTCATGGAACATTGTGATGACAAGAATTCTGGAGCATTGTGATGACAAGGGCCATGGAGCATTGTGATGACATGGTCATGGAACATGGTGATGACAAGAATTCTGGAGCATTGTGAAGACAAGGGCCATGGAGCATTGTGATGACAAGTGTCATGCAGCATTGTAATGAGAAGTTTCATTGTGCACCGTGATGACAAGGGGGATGGAGTATTGTGAAGAAACTGTTCCTGGAGCATTTTGATAACAAAAGCCATTGAGCATTGTGATGACAGGCATCATGGAGCATTGTGAAGAAAGGGGTCATGGGAAATTGTAATGACAATAGAGAAATGTGATGAAAATGGTCAGCAAGCAAAGTGATTAAAGTGGTCATTTAAAATTGTCATCAAAAACTATATAGAGCATTGTGATGGCAAAGGTCATGGAGAACTGTGATGACCAGGGTCATGTAGCATTGTGATGAAACGGTCATGGAACATTGTGATGAAACGAATTATGGAGCATTGTGATAACAAAAGCCATTGAGCATTGTGATGACAGGTATCATGGAGCATTGTGAAGAAAGGTGTCATGGGGAATTGTAATGACAATAGAGAAATGTGATGAAAATGGACAGCAAGCAAAGTGATTAAAGTGGTCATTTAGAATTGTCATGAAAATCTATATAGGGCATTGTGATGATAAAGGTCATAGAGAACTGTGATGACCAGGGTCATATAGCTTTGTGATGACACGGTCATGGATCATTGTGATGACAAGAATTCTGGAGCATTGTGATGACAAGGGCCATGGAGCTTTGTGATGAAAAGGTCATGGAATATTGTGAGGACAAGAATTCTCGAGCATTGTGATGACAAGGGCCATGGAGCATTGTGATGACACGGTCATGGAACATTGTGATGACAAAAATTCTGGAGCATTGTGATGACAAGGGCCATGGAGCATTGTGATGACACGGTCATGGAACATTGTGATGACAAGAATTCTGGAGCATTGTGATGACAAGGGCCATGGTGCATTTGATGAAACGGTCATGGAACTTTTTGATGACAAGCAATCTGGAGCATTGTGATGACCAGGGCCATGGAGCATTGTGATGACACGGTCATGGAACATTGTGATGACAAGAATTCTGGAGCATTGTTATGACAAGGGCCATGGAACATTGTGATGACACGGTCATGGAACATTGTGATGAAAGTATTCTGGAGCATTGTGATGACAAGGGCCATGGAGCATTGTGATGACATGTGTCACGGAGCATTGTAATGAAACTTTTCATTGTGCACCGTGATGACAAGGGAGATGGAGTAATGTGATGAAACTGGTCCTGGAGCATTGTAATATCAAAAGCCATTGAGCATTGTGATGACAGGCATCATGGAGCATTGTGAAGAAAGGGGTCATGGGGAATTGTAATGACAATAGAGAAATGTGATGAAAATGGTCAGCAAGCAAAGTGATTAAAGTGGTCACTTAGAATTGTCATGAAAAACTATCTAGAGCATTGTGATGACAAAGGTCATGGAGAACTGTGAAGACCAGGTTCATGTAGCATTGTGATGACACGGTCATGGAACATTGTGATGACAAGAATTATGGAGCATTGTGATGACAAGGGCCATGGAGCATTGTGATGACACGGTCATGGAACATTGTGATGACAAGAATTCTGGAGCATTGTGATGACAAGGGCCATGGAGAATTGTGATGACACGGTCATGGAACATTGTGATGACAAGTATTCTGGAGCATTGTGATGACAAGGGCCATGGAGCATTGTGATGACACGGTCATGGAACATTGTGAAGACAAGAATTCTGGAGCATTGTGATGACAAGGGCCATGGAGCATTGTGATGACACGGTCATGGAACATTGTGATGACAAGAATTCTGGAGCATTGTGATGACAAGGGCCATGGAGAATTGTGATGATATGGTCATGGAACTTTGTGATGAAAAGAATTCTGGAGCATTGTGATGACATGTGTCATGGAGCATTGTAATGAAACTTTTCATTGTGCACCGTGATGACAAGGGGGATGGAGTATTGTGATGAAACTGGTCCTGGATCATTGTGATAACAAAAGCCATTGAGCATTGTGATGACAGGCATCATGGAGCATTGTGAAGAAAGGGGTCATGGGAAATTGTAATGACAATAGAGAAATGTGATGAAAATGGTCAGCAAGCAAAGTGATTAAAGTGGTCACTTAGAATTGTCATGAAAAACTATATAGAGCATTGTGATGGCAAATGTCATGGAGAACTGTGAAGACCAGGGTCATGTAGCATTGTGATGACACGGTCATGGAACATTGTGATGACAAGAATTATGGAGCATTGTGATGACACGGTCATGGAACATTGTGATGACAAAAATTCTGGAGCATTATGATGACAAGGGCCATGGAGCATTATGATGACACGGTCATGAAACATTGTGATGAAAAGAATTCTGGAGCATTGTGATGACAAGGGCCAAGGAGCATTGTGATGACACGATCATGGATCATTGTGATGACAAGAATTCTGGAGCATTGTGATGACAAGGGCCATGGAGCATTGTGATGACACGGTCATGGAACATTGTGATAACAAGAATTCTGGAGCATTGTGATGACAAGGGCCATGGAGCATTGTGATGACACGGTCATGGAACATTGTGATGACAAGAATTATGGAGCATTGTGATGACACGGTCATGGAACATTGTGATGACAAGAATTCTGGAGCATTGTGATGACAAGGGCCATGGAGCATTGTGATGACACGGTCATGGAACATTGTTATGACAAGCAATCTGGAGCATTGTGATGACCAGGGCCATGGAGCTTTGTGATGACACGGTCACGGAACTTTGTGATGACAAGCAATCTGGAGCATTGTGATGACAAGGGCCATGGAGCATTGTGATGACACGGTCATGGAACATTATGATGACAAGAATTCTGGAGCATTGTGATGACAAAGGCCATGGAGCATTGTGATGACACGGTCATGGAACATTGTGATGACAAGAATTATGGAGCATTGTGATGACACGGTCTTGGAACATTGTGATGACAAGAATTCTGGAGCATTGTGATGACAAGGGCCATGGAGTATTGTGATGACACGGTCATGGAACATTGTGATTACAAGAATTCTGGAGCATTGTGATGACACGGTCATGGAAGATTGTGATGACAAGTATTATGGAGCATTGTGATGACACGGTCATGGAACATTATGATGACAAGAATTCTGGAGCATTGTGATGACAAAGGCCATGGAGCATTGTGATGACACGGTCATGGAACATTGTGATGACAAGAATTCTGGAGCATTGTGATGACAAGGGACATGGAGCATTGTGATGACACGGTCATGGTACATTGTGATTAGAAGAATTATGGAGCATTGTGATGACACGGTCATGGAACATTGTGATGACAAGAATTCTGGAGCATTGTGATGACACGGTCATGGAACATTGTCATGACAAGAATTATGGAGCATTGTGATTACCCGGTCATGGAACATTGTCATGACAAGAATTCTGGTGCATTATGATGACAAGGGCCATGGAGCATTGTGATGACACGGTCATGGAACATTGTGATGACAAGAATTCTCGTGCATTATGATGACAAGGGCCATGGAGCATTGTGATGACACGGTCATGGAACATTGTGATTACAAGAATTCTGGAGCATTGTGATGACAAGGGCCATGGAGAATTGTAATGACATGGTCATGGAACATTTTGATGACAAGAATTCTGGAGCATTGTGATGACATGTGTCATGGAGCATTGTAATGAAACTTTTCATTGTGCACCGTGATGACAAGGGAGATGGAGTAATGTGATGAATCTGGTCCTGGAGCATTGTAATAACAAAAGCCATTGAGCATTGTGATGACAGGCATCATGGAGCATTGTGAAGAAAGGGGTCATGGGGAATTGTAATGACAATAAAAAATGTGATGAAAATGGTCAGCAAGCAAAGTGATTAAAGTGGTCATTTAGAATTGTCATGAAAAACTATATAGAGCATTGTGATGACAAATGTCATGGAGAACTGTGATGACCAGGGTCATGTAGCATTGTGATGACACGGTCATGGAACATTGTGATGACAAGAATTATGGTGCATTGTGATGACACGGTCATGGAACATTGTGATGACAAGAATTCTGGAGCAGTGTGATGACAAGGGCCATGGTGCATTGTGATGACACGGTCATGGAACATTGTGATGACAAGAATTCTGGTGCATTATGATGACAAGGGCCATGGAGCATTGTGATGACACGGTCATGGAACATTGTGATGAGAAGAATTCTGGAGCATTGTGATGACAAGGGCCATGGAGCATTGTGATGACACGGTCATGGAACATTGTGATGACAAGAATTCTGGAGCATTGTGATGACAAGGGCCATGGAGAATTGTGATGACATGGTCATGGAACATTTTGATGACAAGAATTCTGGAGCATTGTGATGACATGTGTCATGGAGCATTGTAATGAAACTTTTCATTGTGCACCGTGATGACAAGGGAGATGGAGTAATGTGATGAATCTGGTCCTGGAGCATTGTAATAACAAAAGCCATTGAGCATTGTGATGACAGGCATCATGGAGCATTGTGAAGAAAGGGGTCATGGGGAATTGTAATGACAATAAAGAAATGTGATGAAAATGGTCAGCAAGCAAAGTGATTAAAGTGGTCATTTAGAATTGTCATGAAAAACTATATAGAGCATTGTGATGACAAATGTCATGGAGAACTGTGATGACCAGGGTCATGTAGCATTGTGATGACACGGTCATGGAACATTGTGATGACAAGAATTATGGTGCATTGTGATGACAAGGTCATGGAACATTGTGATGACAAGAATTCTGGAGCATTGTGATGACAAGGGCCATGGTGCATTGTGATGACACGGTCATGGAACTTTGTGATGACAAGCAATCTGGAGCATTGTGATGACAAGGGCCATGGAGCATTGTGATGACACGGTCATGGAACATTGTGATGACAAGAATTCTGGAGCATTGTGATGACAAGGGCCATGGTGCATTGTGATGACACGGTCATGGAACTTTGTGATGACAAGCAATCTGGAGCATTGTGATGACCAGGGCCATGGAGCTTTATGATGACACAGTCACGGAACTTTGTGATGACAAGCAATCTGGAGCATTGTGATGACAAGGGCCATGGAGCATTGTGATGACACGGTCATGGAACATTGTGATGACAAGAATTCTGGAGCATTGTGATGACAAAGGCCATGGAGCATTGTGATGACACGGTCATGGAACATTGTGATGACAAGAATTGTGGAGCATTGTGATGACACGGTCTTGGAACATTGTGATGACAAGAATTCTGGAGCATTGTGATCACAAGGGCCATGGAGTATTGTGATGACACGGTCATGGAACATTGTGATTACAAGAATTCTGGAGCATTGTGATGACACGGTCATGGAACATTGTGATGACAAGTATTATGGAGCATTGTGATGACACGGTCATCGAACATTGTGATGACAAGAATTCTGGAGCATTGTGATGACAAGGGCCATGGAGCATTGTGATGACACGGTCATGCAACATTGTGATGAGAAAAATTATGGAGCATTGTGATGACACGGTCATGGAACATTGTGATGACAAGAATTCTGGAGCATTGTGATGGCAAGGGCCATGGAGCATTGTGATGACACGGTCATGGAACATTGTGATGACAAGAATTCTGGAGCATTGTGATGACACCGTCTTGGAACATTGTCATGATAAGAATTATGGAGCATTGTGATGACCCGGTCATGGAACATTGTCATGACAAGAATTATGGAGCATTGTGATGACACGGTCATGTAACATTGTGATGACAAGAATTCTGGTGCATTATGATGACAAGGGCCATGGAGCATTGTGATGACACGGTCATGGAACATTGTGATGACAAGAATTCTGGAGCATTGTGATGACAAGTGCCATGGAGCATTGTGATGACACGGTCATGGAACATTGTGATGACAAGAATTCTGGAGCATTGTGATGACAAGGGCCATGGAGCATTGTGATGACACGGTCATGGAACATTGTGATGACAAGAATTCTGGAGCATTGTGATGACACGGTCATGGAACATTGTGATGACAAGTATTATGGAGCATTGTGATGACACGGTCATGGAACATTGTGATGACAAGAATTCTGGAGCATTGTGATGACAAGGGCCATGGAGCATTGTGATGACACGGTCATGGAACATTGTGATGACAAGAATTCTGGAGCATTGTGATGACAAGGGACATGGAGCATTGTGATGACACGGTCAATGTACATTGTGATGAGAAGAATTATGGAGCATTGTGATGACACGGTCATGGAACATTGTGATGACAAGAATTCTGGAGCATTGTGATGACAAGGGCCATGGAGCATTGTGATGACACGGTCATGGAACATTGTGATGACAAGAATTCTGGAGCATTCTGATGACACGGTCATGGAACATTGTCATGACAAGAATTATGGAGCATTGTGATTACCCGGTCATGGAACATTGTCATGACAAGAATTATGGAGCATTGTGATGACACGGTCATGGAACATTGTGATGACAAGAATTCTGGTGCATTATGATGACAAGGGCCATGGAGCATTGTGATGACACGGTCATGGAACATTGTGATGACAATAATTCTGGAGCATTGTGATGACAAGGGCCATGGAGCATTGTGATGACACGGTCATGGAACATTGTGATGAAAAGAATTCTGGAGCATTGTGATGACAAGGGCCATGGAGCATTGTGATGACACGGTCATGGAACATTGTGATGACAAGAATTCTGGAGCATTGTGATGACACGGTCATGGAACATTGTGATGACAAGAATTATGGAGCATTGTGATGACACGGTCATGGAACATTGTGATGACAAGAATTCTGGAGCATTATGATGACAAGGGCCATGGAGCATTGTGATGAAACGGTCATGGAACATTGTGATGAAAAGAATTTTGGAGCATTGTGATGACAAGGGCCATGGAGCATTGTGATGACATGGTCATGGAACATTGTGATGACAAGAATTTTGGAGCATTGTGATGACAAGGGCCATGGAGCATTGTGATGACTCAGTCATGGAACATTGTGATGACAAGAATTCTGCAGCATTGTGATGACAAGGGCCATGGTGCATTGTGATGACACGGTCATGGAACATTGTGATGACAAGAATTCTGGAGCATTGTGATGACAAGGGTCATGGAGAATTGTGATGACATGGTCATGGAACATTTTGATGACAAGAATTCTGGAGCATTGTGATGACATGTGTCATGGAGCATTGTAATGAAACTTTTCATTGTGCACCGTGATGACAAGGGAGATGGAATAATGTGATGAATCTGGTCCTGGAGCATTGTAATAACAAAAGCCATTGAGCATTGTGATGACAGGCATCATGGAGCATTGTGAAGAAAGGGGTCATGGGGAATTGTAATGACAATAAAGAAATGTGATGAAAATGGTCAGCAAGCAAAGTGATTAAGGGGTCATTTAGAATTGTCATGAAAAACTATATAGAGCATTGTGATGACAAATGTCATGGAGAACTGTGATGACCAGGGTCATGTAGCATTGTGATGACACGGTCATGGAACATTGTGATGACAAGAATTATGGTGCATTGTGATGACACGGTCATGGAACATTGTGATGACAAGGGCCATGGTGCATTGTGATGACACGGTCATGGAACTTTGTGATGACAAGCAATCTGGAGCATTGTGATGACAAGGGCCATGGAGCATTGTGATGACACGGTCATGGAACATTGTGATGACAAGAATTCTGGAGCATTGTGATGACAAGGGCCATGGAGCATTGTGATGACACGGTCATGGAACATTGTGATGACAAGAATTCTGGAGCATTGTGATGACAAGGGCCATGGTGCATTGTGATGACACGGTCATGGAACTTTGTGATGACAAGCAATCTGGAGCATTGTGATGACCAGGGCCATGGAGCTTTGTGACGACACGGTCACGGAACTTTGTGATGACAAGCAATCTGGAGCATTGTGATGACAAGGGCCATGGAGCATTGTGATGACACGGTCATGGAACATTGTGATTACAAGAATTCTGGAGCATTGTGATGACACGGTCATGGAAGATTGTGATGACAAGTATTATGGAGCATTGTGATGACACGGTCATGGAACATTGTGATGACAAGAATTCTGGAGCATTGTGATGACAAAGGCCATGGAGCATTGTGATGACACGGTCATGGAACATTGTGATGACAAGAATTCTGGAGCATTGTGATGACAAGGGACATGGAGCATTGTGATGACACGGTCATGGTACATTGTGATGAGAAGAATTATGGAGCATTGTGATGACACGGTCATGGAACATTGTGATGACAAGAATTCTGGAGCATTGTGATGACAAGGGCCATGGAGCATTGTGATGACACGGTCATGGAACATTGTGATGACAAGAATTCTGGAGCATTGTGATGACACGGTCATGGAACATTGTCATGACAAGAATTATGGAGCATTGTGATTACCCGGTCATGGAACATTGTCATGACAAGAATTCTGGTGCATTATGATGACAAGGGCCATGGAGCATTGTGATGACACGGTCATGGAATATTGTGATGACAAGAATTATGGTGCATTGTGATGACACGGTCATGGAACATTGTGATGACAAGAATTATGGTGCATTGTGATGACACGGTCATGGAACATTGTGATGACAAGAATTCTGGAGCATTGTGATGACAAGGGCCATGGTGCATTGTGATGACACGGTCATGGAACATTGTGATGACAAGAATTCTGGTGCATTATGATGAAAAGGGCCATGGAGCATTGTGATGACACTGTCATGGAACATTGTGATGAGAAGAATTCTGGAGCATTGTGATGACAAGGGCCATGGAGCATTGTGATGACACGGTCATGGAACATTGTGATGACAAGAATTCTGGAGCATTGTGATGACAAGGGCCATGGAGAATTGTGATGACATGGTCATGGAACATTTTGATGACAAGAATTCTGGAGCATTGTGATGACAATGGCCATGGAGCATTGTGATGACACGGTCATGGAACATTGTGATGACAAGAATTATGGAGCATTGTGATGACACGCTCTTGGAACATTGTGATGACAAGAATTCTGGAGCATTGTGATGACAAGGGCCATGGAGTATTGTGATGACACGGTCATGGAACATTGTGATTACAAGAATTCTGGAGCATTGTGATGACACGGTCATGGAAGATTGTGATGACAAGTATTATGGAGCATTGTGATGACACGGTCATGGAACATTGTGATGACAAGAATTCTGGAGCATTGTGATGACAAAGGCCATGGAGCATTGTGATGACACGGTCATGGAACATTGTGATGACAAGAATTCTGGAGCATTGTGATGACAAGGGACATGGAGCATTGTGATGACACGGTCATGGTACATTGTGATGAGAAGAATTATGGAGCATTTTGATGACACGGTCATGGAACATTGTGATGACAAGAATTCTGGAGCATTGTGATGACAAGGGCCATGGAGCATTGTGATGACACGGTCATGGAACATTGTGATGACAAGAATTCAGGAGCATTGTGATGACACGGTCATGGAACATTGTGATGACAAGAATTTTGGAGCATTGTGATTACCCGGTCATGGAACATTGTCATGACAAGAATTCTGGAGCATTGTGATGACAAGGGCCATGGAGAATTGTGATGACATGGTCATGGAACATTTTGATGACAAGAATTCTGGAGCATTGTGATGACATGTGTCATGGAGCATTGTAATGAAACTTTTCATTGTGCACCGTGATGACAAGGGAGATGGAGTAATGTGATGAATCTGGTCCTGGAGCATTGTAATAACAAAAGCCATTGAGCATTGTGATGACAGGCATCATGGAGCATTGTGAAGAAAGGGGTCATGGGGAATTGTAATGACAATAAAAAATGTGATGAAAATGGTCAGCAAGCAAAGTGATTAAAGTGGTCATTTAGAATTGTCATGAAAAACTATATAGAGCATTGTGATGACAAATGTCATGGAGAACTGTGATGACCAGGGTCATGTAGCATTGTGATGACACGGTCATGGAACATTGTGATGACAAGAATTATGGTGCATTGTGATGACACGGTCATGGAACATTGTGATGACAAGAATTCTGGAGCATTGTGATGACAAGGGCCATGGTGCATTGTGATGACACGGTCATGGAACATTGTGATGACAAGAATTCTGGTGCATTATGATGACAAGGGCCATGGAGCATTGTGATGACACGGTCATGGAACATTGTGATGAGAAGAATTCTGGAGCATTGTGATGACAAGGGCCATGGAGAATTGTGATGACATGGTCATGGAACATTTTGATGACAAGAATTCTGGAGCATTGTGATGACATGTGTCATGGAGCATTGTAATGAAACTTTTCATTGTGCACCGTGATGACAAGGGAGATGGAGTAATGTGATGAATCTGGTCCTGGAGCATTGTAATAACAAAAGCCATTGAGCATTGTGATGACAGGCATCATGGAGCATTGTGAAGAAAGGGGTCATGGGGAATTGTAATGACTATAAAGAAATGTGATGAAAATGGTCAGCAAGCAAAGTGATTAAAGTGGTCATTTAGAATTGTCATGAAAAACTATATAGAGCATTGTGATGACAAATGTCATGGAGAACTGTGATGACCAGGGTCATGTAGCATTGTGATGACACGGTCATGGAACATTGTGATGACAAGAATTATGGTGCATTGTGATGACACGGTCATGGATCATTGTGATGACAAGAATTCTGGAGCATTGTGATGACAAGGGCCATGGTGCATTGTGATGACACGGTCATGGAACTTTGTGATGACAAGCAATCTGTAGCATTGTGATGACAAGGGCCATGGAGCATTGTGATGACACGGTCATGGAACATTGTGATGACAAGAATTCTGGAGCATTGTGATGAAAAGGGCCATGGAGCATTGTGATGACACGGTCATGGAACATTGTGATGACAAGAATTCTGGAGCATTGTGATGACAAGGGCCATGGTGCATTGTGATGACACGGTCATGGAACTTTGTGATGACAAGCAATCTGGAGCATTGTGATGACCAGGGCCATGGAGCTTTGTGATGACACGGTCACGGAACTTTGTGATGACAAGCAATCTGGAGCATTGTGATGACAAGGGCCATGGAGCATTG
The DNA here is from genome assembly GCF_949987535.1 of Balaenoptera acutorostrata. Classification (NCBI taxonomy): domain Eukaryota; kingdom Metazoa; phylum Chordata; class Mammalia; order Artiodactyla; family Balaenopteridae; genus Balaenoptera; species Balaenoptera acutorostrata. The sequence goes on along the minus strand of NW_026646025.1, from coordinate 3,416,241 downwards.
TGATGACACGGTCATGGAACATTGTGATGACAAGTATTCTGGAGCATTGTGATGACAAAGGCCATGGAGCATTGTGATGACACGGTCATGGAACATTGTGATGACAAGAATTATGGAGCATTGTGATGACACAGTCTTGGAACATTGTGATGACAAGAATTCTGGAGCATTGTGATGACAAGGGCCATGGAGTATTGTGATGACACGGTCATGGAACATTGTGATTACAAGAATTCTGGAGCATTGTGATGACTCGGTCATGGAAGATTGTGATGACAAGTATTATGGAGCATTGTGATGACACGGTCATGGAACATTGTGATGACAAGAATTCTGGAGCATTGTGATGACACGGTCATGGAACATTGTGATGACACGGTCATGGAACATTGTGATGACAAGAATTCTGGAGCATTGTGATGACAAGGGACATGGAGCATTGTGATGACACGGTCATGGTACATTGTGATGAGAAGAATTATGGAGCATTGTGATGACACGGTCATGGAACATTGTGATGACAAGAATTCTGGAGCATTGTGATGACAAGGGCCATGGAGCATTGTGATGACACGGTCATGGAACATTGTGATGACAAGAATTCTGGAGCATTGTGATGACACGGTCATGGAACATTGTCATGACAAGAATTCTGGAGCATTGTGATGACACCGTCTTGGAACATTGTCATGATAAGAATTATGGAGCATTGTGATGACCCGGTCATGGAACATTGTCATGACAAGAATTATGGAGCATTGTGATGACACGGTCATGGAACATTGTGATGAAAAGAATTCTGGAGCATTGTGATGACAAGGGCCATGGAGCATTGTGATGACATGGTCATGGAACATTGTGATGACAAGAATTTTGGAGCATTGTGATGACAAGGGCCATGGAGCATTGTGATGACTCAGTCATGGAACATTGTGATGACAAGAATTCTGCAGCATTGTGATGACAAGGGCCATGGTGCATTGTGATGACACGGTCATGGAACATTGTGATGACAAGAATTCTGGAGCATTGTGATGACAAGGGCCATGGAGCATTGTGATGACATGTGTCATGGAGCATTGTAATGAAACTTTTCATTGTGCACCGTGATGACAAGGGAGATGGAATAATGTGATGAATATGGTCCTGGAGCATTGTAATAACAAAAGCCATTGAGCATTGTGATGACAGGCATCATGGAGCATTGTGAAGAAAGGGGTCATGGGGAAATGTAATGACAATAAAGAAATGTGATGAAAATGGTCAGCAAGCAAAGTGATTAAGGGGTCATTTAGAATTGTCATGAAAAACTATATAGAGCATTGTGATGACAAATGTCATGGAGAACTGTGATGACCAGGGTCATGTAGCATTGTGATGACACGGTCATGGAACATTGTGATGACAAGAATTATGGAGCATTGTGATGACACGGTCATGGAACATTGTGATGACAAGAATTATGGAGCATTGTGATGACACGGTCATGGAACATTGTGATGAAAAGAATTCTGGAGCATTGTGATGACAAGGGCCATGGAGCATTGTGATGACACGGTCATGGAACATTGTGATTACAAGAATTCTGGAGCATTGTGATGACACGGTCATGGAAGATTGTGATGACAAGTATTATGGAGCATTGTGATGACACGGTCATGGAACATTGTGATGACAAGAATTCTGGAGCATTGTGATGACAAAGGCCATGGAGCATTGTGATGACACGGTCATGGAACATTGTGATGACAAGAATTCTGGAGCATTGTGATGACAAGGGCCATGGAGCATTGTGATGACACGGTCATGGAACATTGTGATGACAAGAATTCTGGAGCATTGTGATGACACGGTCATGGAACATTGTCATGACAAGAATTATGGAGCATTGTGATTACCCGGTCATGGAACATTGTCATGACAAGAATTCTGGTGCATTATGATGACAAGGGCCATGGAGCATTGTGATGACACGGTCATGGAACATTGTGATGACAAGAATTCTGGTGCATTATGATGACAAGGGCCATGGAGCATTGTGATGACAGGGTCATGGAACATTGTGATGACAAGAATTCTGGAGCATTGTGATGACAAGGGCCATGGAGAATTGTGATGACATGGTCATGGAACATTTTGATGACAAGAATTCTGGAGCATTGTGATGACATGTGTCATGGAGCATTGTAATGAAACTTTTCTTTGTGCACCGTGATGACAAGGGAGATGGAGTAATGTGATGAATCTGGTCCTGGAGCATTGTAATAACAAAAGCCATTGAGCATTGTGATGACAGGCATCATGGAGCATTGTGAAGAAAGGGGTCATGGGGAATTGTAATGACAATAGAGAAATGTGATGAAAATGGTCAGCAAGCAAAGTGATTAAAGTGGTCATTTAGAATTGTCATGAAAAACTATATAGAGCATTGTGATGACAAATGTCATGGAGAACTGTGATGACCAGGGTCATGTAGCATTGTGATGACACGGTCATGGAACATTGTGATGACAAGAATTATGGTGCATTGTGATGACAAGGTCATGGAACATTGTGATGACAAGAATTCTGGAGCATTGTGATGACAAGGGCCATGGTGCATTGTGATGACACGGTCATGGAACTTTGTGATGACAAGCAATCTGGAGCATTGTGATGACAAGGGCCATGTTGCATTGTGATGACACGGTCATGGAACTTTTTGATGACAAGCAATCTGGAGCATTGTGATGACAAGGGCCATGGAGCATTGTGATGACACGGTCATGGAACATTGTGATGACAAGAATTCTGGAGCATTGTGATGACATATGTCATGGAGCATTGTAATGAAACTTTTCATTGTGCACCGTGATGACAAGGGAGATGGAATAATGTGATGAAACTGGTCCTGGAGCATTGTAATAACAAAAGCCATTGAGCATTGTGATGACAGGCATCATGGAGCATTGTGAAGAAATGGGTCATGGGGAATTGTAATGACAATAGAGAAATGTGATGAAAATGGTCAGCAAGCAAAGTGATTAAAGTGGTCATTTAGAATTGTCATGAAAAACTATATAGAGCATTGTGATGACACAGGTCATGGAGAACTGTGATGACCAGGGTCATGTAGCATTGTGATGACACGGTCATGGAACATTGTGATGACAAGAATTAAGGAGCATTGTGATGACACGGTCATGGAACATTGTGATGACAAGAATTCTGGAGCATTGTGATGACAAGGGCCATGGAGCATTGTGATGACACGGTCATGGAACATTGTGATTACAAGAATTCTGGAGCATTGTGATGACACGGTCATGGAACATTGTGATGACAAGAATTCTGGAGCATTATGATGACAAGGGCCATGGAGCATTGTGATGACACGGTCATGGAACATTGTGATTAAAAGAATTCTGGAGCATTGTGATGACAAGGGACATGGAGCATTGTGATGACACGGTCATGGAACATTGTGATGACAAGAATTCTGGAGCATTGTGATGACAAGGGCCATGGAGCATTGTGATGACTCAGTCATGGAACATTGTGATGACAAGAAGTCTGCAGCATTGTGATGACAAGGGCCATGGTGCATTGTGATGACACGGTCATGGAACTTTTTGATGACAAGCAATCTGGAGCATTGTGATGACCAGGGCCATGGAGCATTGTGATGACACGGTCACGGAACTTTGTGATGACAAGCAATCTGGAGCATTGTGATGACAAGGGCCATGGAGCATTGTGATGACAAGTGTCATGGAGCATTGTAATGAGAGGTTTCATTGTGCACCGTGATGACAAGGGGGATGGAATATTGTGATGAAACTGGTCCTGGAGCATTGTGATAACAAAAGCCATTGAGCATTGTGATGACAGGCATCATGGAGCATTGTGAAGAAAGGGGTCATGGGAAATTGTAATGACAATAGAGAAATGTGATGAAAACGGTCAGCAAGCAAAGTGATTAAAGTGGTCATTTAGAATTGTCATGAAAAACTACATAGAGCATTGTGATGACAAACGTCATGGAGAACTGTGATGGCCAGGGTCATGTAGCATTGTGATAACACGGTCATGGAACATTGTGATGACAAGAATTCTGGAGCATTGTGATGACAAGGGCCATGGAGCATTGTGATGACACGGTCATGGAACATTGTGATGACAAGAATTCTGGAGCATTGTGATGACAAGGGCCATGGTGCATTGTGATGACACGGTCATGGAACTTTTTGATGACAAGCAATCTGGAGCATTGTGATGACAAGGGCCATGGAGCATTGTGATGATATGGTCATGGAACATTGTGATGACAAGAATTCTGGAGCATTGTGCTGACAAGGGCCCTGGAGCTTGGTGATGACACGGTCATGGAACATTGTGATGACAATAATTCTGGAGCATTGTGATGACAAGGCCCATGGAGAATTGTGATGACATGGTAATGGAACATTGTGATGACAAGAATTCTGAAGCATTGGGATGACATGTGTCATGGAGCATTGTAATGAAACTTTTCATTGTGCACCGTGATGACAACGGGGATGGAGTATTGTGATGAAACTGTTCCTGGAGCATTTTGATAACAAAAGCCATTGAGCATTGTGATGACAGGCATCATGGAGCATTGTGAAGAAAGGGGTCATGGGAAATTGTAATGACAATAGAGAAATGTGATGAAATTGTCAGCAAGCAAAGTGATTAATGTGGTCATTTACAATTGTCATGAAAAATTATATAGAGCATTGTGATGACAAAGGTCATGGAGAACTGTGATGACCAGGGTCATGTAGCATTGTGATGACACGGTCATGGAACATTGTGATGACAAGAATTATGGAGCATTGTGATGACAAGGGCCATGGAGCATTGTGATGACACGGTCATGGAACATTGTGATGACAAGAATTCTGGAGCATTGTGATGACAAGGGCCATGGTGCATTGTGATGACACGGTCATGGAACTTTTTGATGACAAGCAATCTGGAGCATTGTGATGACAAGGGCCATGGAGCATTGTGATGAAACGGTCATGGAACATTGTCATGACAAGAATTCTGGAGCATTGTGATGACAAGGGCCATGGAGCATTGTGATGACACGGTCATGGAACATTGTGATGACAAAAATTCTGGAGCATTGTGATGACAAGGGCCATGGAGAATTGTGATGACATGGTCATGGAACATGGTGATGACAAGAATTCTGGAGCATTGTGAAGACAAGGGCCATGGAGCATTGTGATGACAAGTGTCATGGAGCATTGTAATGAGAGGTTTCATTGTGCACCGTGATGACAACGGGGATGGAGTATTGTGATGAAACTGTTCCTGGAGCATTTTGATAACAAAAGCCATTGAGCATTGTGATGACAGGCATCATGGAGCATTGTGAAGAAAGGGGTCATGGGAAATTGTAATGACAATAGAGAAATGTGATGAAATTGTCAGCAAGCAAAGTGATTAATGTGGTCATTTACAATTGTCATGAAAAACTATATAGAGCATTGTGATGGCAAAGGTCATGGAGAACTGTGATGACCAGGGTCATGTAGCATTGTGATGACACGGTCATGGAACATTGTGATGACAAGAATTATGGAGCATTGTGATGACAAGGGCCATGGAGCATAGTGATGACACGGTCATGGAACAATGTGATGACAAGAATTCTGGCGCATTGTGATGACATATGTCATGGAGCATTGTAATGAAACTTTTCATTGTGCACCGTGATGACAAGGGAGATGGAATAATATGATGAAACTGGTCCTGGAGCATTGTAATAACAAAAGCCATTGAGCATTGTGATGACAGGCATCATGGAGCATTGTGAAGAAATGGGTCATGGGGAATTGTAATGACAATAGAGAAATGTGATGAAAATGGTCAGCAAGCAAAGTGATTAAAGTGGTCATTTAGAATTGTCATGAAAAACTATATAGAGCATTGTGATGACACAGGTCATGGAGAACTGTGATGACCAGGGTCATGTAGCATTGTGATGACACGGTCATGGAACATTGTGATGACAAGAATTAAGGAGCATTGTGATGACACGGTCATGGAACATTGTGATGACAAGAATTCTGGAGCATTGTGATGACAAGGGCCATGGAGCATTGTGATGACACGGTCATGGAACATTGTGATTACAAGAATTCTGGAGCATTGTGATGACACGGTCATGGAACATTGTGATGACAAGAATTCTGGAGCATTATGATGACAAGGGCCATGGAGCATTGTGATGACACGGTCATGGAACATTGTGATTAAAAGAATTCTGGAGCATTGTGATGACAAGGGACATGGAGCATTGTGATGAAACGGTCATGGAACATTGTGATGACAAGAATTCTGGAGCATTGTGATGACAAGGGCCATGGAGCATTGTGATGACTCAGTCATGGAACATTGTGATGACAAGAAGTCTGCAGCATTGTGATGACAAGGGCCATGGTGCATTGTGATGACACGGTCATGGAACTTTTTGATGACAAGCAATCTGGAGCATTGTGATGACCAGGGCCATGGAGCATTGTGATGACACGGTCACGGAACTTTGTGATGACAAGCAATCTGGAGCATTGTGATGACAAGGGCCATGGAGCATTGTGATGACAAGTGTCATGGAGCATTGTAATGAGAGGTTTCATTGTGCACCGTGATGACAAGGGGGATGGAATATTGTGATGAAACTGGTCCTGGAGCATTGTGATAACAAAAGCCATTGAGCATTGTGATGACAGGCATCATGGAGCATTGTGAAGAAAGGGGTCATGGGAAATTGTAATGACAATAGAGAAATGTGATGAAAACGGTCAGCAAGCAAAGTGATTAAAGTGGTCATTTAGAATTGTCATGAAAAACTACATAGAGCATTGTGATGACAAACGTCATGGAGAACTGTGATGGCCAGGGTCATGTAGCATTGTGATAACACGGTCATGGAACATTGTGATGACAAGAATTCTGGAGCATTGTGATGACAAGGGCCATGGAGCATTGTGATGACACGGTCATGGAACATTGTGATGACAAGAATTCTGGAGCATTGTGATGACAAGGGCCATGGTGCATTGTGATGACACGGTCATGGAACTTTTTGATGACAAGCAATCTGGAGCATTGTGATGACAAGGGCCATGGAGCATTGTGATGATATGGTCATGGAACATTGTGATGACAAGAATTCTGGAGCATTGTGCTGACAAGGGCCCTGGAGCTTGGTGATGACACGGTCATGGAACATTGTGATGACAATAATTCTGGAGCATTGTGATGACAAGGCCCATGGAGAATTGTGATGACATGGTAATGGAACATTGTGATGACAAGAATTCTGAAGCATTGGGATGACATGTGTCATGGAGCATTGTAATGAAACTTTTCATTGTGCACCGTGATGACAAGGGGGATGGAGTATTGTGATGAAACTGGTCCTGGAGCATTGTGATAACAAAAGCCATTGAGCATTGTGATGACAGGCATCATGGAGCATTGTGAAGAAAGGGGTCATGGGGAATTGTAATGACAATAGATAAATGTGATGAAAATGGTCAGCAAGCAAAGTGATTAAAGTGGTCATTTAGAATTGTCATGAAAAATTATATAGAGCATTGTGATGACAAAGGTCATGGAGAACTGTGATGACCAGGGTCATGTAGCATTGTGATGACACGGTCATGGAACATTGTGATGACAAGAATTATGGAGCATTGTGATGACAAGGGCCATGGAGCATTGTGATGACACGGTCATGGAACATTGTGATGACAAGAATTCTGGAGCATTGTGATGACAAGGGCCATGGTGCATTGTGATGACACGGTCATGGAACTTTTTGATGACAAGCAATCTGGAGCATTGTGATGACAAGGGCCATGGAGCATTGTGATGAAACGGTCATGGAACATTGTCATGACAAGAATTCTGGAGCATTGTGATGACAAGGGCCATGGAGCATTGTGATGACACGGTCATGGAACATTGTGATGACAAAAATTCTGGAGCATTGTGATGACAAGGGCCATGGAGAATTGTGATGACATGGTCATGGAACATGGTGATGACAAGAATTCTGGAGCATTGTGAAGACAAGGGCCATGGAGCATTGTGATGACAAGTGTCATGGAGCATTGTAATGAGAGGTTTCATTGTGCACCGTGATGACAACGGGGATGGAGTATTGTGATGAAACTGTTCCTGGAGCATTTTGATAACAAAAGCCATTGAGCATTGTGATGACAGGCATCATGGAGCATTGTGAAGAAAGGGGTCATGGGAAATTGTAATGACAATAGAGAAATGTGATGAAATTGTCAGCAAGCAAAGTGATTAATGTGGTCATTTACAATTGTCATGAAAAATTATATAGAGCATTGTGATGACAAAGGTCATGGAGAACTGTGATGACCAGGGTCATGTAGCATTGTGATGACACGGTCATGGAACATTGTGATGACAAGAATTATGGAGCATTGTGATGACAAGGGCCATGGAGCATTGTGATGACACGGTCATGGAACATTGTGATGACAAGAATTCTGGAGCATTGTGATGACAAGGGCCATGGTGCATTGTGATGACACGGTCATGGAACTTTTTGATGACAAGCAATCTGGAGCATTGTGATGACAAGGGCCATGGAGCATTGTGATGAAACGGTCATGGAACATTGTCATGACAAGAATTCTGGAGCATTGTGATGACAAGGGCCATGGAGCATTGTGATGACACGGTCATGGAACATTGTGATGACAAAAATTCTGGAGCATTGTGATGACAAGGGCCATGGAGAATTGTGATGACATGGTCATGGAACATGGTGATGACAAGAATTCTGGAGCATTGTGAAGACAAGGGCCATGGAGCATTGTGATGACAAGTGTCATGGAGCATTGTAATGAGAGGTTTCATTGTGCACCGTGATGACAACGGGGATGGAGTATTGTGATGAAACTGTTCCTGGAGCATTTTGATAACAAAAGCCATTGAGCATTGTGATGACAGGCATCATGGAGCATTGTGAAGAAAGGGGTCATGGGAAATTGTAATGACAATAGAGAAATGTGATGAAATTGTCAGCAAGCAAAGTGATTAATGTGGTCATTTACAATTGTCATGAAAAACTATATAGAGCATTGTGATGGCAAAGGTCATGGAGAACTGTGATGACCAGGGTCATGTAGCATTGTGATGACACGGTCATGGAACATTGTGATGACAAGAATTATGGAGCATTGTGATGACAAGGGCCATGGAGCATAGTGATGACACGGTCATGGAACAATGTGATGACAAGAATTCTGGCGCATTGTGATGACAAGGGCCATGGAGCATTGTGATGACATGGTCATCGATCATTGTGATGACAAGAATTCTGGAGCATTGTGATGACAAGGGCCATGGAGCATTGTGATGACACCGTCATGGAACATTGTAATGAAAAGAATTCTGGAGCATTGTGATGACAAGGGCCATGGAGCATTGTGATGACACGGTCATGGAACATTGTGATGACAAAAATTCTGGAGCATTGTGATGACAAGGGCCATGGAGAATTGTGATGACATGGTCATGGAACATGGTGATGACAAGAATTCTGGAGCACTGTGAAGACAAGGGCCATGGAGCATTGTGATGACAAGTGTCATGGAGCATTGTAATGAGAGGTTTCATTGTGCACCGTGATGACAACGGGGATGGAGTATTGTGATGAAACTGTTCCTGGAGCATTTTGATAACAAAAGCCATTGAGCATTGTGATGACAGGCATCATGGAGCATTGTGAAGAAAGGGGTCATGGGAAATTGTAATGACAATAGAGAAATGTGATGAAATTGTCAGCAAGCAAAGTGATTAATGTGGTCATTTACAATTGTCATGAAAAACTATATAGAGCATTGTGATGGCAAAGGTCATGGAGAACTGTGATGACCAGGGTCATGTAGCATTGTGATGACACGGTCATGGAACATTGTGATGACAAGAATTATGGAGCATTGTGATGACAAGGGCCATGGAGCATAGTGATGACACGGTCATGGAACAATGTGATGACAAGAATTCTGGCGCATTGTGATGACATATGTCATGGAGCATTGTAATGAAACTTTTCATTGTGCACCGTGATGACAAGGGAGATGGAATAATGTGATGAAACTGGTCCTGGAGCATTGTAATAACAAAAGCCATTGAGCATTGTGATGACAGGCATCATGGAGCATTGTGAAGAAATGGGTCATGGGGAATTGTAATGACAATAGAGAAATGTGATGAAAATGGTCAGCAAGCCAAGTGATTAAAGTGGTCATTTAGAATTGTCATGAAAAACTATATAGAGCATTGTGATGACACAGGTCATGGAGAACTGTGATGACCAGGGTCATGTAGCATTGTGATGACACGGTCATGGAACATTGTGATGACAAGAATTAAGGAGCATTGTGATGACACGGTCATGGAACATTGTGATGACAAGAATTCTGGAGCATTGTGATGACAAGGGCCATGGAGCATTGTGATGACACGGTCATGGAACATTGTGATTACAAGAATTCTGGAGCATTGTGATGACACGGTCATGGAACATTGTGATGACAAGAATTCTGGAGCATTATGATGACAAGGGCCATGGAGCATTGTGATGACACGGTCATGGAACATTGTGATTAAAAGAATTCTGGAGCATTGTGATGACAAGGGACATGGAGCATTGTGATGAAACGGTCATGGAACATTGTGATGACAAGAATTCTGGAGCATTGTGATGACAAGGGCCATGGAGCATTGTGATGACTCAGTCATGGAACATTGTGATGACAAGAAGTCTGCAGCATTGTGATGACAAGGGCCATGGTGCATTGTGATGACACGGTCATGGAACTTTTTGATGACAAGCAATCTGGAGCATTGTGATGACCAGGGCCATGGAGCATTGTGATGACACGGTCACGGAACTTTGTGATGACAAGCAATCTGGAGCATTGTGATGACAAGGGCCATGGAGCATTGTGATGACAAGTGTCATGGAGCATTGTAATGAGAGGTTTCATTGTGCACCGTGATGACAAGGGGGATGGAATATTGTGATGAAACTGGTCCTGGAGCATTGTGATAACAAAAGCCATTGAGCATTGTGATGACAGGCATCATGGAGCATTGTGAAGAAAGGGGTCATGGGAAATTGTAATGACAATAGAGAAATGTGATGAAAACGGTCAGCAAGCAAAGTGATTAAAGTGGTCATTTAGAATTGTCATGAAAAACTACATAGAGCATTGTGATGACAAACGTCATGGAGAACTGTGATGGCCAGGGTCATGTAGCATTGTGATAACACGGTCATGGAACATTGTGATGACAAGAATTCTGGAGCATTGTGATGACAAGGGCCATGGAGCATTGTGATGACACGGTCATGGAACATTGTGATGACAAGAATTCTGGAGCATTGTGATGACAAGGGCCATGGTGCATTGTGATGACACGGTCATGGAACTTTTTGATGACAAGCAATCTGGAGCATTGTGATGACAAGGGCCATGGAGCATTGTGATGATATGGTCATGGAACATTGTGATGACAAGAATTCTGGAGCATTGTGCTGACAAGGGCCCTGGAGCTTGGTGATGACACGGTCATGGAACATTGTGATGACAATAATTCTGGAGCATTGTGATGACAAGGCCCATGGAGAATTGTGATGACATGGTAATGGAACATTGTGATGACAAGAATTCTGAAGCATTGGGATGACATGTGTCATGGAGCATTGTAATGAAACTTTTCATTGTGCACCGTGATGACAAGGGGGATGGAGTATTGTGATGAAACTGGTCCTGGAGCATTGTGATAACAAAAGCCATTGAGCATTATGATGACAGGCATCATGGAGCATTGTGAAGAAAGGGGTCATGGGGAATTGTAATGACAATAGATAAATGTGATGAAAATGGTCAGCAAGCAAAGTGATTAAAGTGGTCATTTAGAATTGTCATGAAAAATTATATAGAGCATTGTGATGACAAAGGTCATGGAGAACTGTGATGACCAGGGTCATGTAGCATTGTGATGACACGGTCATGGAACATTGTGATGACAAGAATTATGGAGCATTGTGATGACAAGGGCCATGGAGCATTGTGATGACACGGTCATGGAACATTCTGATGACAAGAATTCTGGAGCATTGTGATGACAAGGGCCATGGTGCATTGTGATGACACGGTCATGGAACATTTTGATGACAAGCAATCTGGAGCATTGTGATGACAAGGGCCATGGAGCATTGTGATGAAACGGTCATGGAACATTGTCATGACAAGAATTCTGGAGCATTGTGATGACAAGGGCCATGGAGCATTGTGATGACACGGTCATGGAACATTGTGATGACAAAAATTCTGGAGCATTGTGATGACAAGGGCCATGGAGAATTGTGATGACATGGTCATGGAACATGGTGATGACAATAATTCTGGAGCATTGTGAAGACAAGGGCCATGGAGCATTGTGATGACAAGTGTCATGGAGCATTGTAATGAGAGGTTTCATTGTGCACCGTGATGACAACGGGGATGGAGTATTGTGATGAAACTGTTCCTGGAGCATTTTGATAACAAAAGCCATTGAGCATTGTGATGACAGGCATCATGGAGCATTGTGAAGAAAGGGGTCATGGGAAATTGTAATGACAATAGAGAAATGTGATGAAATTGTCAGCAAGCAAAGTGATTAATGTGGTCATTTACAATTGTCATGAAAAATTATATAGAGCATTGTGATGACAAAGGTCATGGAGAACTGTGATGACCAGGGTCATGTAGCATTGTGATGACACGGTCATGGAACATTGTGATGACAAGAATTCTGGAGCATTGTGATGACAAGGGCCATGGTGCATTGTGATGACACGGTCATGGAACTTTTTGATGACAAGCAATCTGGAGCATTGTGATGACAAGGGCCATGGAGCATTGTGATGAAACGGTCATGGAACATTGTCATGACAAGAATTCTGGAGCATTGTGATGACAAGGGCCATGGAGCATTGTGATGACACGGTCATGGAACATTGTGATGACAAAAATTCTGGAGCATTGTGATGACAAGGGCCATGGAGAATTGTGATGACATGGTCATGGAACATGGTGATGACAAGAATTCTGGAGCATTGTGAAGACAAGGGCCATGGAGCATTGTGATGACAAGTGTCATGGAGCATTGTAATGAGAGGTTTCATTGTGCACCGTGATGACAACGGGGATGGAGTATTGTGATGAAACTGTTCCTGGAGCATTTTGATAACAAAAGCCATTGAGCATTGTGATGACAGGCATCATGGAGCATTGTGAAGAAAGGGGTCATGGGAAATTGTAATGACAATAGAGAAATGTGATGAAATTGTCAGCAAGCAAAGTGATTAATGTGGTCATTTACAATTGTCATGAAAAACTATATAGAGCATTGTGATGGCAAAGGTCATGGAGAACTGTGATGACCAGGGTCATGTAGCATTGTGATGACACGGTCATGGAAAATTGTGATGACAAGAATTATGGAGCATTGTGATGACAAGGGCCATGGAGCATAGTGATGACACGGTCATGGAACAATGTGATGACAAGAATTCTGGCGCATTGTGATGACAAGGGCCATGGAGCATTGTGATGACATGGTCATCGATCATTGTGATGACAAGAATTCTGGAGCATTGTGATGACAAGGGCCATGGAGCATTGTGATGACACCGTCATGGAACATTGTAATGAAAAGAATTCTGGAGCATTGTGATGACAAGGGCCATGGAGCATTGTGATGACACGGTCATGGAACATTGTGATGACAAGAATTCTGGAGCATTGTGATGACAAGGGCCATGGAGCATTGTGATAACACGGTCATGGAACATTGAGATGACAAGAATTCTGGAGCATTGTGATGACAAGGGCCATGGTGCATTGTGATGGCACGGTCATGGAACTTTTTGATGACAAGCAATCTGGAGCATTGTGATGACAAGGGCCATGGAGCATTGTGATGATATGGTCTTGGAACATTGTGATGACAAGAATTCTGGAGCATTGTGCTGACAAGGGCCCTGGAGCTTGGTGATGACACGGTCACGGAACATTTTGATGACAAGAATTATGGAACATTGTGATGACACGGTCATGGAACATTGCGATGACAAGAATTCTGGAGCATTCTGATGACAAGGGCCATGGAGCATTGTGATGAAACGGTCATGGAACATTGTCATGACAAGAATTCTGGAGCATTGTGATGACAAGGGCCATGGAGCATTGTGATGACACGGTCATGGAACATTGTGATGACAAGAATTCTGGAGCATTGTGATGACAAGGGCCATGGTGCATTGTGATGGCACGGTCATGGAACTTTTTGATGACAAGCAATCTGGAGCATTGTGATGACAAGGGCCATGGAGCATTGTGATGATATGGTCATGGAACATTGTGATGACAAGAATTCTGGAGCATTGTGCTGACAAGGGCCCTGGAGCTTGGTGATGACACGGTCACGGAACATTTTGATGACAAGAATTATGGAACATTGTGATGACACGGTCATGGAACATTGCGATGACAAGAATTCTGGAGCATTCTGATGACAAGGGCCATGGAGCATTGTGATGAAACGGTCATGGAACATTGTCATGACAAGAATTCTGGAGCATTGTGATGACAAGGGCCATGGAGCATTGTGATGACACGGTCATGGAACATTGTGATGACAAAAATTCTGGAGCATTGTGATGACAAGGGCCATGGAGAATTGTGATGACATGGTCATGGAACATGGTGATGACAAGAATTCTGGAGCATTGTGAAGACAAGGGCCATGGAGCATTGTGATGACAAGTGTCATGGAGCATTGTAATGAGAGGTTTCATTGTGCACCGTGATGACAAGGGGGATGGAGTATTGTGATGAAACTGTTCCTGGAGCATTTTGATAACAAAAGCCATTGAGCATTGTGATGACAGGCATCATGGAGCATTGTGAAGAAAGGGGTCATGGGAAATTGTAATGACAATAGAGAAATGTGATGAAAATGGTCAGCAAGGAAAGTGATTAAAGTGGTCATTTACAATTGTCATGAAAAACTATATAGAGCATTGTGATGGCAAAGGTCATGGAGAACTGTGATGACCAGGGTCATGTAGCATTGTGATGACACGGTCATGGAACATTGTGATGAGAAGAATTATGGAGCATTGTGATGACAAGGGCCATGGAGCATAGTGATGACACGGTCATGGAACAATGTGATGACAAGAATTCTGGCGCATTGTGATGACAAGGGCCATGGAGCATTGTGATGACATGGTCATTGATCATTGTGATGATAAGAATTCTGGAGCATTGTGATGACAAGGGCCATGGAGCATTGTGATGACACCTTCATGGAACATTGTAATGAAAAGAATTCTGGAGCATTGTGATGACCAGGGCCATGGAGCATTGTGATGACACGGTCATGGAACATTGTGATGACAAGAATTCTGGAGCATTGTGATGACAAGGGCCATAGAGCATTGTGATGACACGGTCATAGAACATTGTTATGACAAGAATTCTGGAGCATTGTGATGACAAGGCCCATGGAGAATTGTGATGACATGGTCATGGAACATTGTGATGACAAGAATTCTGGAGCATTGTGATGACATGTGTCATGGAGCATTGTAATGAAACTTTTCATTGTGCACCGTGATGACAAGGGGGATGGAGTATTGTGAGGAAACTGGTCCTGGAGCATTGTGATAACAAAAGCCATTGAGCATTGTGATGACAGGCATCATGGAGCATTGTGAAGAAAGGTGTCATGGGGAATTGTAATGACAATAGAGAAATGTGATGAAAATGGACAGCAAGCAAAGTGATTAAAGTGGTCATTTAGAATTGTCATGAAAATCTATATAGGGCATTGTGATGATAAAGGTCATGGAGAACTGTGATGACCAGGGTCATATAGCTTTGTGATGACACGGTCATGGAACATTGTGATGACAAGAATTCTCGAGCATTGTGATGACAAGGGCCATGGAGCATTGTGATGACACGGTCATGACAGATTGTGATGACAAGAATTCTGGAGCATTGTGATGACACGGTCATGGAACATTTGGATGACAAGAATTATGGAGCATTGTGATGACACGGTCATGGAACATTGTGATGACAAGAATTCTGGAGCATTGTGATGACAAGGGCCATGGAGCATTGTGATGAAAAGGTCATGGAATATTGTGAGGACAAGAATTCTCGAGCATTGTGATGACAAGGGCCATGGAGCATTGTGATGACACGGTCATGGAACATTGTAATGACAAGAATTCTGGAGCATTGTGATGACAAGGGCCATGGAGCATTGTGATGATACGGTCATGGAACATTGTGATGACAATAATTCTGGAGCATTGTGATGACAAGGGCCATGGTGCATTGTGATGACATGGTCATGGAACTTTTTGATGACAAGCAATCTGGAGCATTGTGATGACAAGGGCCATGGAGCATTGTGATGACATGGTCATGGAACATTGTGATGACAAGAATTCTGGAGCATTGTGCTGACAAGGGCCCTGGAGCTTTGTGATGACACGGTCATGGAACATTGTGATGACAATAATTCTGGAGCATTGTGATGACAAGGCCCATGGAGAATTGTGATGACATGGTCATGGAACAGTGTGATGACAAGAATTCTGGAGCATTGTGATGACAAGGGCCATGGAGCATTGTAATGAAACTTTTCATTGTGCACCGTGATGACAAGGGAGATGGAGTAATGTGATGAAACTGGTCCTGGAGCATTGTAATAACAAAAGCCATTGAGCATTGTGATGACAGGCATCATGGAGCATTGTGAAGAAAGGGGTCATGGGGAATTGTAATGACATTAGAGAAATGTGATGAAAATGGTCAGCAAGCAAAGTGATTAAAGTGGTCACTTAGAATTGTCATGAAAAACTATATAGAGCATTGTGATGACAAAGGTCATGGAGAACTGTGAAGACCAGGGTCATGTAGCATTGTGATGACACGTTCATGGAACATTGTGATGACAAGAATTATGGAGCATTGTGATGACACGGTCATGGAACATTGTGATGACAAGAATTCTGGAGCATTATGATGACAAGGGCCATGGAGCATTGTGATGACACGGTCATGGAACATTCTGATGACAAGAATTCTGGAGCATTGTGATGACAAGGGCCATGGAGCATTGTGATGACACGGTCATGGAACATTGTGATGACAAGAATTCTGGAGCATTGTGATGACAAGGGCCACGGAGCATTGTGATGACACGGTCATGGAACATTGTGATGACAAGAATTCTGGAGCATTCTGATGACAAGGGCCATGGAGAATTGTGATGACATGGTCATGGAACATTGTGATGACAAGAATTCTGGAGCATTGTGATGACATATGTCATGGAGCATTGTAATGAAACTTTTCATTGTGCACCGTGATGACAAGGGAGATGGAGTAATGTGAGGAAACTTGTCCTGGAGCATTGTAATAACAAAAGCCATTGAGCATTGTGATGACAGGCATCATGGAGCATTGTGAAGAAAGGGGTCATGGGGAATTGTAATGACATTAGAGAAATGTGATGAAAATGGTCAGCAAGCAAAGTGATTAAAGTGGTCATTTAGAATTGTCATGAAAAACTATATAGAGCATTGTGATGACAAAGGTCATGGAGAACTGTGATGACCAGGGTCATGTAGCATTGTGATGCCACGGTCATGGAACATTGTGATGACAAGAATTATGGAGCATTGTGATGACACGGTCATGGAACATTGTGATGACAAGAATTATGGAACATTGTGATGACACGTTCTTGGAACATTGTGATGACAAGAATTCTGGAGCATTGTGATGGCAAGGGCCATGGAGCATTGTGATGAAACGGTCATGGAACATTGTGATGACAAGAATTCTGGAGCATTGTGATGACAAGGGCCATGGAGCATTGTGATGACACGGTCATGGAACATTGTGATGACAAAAATTCTGGAGCATTGTGATGACAAGGGCCATGGAGATTTGTGATGACATGGTCATGGAACATGGTGATGACAAGAATTCTGGAGCATTGTGAAGACAAGGGCCATGGAGCATTGTGATGACAAGTGTCATGGAGCATTGTAATGAGAGGTTTCATTGTGCACCGTGATGACAAGGGGGATGGAGTATTGTGATGAAACTGTTCCTGGAGCATTTTGATAACAAAAGCCATTGAGCATTGTGATGACAGGCATCATGGAGCATTGTGAAGAAAGGGGTCATGGGAAATTGTAATGACAATAGAGAAATGTGATGAAAATGGTCAGCAAGCAAAGTGATTAAAGTGGTCATTTACAATTGTCATGAAAAACTATATAGAGCATTGTGATGGCAAAGGTCATGGAGAACTGTGATGGCCAGGGTCATGTAGCATTGTGATGATAAGGTCATGGAACATTGTGATGACAAGAATTATGGAGCATTGTGATGACACGGTCATGGAACATTGTGATGACAAGAATTCTGTAGCATTGTGATGACAAGGGCCATGGTGCATTGTGATGACATGGTCATGGAACTTTTTGATGACAAGCAATCTGGAGCATTGTGATGACAAGGGCCATGGAGCATTGTGATGACATGGTCATGGAACATTGTGATGACAAGAATTCTGCAGCATTGTGCTGACAAGGGCTCTGGAGCTTTGTGATGACGCGGTCCTGGAACATTGTGATGACAATAATTCTGGAGCATTGTGATGAGAAGGCCCATGGAGAATTGTGATGACATGGTCATGGAACATTGTGATGACAAGAATTCTGGAGCATTGTGATGACAAGGGCCATGGAGCATTGTAATGAAACTTTTCATTGTGCACCGTGATGACAAGGGAGATGGAGTAATGTGATGAAACTGGTCCTGGAGCATTGTAATAACAAAAGCCATTGAGCATTGTGATGACAGGCATCATGGAGCATTGTGAAGAAAGGGGTCATGGGGAATTGTAATGACAATAGAGAAATGTGATGAAAATGGTCAGCAAGCAAAGTGATTAAAGTGGTCACTTAGAATTGTAATGAAAAACTATATAGAGCATTGTGATGACAAAGGTCATGGAGAACTGTGAAGACCAGGGTCATGTAGCATTGTGATGACACGGTCATGGAACATTGTGATGACAAGAATTCTGGAGCATTGTGATGACACGGTCATGGAACATTGTGATGTCAAGAATTCTGGAGCATTGTGATGACAAGGGCCATGGAGCATTGTGATGACACGGTCATGGAACATTCTGATGACAAGAATTCTGGAGCATTGTGATGACAAGGGCCATGGAGCATTGTGATGACACGGTCATGGAACATTGTGATGACAAGAATTCTGGAGCATTGTGATGACAAGGGCCACGGCGCATTGTGATGACACGGTCATGGAACATTGTGATGACAAGAATTCTGCAGCATTCTGATGACAAGGGCAATGGAGAATTGTGATGACATGGTCATGGAACATTGTGATGACAAGAATTATGGAGCATTGTGATGACACGGTCATGGAACATTGTGATGACAAGAATTATGGAACATTGTGATGACACGGTCATGGAACATTGTGATGACAAGAATTCTGGAGCATTGTGATGACAAGGGCCATGGAGCATTGTGATGAAACGGTCATGGAACATTGTGATGACAAGAATTCTGGAGCATTGTGATGACAAGGTCCATGGAGCATTGTGATGACACGGTCATGGAACATTGTGATGACAAAAATTCTGGAGCATTGTGATGACAAGGGCCATGGAGATTTGTGATGACATGGTCATGGAACATGGTGATGACAAGAATTCTGGAGCATTGTGAAGACAAGGGCCATGGAGCATTGTGATGACAAGTGTCATGGAGCATTGTAATGAGAGGTTTCTTGTGCACCGTGATGACAAGGGGGATGGAGTATTGTGATGAAACTGGTCCTGGAGCATTGTGATAACAAAAGCCATTGAGCATTGTGATGACAGGCATCATGGTGCATTGTGAAGAAAGGTGTCATGGGGAATTGTAATGACAATAGTGAAATGTGATGAAAACGGACAGCAAGCAAAGTGATTAAAGTGGTCATTTAGAATTGTCATGAAAATCTATATAGGGCATTGTGATGATAAAGGTCATGGAGAACTGTGATGACCAGGGTCATATAGCTTTGTGATGACACGGTCATGGAACATTGTGATGACAAGAATTCTGGATCATTGTGATGACATATGTCATGGAGCATTGTAATGAAACTTTTCATTGTGCACCGTGATGACAAGGGAGATGGAATAATGTGATGAAACTGGTCCTGGAGCATTGTAATAACAAAAGCCATTGAGCATTGTGATGACAGGCATCATGGAGCATTGTGAAGAAATGGGTCATGGGGAATTGTAATGACAATAGAGAAATGTGATGAAAATGGTCAGCAAGCAAAGTGATTAAAGTGGTCATTTAGAATTGTCATGAAAAACTATATAGAGCATTGTGATGACAAAGGTCATGGAGAACTGTGATGACCAGGGTCATGTAGCATTGTGATGACACGGTCATGGAACATTGTGATGACAAGAATTATGGAGCATTGTGATGACACGGTCATGGAACATTGTGATGACAAGAATTATGGAACTTTGTGATGACACGGTCATGGAACATTGTGATGACAAGAATTCTGGAGCATTGTGATGACAAGGGCCATGGAGCATTGTGATGAAACGGTCATGGAACACTGTGATGACAAGAATTCTGGAGCATTGTGATGACAAGGGCCATGGAGCATTGTGATGACATGGTCATGGAACATGGTGATGACAAGAATTCTGGAGCATTGTGAAGACAAGGGCCATGGAGCATTGTGATGACAAGTGTCATGCAGCATTGTAATGAGAAGTTTCATTGTGCACCGTGATGACAAGGGGGATGGAGTATTGTGAAGAAACTGTTCCTGGAGCATTTTGATAACAAAAGCCATTGAGCATTGTGATGACAGGCATCATGGAGCATTGTGAAGAAAGGGGTCATGGGAAATTGTAATGACAATAGAGAAATGTGATGAAAATGGTCAGCAAGCAAAGTGATTAAAGTGGTCATTTAAAATTGTCATCAAAAACTATATAGAGCATTGTGATGGCAAAGGTCATGGAGAACTGTGATGACCAGGGTCATGTAGCATTGTGATGAAACGGTCATGGAACATTGTGATGAAACGAATTATGGAGCATTGTGATAACAAAAGCCATTGAGCATTGTGATGACAGGTATCATGGAGCATTGTGAAGAAAGGTGTCATGGGGAATTGTAATGACAATAGAGAAATGTGATGAAAATGGACAGCAAGCAAAGTGATTAAAGTGGTCATTTAGAATTGTCATGAAAATCTATATAGGGCATTGTGATGATAAAGGTCATAGAGAACTGTGATGACCAGGGTCATATAGCTTTGTGATGACACGGTCATGGATCATTGTGATGACAAGAATTCTGGAGCATTGTGATGACAAGGGCCATGGAGCTTTGTGATGAAAAGGTCATGGAATATTGTGAGGACAAGAATTCTCGAGCATTGTGATGACAAGGGCCATGGAGCATTGTGATGACACGATCATGGAACATTGTGATGACAAAAATTCTGGAGCATTGTGATGACAAGGGCCATGGAGCATTGTGATGACACGGTCATGGAACATTGTGATGACAAGAATTCTGGAGCATTGTGATGACAAGGGCCATGGTGCATTTGATGAAACGGTCATGGAACTTTTTGATGACAAGCAATCTGGAGCATTGTGATGACCAGGGCCATGGAGCATTGTGATGACACGGTCATGGAACATTGTGATGACAAGAATTCTGGAGCATTGTTATGACAAGGGCCATGGAACATTGTGATGACACGGTCATGGAACATTGTGATGAAAGTATTCTGGAGCATTGTGATGACAAGGGCCATGGAGCATTGTGATGACATGTGTCACGGAGCATTGTAATGAAACTTTTCATTGTGCACCGTGATGACAAGGGAGATGGAGTAATGTGATGAAACTGGTCCTGGAGCATTGTAATATCAAAAGCCATTGAGCATTGTGATGACAGGCATCATGGAGCATTGTGAAGAAAGGGGTCATGGGGAATTGTAATGACAATAGAGAAATGTGATGAAAATGGTCAGCAAGCAAAGTGATTAAAGTGGTCACTGAGAATTGTCATGAAAAACTATCTAGAGCATTGTGATGACAAAGGTCATGGAGAACTGTGAAGACCAGGTTCATGTAGCATTGTGATGACACGGTCATGGAACATTGTGATGACAAGAATTATGGAGCATTGTGATGACAAGGGCCATGGAGCATTGTGATGACACGGTCATGGAACATTGTGAAGACAAGAATTCTGGAGCATTGTGATGACAAGCGCCATGGAGCATTGTGATGACACGGTCATGGAACATTGTGATGACAAGAATTCTGGAGCATTGTGATGACAAGGGCCATGGAGAATTGTGATGATATGGTCATGGAACTTTGTGATGACAAGAATTCTGGAGCATTGTGATGACATGTGTCATGGAGCATTGTAATGAAACTTTTCATTGTGCACCGTGATGACAAGGGGGATGGAGTATTGTGATGAAACTGGTCCTGGATCATTGTGATAACAAAAGCCATTGAGCATTGTGATGACAGGCATCATGGAGCATTGTGAAGAAAGGGGTCATGGGAAATTGTAATGACAATAGAGAAATGTGATGAAAATGGTCAGCAAGCAAAGTGATTAAAGTGGTCACTTAGAATTGTAATGAAAAACTATATAGAGCATTGTGATGACAAAGGTCATGGAGAACTGTGAAGACCAGGGTCATGTAGCATTGTGATGACACGGTCATGGAACATTGTGATGACAAGAATTCTGGAGCATTGTGATGACACGGTCATGGAACATTGTGATGACAAGAATTCTGGAGCATTGTGATGACAAGGGCCATGGAGCATTGTGATGATACGGTCATGGAACATTGTGATGACAGGAATTCTGGAGCATTGTGATGAAAAGGGCCATGGAGCATTGTGATGACATGGTTATGGAACAATGTGATGAGAAGAATTCCGGAGCATTGTGATGACAAGGGCCATGGAGCATTGTGATGACACTGTCATGGAACATTGTGATGAGAAGAATTCTGCAGCATTGTGCTGACAAGGGACATGGAGCATTGTGATGACATGGTCAAGGAACATTGCGATGACACTATTTTTGGAGCATTGTGATGAAAGGGCATGGAGCATTGTGATTAAAGGTGACAAGGAACATTATGATGATATGGGCAGAGAACTCTGTGATGACAGTGGTCATGGAGTATTGTGACAAAAATTGTCATGGAACATTGTGCTGACAAGGGCCATGGAGCATTGTGATGACACGGTCATGGAACATTGTGATGACAAGAATTCTGGAGCATTGTGCTGACAAGGGCCATGGAGCATTGTGATGAAAGGGCCATGGAACATTGTGATGACAAGAATTCGGGAGCATTGTGTTGACAATGGCCATGGAACATTGTGATGACACGGTCATGGAACATTGTGATGACAAGAATTCTGGAGCATTGTGATGACACGGTCATGGAACATTGTGATGACAAGAATTCTGGAGCATTGTGATGACAAGGGCCATGGAGCATTGTGATGACATGGTCATTGATCATTGTGATGATAAGAATTCTGGAGCATTGTGATGACAAGGGCCATGGAGCATTGTGATGACACCTTCATGGAACATTGTAATGAAAAGAATTCTGGAGCATTGTGATGACCAGGGCCATGGAGCATTGTGATGACACGGTCATGGAACATTGTGATGACAAGAATTCTGGAGCATTGTGATGACAAGGGCCATAGAGCATTGTGATGACACGGTCATAGAACATTGTTATGACAAGAATTCTGGAGCATTGTGATGACAAGGCCCATGGAGAATTGTGATGACATGGTCATGGAACATTGTGATGACAAGAATTCTGGAGCATTGTGATGACATGTGTCATGGAGCATTGTAATGAAACTTTTCATTGTGCACCGTGATGACAAGGGGGATGGAGTATTGTGAGGAAACTGGTCCTGGAGCATTGTGATAACAAAAGCCATTGAGCATTGTGATGACAGGCATCATGGAGCATTGTGAAGAAAGGTGTCATGGGGAATTGTAATGACAATAGAGAAATGTGATGAAAATGGACAGCAAGCAAAGTGATTAAAGTGGTCATTTAGAATTGTCATGAAAATCTATATAGGGCATTGTGATGATAAAGGTCATGGAGAACTGTGATGACCAGGGTCATATAGCTTTGTGATGACACGGTCATGGAACATTGTGATGACAAGAATTCTCGAGCATTGTGATGACAAGGGCCATGGAGCATTGTGATGACACGGTCATGACAGATTGTGATGACAAGAATTCTGGAGCATTGTGATGACACGGTCATGGAACATTTGGATGACAAGAATTATGGAGCATTGTGATGACACGGTCATGGAACATTGTGATGACAAGAATTCTGGAGCATTGTGATGACAAGGGCCATGGAGCATTGTGATGAAAAGGTCATGGAATATTGTGAGGACAAGAATTCTCGAGCATTGTGATGACAAGGGCCATGGAGCATTGTGATGACACGGTCATGGAACATTGTAATGACAAGAATTCTGGAGCATTGTGATGACAAGGGCCATGGAGCATTGTGATGATACGGTCATGGAACATTGTGATGACAATAATTCTGGAGCATTGTGATGACAAGGGCCATGGTGCATTGTGATGACATGGTCATGGAACTTTTTGATGACAAGCAATCTGGAGCATTGTGATGACAAGGGCCATGGAGCATTGTGATGACATGGTCATGGAACATTGTGATGACAAGAATTCTGGAGCATTGTGCTGACAAGGGCCCTGGAGCTTTGTGATGACACGGTCATGGAACATTGTGATGACAATAATTCTGGAGCATTGTGATGACAAGGCCCATGGAGAATTGTGATGACATGGTCATGGAACAGTGTGATGACAAGAATTCTGGAGCATTGTGATGACAAGGGCCATGGAGCATTGTAATGAAACTTTTCATTGTGCACCGTGATGACAAGGGAGATGGAGTAATGTGATGAAACTGGTCCTGGAGCATTGTAATAACAAAAGCCATTGAGCATTGTGATGACAGGCATCATGGAGCATTGTGAAGAAAGGGGTCATGGGGAATTGTAATGACATTAGAGAAATGTGATGAAAATGGTCAGCAAGCAAAGTGATTAAAGTGGTCACTTAGAATTGTCATGAAAAACTATATAGAGCATTGTGATGACAAAGGTCATGGAGAACTGTGAAGACCAGGGTCATGTAGCATTGTGATGACACGTTCATGGAACATTGTGATGACAAGAATTATGGAGCATTGTGATGACACGGTCATGGAACATTGTGATGACAAGAATTCTGGAGCATTATGATGACAAGGGCCATGGAGCATTGTGATGACACGGTCATGGAACATTCTGATGACAAGAATTCTGGAGCATTGTGATGACAAGGGCCATGGAGCATTGTGATGACACGGTCATGGAACATTGTGATGACAAGAATTCTGGAGCATTGTGATGACAAGGGCCACGGAGCATTGTGATGACACGGTCATGGAACATTGTGATGACAAGAATTCTGGAGCATTCTGATGACAAGGGCCATGGAGAATTGTGATGACATGGTCATGGAACATTGTGATGACAAGAATTCTGGAGCATTGTGATGACATATGTCATGGAGCATTGTAATGAAACTTTTCATTGTGCACCGTGATGACAAGGGAGATGGAGTAATGTGAGGAAACTTGTCCTGGAGCATTGTAATAACAAAAGCCATTGAGCATTGTGATGACAGGCATCATGGAGCATTGTGAAGAAAGGGGTCATGGGGAATTGTAATGACAATAGAGAAATGTAATGAAAATGGTCAGCAAGCAAAGTGATTAAAGTGGTCATTTAGAATTGTCATGAAAAACTATATAGAGCATTGTGATGACAAAGGTCATGGAGAACTGTGATGACCAGGGTCATGTAGCATTGTGATGCCACGGTCATGGAACATTGTGATGACAAGAATTATGGAGCATTGTGATGACACGGTCATGGAACATTGTGATGACAAGAATTATGGAACATTGTGATGACACGTTCTTGGAACATTGTGATGACAAGAATTCTGGAGCATTGTGATGGCAAGGGCCATGGAGCATTGTGATGAAACGGTCATGGAACATTGTGATGACAAGAATTCTGGAGCATTGTGATGACAAGGGCCATGGAGCATTGTGATGACACGGTCATGGAACATTGTGATGACAAAAATTCTGGAGCATTGTGATGACAAGGGCCATGGAGATTTGTGATGACATGGTCATGGAACATGGTGATGACAAGAATTCTGGAGCATTGTGAAGACAAGGGCCATGGAGCATTGTGATGACAAGTGTCATGGAGCATTGTAATGAGAGGTTTCATTGTGCACCGTGATGACAAGGGGGATGGAGTATTGTGATGAAACTGTTCCTGGAGCATTTTGATAACAAAAGCCATTGAGCATTGTGATGACAGGCATCATGGAGCATTGTGAAGAAAGGGGTCATGGGAAATTGTAATGACAATAGAGAAATGTGATGAAAATGGTCAGCAAGCAAAGTGATTAAAGTGGTCATTTACAATTGTCATGAAAAACTATATAGAGCATTGTGATGGCAAAGGTCATGGAGAACTGTGATGGCCAGGGTCATGTAGCATTGTGATGATAAGGTCATGGAACATTGTGATGACAAGAATTATGGAGCATTGTGATGACACGGTCATGGAACATTGTGATGACAAGAATTCTGTAGCATTGTGATGACAAGGGCCATGGTGCATTGTGATGACATGGTCATGGAACTTTTTGATGACAAGCAATCTGGAGCATTGTGATGACAAGGGCCATGGAGCATTGTGATGACATGGTCATGGAACATTGTGATGACAAGAATTCTGCAGCATTGTGCTGACAAGGGCTCTGGAGCTTTGTGATGACGCGGTCCTGGAACATTGTGATGACAATAATTCTGGAGCATTGTGATGAGAAGGCCCATGGAGAATTGTGATGACATGGTCATGGAACATTGTGATGACAAGAATTCTGGAGCATTGTGATGACAAGGGCCATGGAGCATTGTAATGAAACTTTTCATTGTGCACCGTGATGACAAGGGAGATGGAGTAATGTGATGAAACTGGTCCTGGAGCATTGTAATAACAAAAGCCATTGAGCATTGTGATGACAGGCATCATGGAGCATTGTGAAGAAAGGGGTCATGGGGAATTGTAATGACAATAGAGAAATGTGATGAAAATGGTCAGCAAGCAAAGTGATTAAAGTGGTCACTTAGAATTGTAATGAAAAACTATATAGAGCATTGTGATGACAAAGGTCATGGAGAACTGTGAAGACCAGGGTCATGTAGCATTGTGATGACACGGTCATGGAACATTGTGATGACAAGAATTCTGGAGCATTGTGATGACACGGTCATGGAACATTGTGATGTCAAGAATTCTGGAGCATTGTGATGACAAGGGCCATGGAGCATTGTGATGACACGGTCATGGAACATTCTGATGACAAGAATTCTGGAGCATTGTGATGACAAGGGCCATGGAGCATTGTGATGACACGGTCATGGAACATTGTGATGACAAGAATTCTGGAGCATTGTGATGACAAGGGCCACGGCGCATTGTGATGACACGGTCATGGAACATTGTGATGACAAGAATTCTGCAGCATTCTGATGACAAGGGCAATGGAGAATTGTGATGACATGGTCATGGAACATTGTGATGACAAGAATTATGGAGCATTGTGATGACACGGTCATGGAACATTGTGATGACAAGAATTATGGAACATTGTGATGACACGGTCATGGAACATTGTGATGACAAGAATTCTGGAGCATTGTGATGACAAGGGCCATGGAGCATTGTGATGAAACGGTCATGGAACATTGTGATGACAAGAATTCTGGAGCATTGTGATGACAAGGTCCATGGAGCATTGTGATGACACGGTCATGGAACATTGTGATGACAAAAATTCTGGAGCATTGTGATGACAAGGGCCATGGAGATTTGTGATGACATGGTCATGGAACATGGTGATGACAAGAATTCTGGAGCATTGTGAAGACAAGGGCCATGGAGCATTGTGATGACAAGTGTCATGGAGCATTGTAATGAGAGGTTTCTTGTGCACCGTGATGACAAGGGGGATGGAGTATTGTGATGAAACTGGTCCTGGAGCATTGTGATAACAAAAGCCATTGAGCATTGTGATGACAGGCATCATGGTGCATTGTGAAGAAAGGTGTCATGGGGAATTGTAATGACAATAGTGAAATGTGATGAAAACGGACAGCAAGCAAAGTGATTAAAGTGGTCATTTAGAATTGTCATGAAAATCTATATAGGGCATTGTGATGATAAAGGTCATGGAGAACTGTGATGACCAGGGTCATATAGCTTTGTGATGACACGGTCATGGAACATTGTGATGACAAGAATTCTGGATCATTGTGATGACATATGTCATGGAGCATTGTAATGAAACTTTTCATTGTGCACCGTGATGACAAGGGAGATGGAATAATGTGATGAAACTGGTCCTGGAGCATTGTAATAACAAAAGCCATTGAGCATTGTGATGACAGGCATCATGGAGCATTGTGAAGAAATGGGTCATGGGGAATTGTAATGACAATAGAGAAATGTGATGAAAATGGTCAGCAAGCAAAGTGATTAAAGTGGTCATTTAGAATTGTCATGAAAAACTATATAGAGCATTGTGATGACAAAGGTCATGGAGAACTGTGATGACCAGGGTCATGTAGCATTGTGATGACACGGTCATGGAACATTGTGATGACAAGAATTATGGAGCATTGTGATGACACGGTCATGGAACATTGTGATGACAAGAATTATGGAACTTTGTGATGACACGGTCATGGAACATTGTGATGACAAGAATTCTGGAGCATTGTGATGACAAGGGCCATGGAGCATTGTGATGAAACGGTCATGGAACACTGTGATGACAAGAATTCTGGAGCATTGTGATGACAAGGGCCATGGAGCATTGTGATGACATGGTCATGGAACATGGTGATGACAAGAATTCTGGAGCATTGTGAAGACAAGGGCCATGGAGCATTGTGATGACAAGTGTCATGCAGCATTGTAATGAGAAGTTTCATTGTGCACCGTGATGACAAGGGGGATGGAGTATTGTGAAGAAACTGTTCCTGGAGCATTTTGATAACAAAAGCCATTGAGCATTGTGATGACAGGCATCATGGAGCATTGTGAAGAAAGGGGTCATGGGAAATTGTAATGACAATAGAGAAATGTGATGAAAATGGTCAGCAAGCAAAGTGATTAAAGTGGTCATTTAAAATTGTCATCAAAAACTATATAGAGCATTGTGATGGCAAAGGTCATGGAGAACTGTGATGACCAGGGTCATGTAGCATTGTGATGAAACGGTCATGGAACATTGTGATGAAACGAATTATGGAGCATTGTGATAACAAAAGCCATTGAGCATTGTGATGACAGGTATCATGGAGCATTGTGAAGAAAGGTGTCATGGGGAATTGTAATGACAATAGAGAAATGTGATGAAAATGGACAGCAAGCAAAGTGATTAAAGTGGTCATTTAGAATTGTCATGAAAATCTATATAGGGCATTGTGATGATAAAGGTCATAGAGAACTGTGATGACCAGGGTCATATAGCTTTGTGATGACACGGTCATGGATCATTGTGATGACAAGAATTCTGGAGCATTGTGATGACAAGGGCCATGGAGCTTTGTGATGAAAAGGTCATGGAATATTGTGAGGACAAGAATTCTCGAGCATTGTGATGACAAGGGCCATGGAGCATTGTGATGACACGATCATGGAACATTGTGATGACAAAAATTCTGGAGCATTGTGATGACAAGGGCCATGGAGCATTGTGATGACACGGTCATGGAACATTGTGATGACAAGAATTCTGGAGCATTGTGATGACAAGGGCCATGGTGCATTTGATGAAACGGTCATGGAACTTTTTGATGACAAGCAATCTGGAGCATTGTGATGACCAGGGCCATGGAGCATTGTGATGACACGGTCATGGAACATTGTGATGACAAGAATTCTGGAGCATTGTTATGACAAGGGCCATGGAACATTGTGATGACACGGTCATGGAACATTGTGATGAAAGTATTCTGGAGCATTGTGATGACAAGGGCCATGGAGCATTGTGATGACATGTGTCACGGAGCATTGTAATGAAACTTTTCATTGTGCACCGTGATGACAAGGGAGATGGAGTAATGTGATGAAACTGGTCCTGGAGCATTGTAATATCAAAAGCCATTGAGCATTGTGATGACAGGCATCATGGAGCATTGTGAAGAAAGGGGTCATGGGGAATTGTAATGACAATAGAGAAATGTGATGAAAATGGTCAGCAAGCAAAGTGATTAAAGTGGTCACTGAGAATTGTCATGAAAAACTATCTAGAGCATTGTGATGACAAAGGTCATGGAGAACTGTGAAGACCAGGTTCATGTAGCATTGTGATGACACGGTCATGGAACATTGTGATGACAAGAATTATGGAGCATTGTGATGACAAGGGCCATGGAGCATTGTGATGACACGGTCATGGAACATTGTGAAGACAAGAATTCTGGAGCATTGTGATGACAAGCGCCATGGAGCATTGTGATGACACGGTCATGGAACATTGTGATGACAAGAATTCTGGAGCATTGTGATGACAAGGGCCATGGAGAATTGTGATGATATGGTCATGGAACTTTGTGATGACAAGAATTCTGGAGCATTGTGATGACATGTGTCATGGAGCATTGTAATGAAACTTTTCATTGTGCACCGTGATGACAAGGGGGATGGAGTATTGTGATGAAACTGGTCCTGGATCATTGTGATAACAAAAGCCATTGAGCATTGTGATGACAGGCATCATGGAGCATTGTGAAGAAAGGGGTCATGGGAAATTGTAATGACAATAGAGAAATGTGATGAAAATGGTCAGCAAGCAAAGTGATTAAAGTGGTCACTTAGAATTGTAATGAAAAACTATATAGAGCATTGTGATGACAAAGGTCATGGAGAACTGTGAAGACCAGGGTCATGTAGCATTGTGATGACACGGTCATGGAACATTGTGATGACAAGAATTCTGGAGCATTGTGATGACACGGTCATGGAACATTGTGATGTCAAGAATTCTGGAGCATTGTGATGACAAGGGCCATGGAGCATTGTGATGACACGGTCATGGAACATTCTGATGACAAGAATTCTGGAGCATTGTGATGACAAGGGCCATGGAGCATTGTGATGACACGGTCATGGAACATTGTGATGACAAGAATTCTGGAGCATTGTGATGACAAGGGCCACGGCGCATTGTGATGACACGGTCATGGAACATTGTGATGACAAGAATTCTGCAGCATTCTGATGACAAGGGCAATGGAGAATTGTGATGACATGGTCATGGAACATTGTGATGACAAGAATTATGGAGCATTGTGATGACACGGTCATGGAACATTGTGATGACAAGAATTATGGAACATTGTGATGACACGGTCATGGAACATTGTGATGACAAGAATTCTGGAGCATTGTGATGACAAGGGCCATGGAGCATTGTGATGAAACGGTCATGGAACATTGTGATGACAAGAATTCTGGAGCATTGTGATGACAAGGTCCATGGAGCATTGTGATGACACGGTCATGGAACATTGTGATGACAAAAATTCTGGAGCATTGTGATGACAAGGGCCATGGAGATTTGTGATGACATGGTCATGGAACATGGTGATGACAAGAATTCTGGAGCATTGTGAAGACAAGGGCCATGGAGCATTGTGATGACAAGTGTCATGGAGCATTGTAATGAGAGGTTTCTTGTGCACCGTGATGACAAGGGGGATGGAGTATTGTGATGAAACTGGTCCTGGAGCATTGTGATAACAAAAGCCATTGAGCATTGTGATGACAGGCATCATGGTGCATTGTGAAGAAAGGTGTCATGGGGAATTGTAATGACAATAGTGAAATGTGATGAAAACGGACAGCAAGCAAAGTGATTAAAGTGGTCATTTAGAATTGTCATGAAAATCTATATAGGGCATTGTGATGATAAAGGTCATGGAGAACTGTGATGACCAGGGTCATATAGCTTTGTGATGACACGGTCATGGAACATTGTGATGACAAGAATTCTGGATCATTGTGATGACATATGTCATGGAGCATTGTAATGAAACTTTTCATTGTGCACCGTGATGACAAGGGAGATGGAATAATGTGATGAAACTGGTCCTGGAGCATTGTAATAACAAAAGCCATTGAGCATTGTGATGACAGGCATCATGGAGCATTGTGAAGAAATGGGTCATGGGGAATTGTAATGACAATAGAGAAATGTGATGAAAATGGTCAGCAAGCAAAGTGATTAAAGTGGTCATTTAGAATTGTCATGAAAAACTATATAGAGCATTGTGATGACAAAGGTCATGGAGAACTGTGATGACCAGGGTCATGTAGCATTGTGATGACACGGTCATGGAACATTGTGATGACAAGAATTATGGAGCATTGTGATGACACGGTCATGGAACATTGTGATGACAAGAATTATGGAACTTTGTGATGACACGGTCATGGAACATTGTGATGACAAGAATTCTGGAGCATTGTGATGACAAGGGCCATGGAGCATTGTGATGAAACGGTCATGGAACACTGTGATGACAAGAATTCTGGAGCATTGTGATGACAAGGGCCATGGAGCATTGTGATGACATGGTCATGGAACATGGTGATGACAAGAATTCTGGAGCATTGTGAAGACAAGGGCCATGGAGCATTGTGATGACAAGTGTCATGCAGCATTGTAATGAGAAGTTTCATTGTGCACCGTGATGACAAGGGGGATGGAGTATTGTGAAGAAACTGTTCCTGGAGCATTTTGATAACAAAAGCCATTGAGCATTGTGATGACAGGCATCATGGAGCATTGTGAAGAAAGGGGTCATGGGAAATTGTAATGACAATAGAGAAATGTGATGAAAATGGTCAGCAAGCAAAGTGATTAAAGTGGTCATTTAAAATTGTCATCAAAAACTATATAGAGCATTGTGATGGCAAAGGTCATGGAGAACTGTGATGACCAGGGTCATGTAGCATTGTGATGAAACGGTCATGGAACATTGTGATGAAACGAATTATGGAGCATTGTGATAACAAAAGCCATTGAGCATTGTGATGACAGGTATCATGGAGCATTGTGAAGAAAGGTGTCATGGGGAATTGTAATGACAATAGAGAAATGTGATGAAAATGGACAGCAAGCAAAGTGATTAAAGTGGTCATTTAGAATTGTCATGAAAATCTATATAGGGCATTGTGATGATAAAGGTCATAGAGAACTGTGATGACCAGGGTCATATAGCTTTGTGATGACACGGTCATGGATCATTGTGATGACAAGAATTCTGGAGCATTGTGATGACAAGGGCCATGGAGCTTTGTGATGAAAAGGTCATGGAATATTGTGAGGACAAGAATTCTCGAGCATTGTGATGACAAGGGCCATGGAGCATTGTGATGACACGATCATGGAACATTGTGATGACAAAAATTCTGGAGCATTGTGATGACAAGGGCCATGGAGCATTGTGATGACACGGTCATGGAACATTGTGATGACAAGAATTCTGGAGCATTGTGATGACAAGGGCCATGGTGCATTTGATGAAACGGTCATGGAACTTTTTGATGACAAGCAATCTGGAGCATTGTGATGACCAGGGCCATGGAGCATTGTGATGACACGGTCATGGAACATTGTGATGACAAGAATTCTGGAGCATTGTTATGACAAGGGCCATGGAACATTGTGATGACACGGTCATGGAACATTGTGATGAAAGTATTCTGGAGCATTGTGATGACAAGGGCCATGGAGCATTGTGATGACATGTGTCACGGAGCATTGTAATGAAACTTTTCATTGTGCACCGTGATGACAAGGGAGATGGAGTAATGTGATGAAACTGGTC
The DNA here is from genome assembly GCF_949987535.1 of Balaenoptera acutorostrata. Lineage (NCBI taxonomy): Eukaryota > Metazoa > Chordata > Mammalia > Artiodactyla > Balaenopteridae > Balaenoptera > Balaenoptera acutorostrata. The sequence continues at coordinate 3,381,913 of NW_026646025.1, read as the reverse complement.
CTGGAGCATTGTAATATCAAAAGCCATTGAGCATTGTGATGACAGGCATCATGGAGCATTGTGAAGAAAGGGGTCATGGGGAATTGTAATGACAATAGAGAAATGTGATGAAAATGGTCAGCAAGCAAAGTGATTAAAGTGGTCACTGAGAATTGTCATGAAAAACTATCTAGAGCATTGTGATGACAAAGGTCATGGAGAACTGTGAAGACCAGGTTCATGTAGCATTGTGATGACACGGTCATGGAACATTGTGATGACAAGAATTATGGAGCATTGTGATGACAAGGGCCATGGAGCATTGTGATGACACGGTCATGGAACATTGTGAAGACAAGAATTCTGGAGCATTGTGATGACAAGCGCCATGGAGCATTGTGATGACACGGTCATGGAACATTGTGATGACAAGAATTCTGGAGCATTGTGATGACAAGGGCCATGGAGAATTGTGATGATATGGTCATGGAACTTTGTGATGACAAGAATTCTGGAGCATTGTGATGACATGTGTCATGGAGCATTGTAATGAAACTTTTCATTGTGCACCGTGATGACAAGGGGGATGGAGTATTGTGATGAAACTGGTCCTGGATCATTGTGATAACAAAAGCCATTGAGCATTGTGATGACAGGCATCATGGAGCATTGTGAAGAAAGGGGTCATGGGAAATTGTAATGACAATAGAGAAATGTGATGAAAATGGTCAGCAAGCAAAGTGATTAAAGTGGTCACTTAGAATTGTCATGAAAAACTATATAGAGCATTGTGATGACAAAGGTCATGGAGAACTGTGAAGACCAGGGTCATGTAGCATTGTGATGACACGGTCATGGAACATTGTGATGACAAGAATTATGGAGCATTGTGATGACACGGTCATGGAACATTGTGATGACAAAAATTCTGGAGCATTATGATGACAAGGGCCATGGAGCATTATGATGACACGGTCATGAAACATTGTGATGAAAAGAATTCTGGAGCATTGTGATGACAAGGGCCAAGGAGCATTGTGATGACACGATCATGGAACATTGTGATGACAAGAATTCTGGAGCATTGTGATGACAAGGGCCATGGAGCATTGTGATGACACGGTCATGGAACATTGTGATAACAAGAATTCTGGAGCATTGTGATGACAAGGGCCATGGAGCATTGTGATGACACGGTCATGGAACATTGTGATGACAAGAATTATGGAGCATTGTGATGACACGGTCATGGAACATTGTGATGACAAGAATTCTGGAGCATTGTGATGACAAGGGCCATGGAGCATTGTGATGACACGGTCATGGAACATTGTTATGACAAGCAATCTGGAGCATTGTGATGACCAGGGCCATGGAGCTTTGTGATGACACGGTCACGGAACTTTGTGATGACAAGCAATCTGGAGCATTGTGATGACAAGGGCCATGGAGCATTGTGATGACACGGTCATGGAACATTATGATGACAAGAATTCTGGAGCATTGTGATGACAAAGGCCATGGAGCATTGTGATGACACGGTCATGGAACATTGTGATGACAAGAATTATGGAGCATTGTGATGACACGGTCTTGGAACATTGTGATGACAAGAATTCTGGAGCATTGTGATGACAAGGGCCATGGAGTATTGTGATGACACGGTCATGGAACATTGTGATTACAAGAATTCTGGAGCATTGTGATGACACGGTCATGGAAGATTGTGATGACAAGTATTATGGAGCATTGTGATGACACGGTCATGGAACATTATGATGACAAGAATTCTGGAGCATTGTGATGACAAAGGCCATGGAGCATTGTGACGACACGGTCATGGAACATTGTGATGACAAGAATTCTGGAGCATTGTGATGACAAGGGACATGGAGCATTGTGATGACACGGTCATGGTACATTGTGATGAGAAGAATTATGGAGCATTGTGATGACACGGTCATGGAACATTGTGATGACAAGAATTCTGGAGCATTGTGATGACAAGGGCCTTGGAGCATTGTGATGACACGGTCATGGAACATTGTGATGACAAGAATTCTGGAGCATTGTGATGACACGGTCATGGAACATTGTCATGACAAGAATTATGGAGCATTGTGATTACCCGGTCATGGAACATTGTCATGACAAGAATTCTGGTGCATTATGATGACAAGGGCCATGGAGCATTGTGATGACACGGTCATGGAACATTGTGATGACAAGAATTCTGGAGCATTGTGATGACAAGGGCCATGGAGAATTGTGATGATATGGTCATGGAACTTTGTGATGACAAGAATTCTGGAGCATTGTGATGACATGTGTCATGGAGCATTGTAATGAAACTTTTCATTGTGCACCGTGATGACAAGGGGGATGGAGTATTGTGATGAAACTGGTCCTGGATCATTGTGATAACAAAAGCCATTGAGCATTGTGATGACAGGCATCATGGAGCATTGTGAAGAAAGGGGTCATGGGAAATTGTAATGACAATAGAGAAATGTGATGAAAATGGTCAGCAAGCAAAGTGATTAAAGTGGTCACTTAGAATTGTCATGAAAAACTATATAGAGCATTGTGATGACAAAGGTCATGGAGAACTGTGAAGACCAGGGTCATGTAGCATTGTGATGACACGGTCATGGAACATTGTGATGACAAGAATTATGGAGCATTGTGATGACACGGTCATGGAACATTGTGATGACAAAAATTCTGGAGCATTATGATGACAAGGGCCATGGAGCATTATGATGACACGGTCATGAAACATTGTGATGAAAAGAATTCTGGAGCATTGTGATGACAAGGGCCAAGGAGCATTGTGATGACACGATCATGGAACATTGTGATGACAAGAATTCTGGAGCATTGTGATGACAAGGGCCATGGAGCATTGTGATGACACGGTCATGGAACATTGTGATAACAAGAATTCTGGAGCATTGTGATGACAAGGGCCATGGAGCATTGTGATGACACGGTCATGGAACATTGTGATGACAAGAATTATGGAGCATTGTGATGACACGGTCATGGAACATTGTGATGACAAGAATTCTGGAGCATTGTGATGACAAGGGCCATGGAGCATTGTGATGACACGGTCATGGAACATTGTTATGACAAGCAATCTGGAGCATTGTGATGACCAGGGCCATGGAGCTTTGTGATGACACGGTCACGGAACTTTGTGATGACAAGCAATCTGGAGCATTGTGATGACAAGGGCCATGGAGCATTGTGATGACACGGTCATGGAACATTATGATGACAAGAATTCTGGAGCATTGTGATGACAAAGGCCATGGAGCATTGTGATGACACGGTCATGGAACATTGTGATGACAAGAATTATGGAGCATTGTGATGACACGGTCTTGGAACATTGTGATGACAAGAATTCTGGAGCATTGTGATGACAAGGACCATGGAGTATTGTGATGACACGGTCATGGAACATTGTGATTACAAGAATTCTGGAGCATTGTGATGACACGGTCATGGAAGATTGTGATGACAAGTATTATGGAGCATTGTGATGACACGGTCATGGAACATTATGATGACAAGAATTCTGGAGCATTGTGATGACAAAGGCCATGGAGCATTGTGATGACACGGTCATGGAACATTGTGATGACAAGAATTCTGGAGCATTGTGATGACAAGGGACATGGAGCATTGTGATGACACGGTCATGGTACATTGTGATGAGAAGAATTATGGAGCATTGTGATGACACGGTCATGGAACATTGTGATGACAAGAATTCTGGAGCATTGTGATGACAAGGGCCTTGGAGCATTGTGATGACACGGTCATGGAACATTGTGATGACAAGAATTCTGGAGCATTGTGATGACACGGTCATGGAACATTGTCATGACAAGAATTATGGAGCATTGTGATTACCCGGTCATGGAACATTGTCATGACAAGAATTCTGGTGCATTATGATGACAAGGGCCATGGAGCATTGTGATGACACGGTCATGGAACATTGTGATGACAAGAATTCTCGTGCATTATGATGACAAGGGCCATGGAGCATTGTGATGACACGGTCATGGAACATTGTGATTACAAGAATTCTGGAGCATTGTGATGACAAGGGCCATGGAGAATTGTAATGACATGGTCATGGAACATTTTGATGACAAGAATTCTGGAGCATTGTGATGACATGTGTCATGGAGCATTGTAATGAAACTTTTCATTGTGCACCGTGATGACAAGGGAGATGGAGTAATGTGATGAATCTGGTCCTGGAGCATTGTAATAACAAAAGCCATTGAGCATTGTGATGACAGGCATCATGGAGCATTGTGAAGAAAGGGGTCATGGGGAATTGTAATGACAATAAAAAATGTGATGAAAATGGTCAGCAAGCAAAGTGATTAAAGTGGTCATTTAGAATTGTCATGAAAAACAATATAGAGCATTGTGATGACAAATGTCATGGAGAACTGTGATGACCAGGGTCATGTAGCATTGTGATGACACGGTCATGGAACATTGTGATGACAAGAATTATGGTGCATTGTGATGACACGGTCATGGAACATTGTGATGACAAGAATTCTGGAGCATTGTGATGACAAGGGCCATGGTGCATTGTGATGACACGGTCATGGAACATTGTGATGACAAGAATTCTGGTGCATTATGATGACAAGGGCCATGGAGCATTGTGATGACACGGTCATGGAACATTGTGATGAGAAGAATTCTGGAGCATTGTGATGACAAGGGCCATGGAGCATTGTGATGACACGGTCATGGAACATTGTGATGACAAGAATTCTGGAGCATTGTGATGACAAGGGCCATGGAGAATTGTGATGACATGGTCATGGAACATTTTGATGACAAGAATTCTGGAGCATTGTGATGACATGTGTCATGGAGCATTGTAATGAAACTTTTCATTGTGCACCGTGATGACAAGGGAGATGGAGTAATGTGATGAATCTGGTCCTGGAGCATTGTAATAACAAAAGCCATTGAGCATTGTGATGACAGGCATCATGGAGCATTGTGAAGAAAGGGGTCATGGGGAATTGTAATGACAATAAAGAAATGTGATGAAAATGGTCAGCAAGCAAAGTGATTAAAGTGGTCATTTAGAATTGTCATGAAAAACTATATAGAGCATTGTGATGACAAATGTCATGGAGAACTGTGATGACCAGGGTCATGTAGCATTGTGATGACACGGTCATGGAACATTGTGATGACAAGAATTATGGTGCATTGTGATGACAAGGTCATGGAACATTGTGATGACAAGAATTCTGGAGCATTGTGATGACAAGGGCCATGGAGCATTGTGATGACACGGTCATGGAACATTGTGATGACAAGAATTCTGGAGCATTGTGATGACAAGGGCCATGGTGCATTGTGATGACACGGTCATGGAACTTTGTGATGACAAGCAATCTGGAGCATTGTGATGACCAGGGCCATGGAGCTTTATGATGACACAGTCACGGAACTTTGTGATGACAAGCAATCTGGAGCATTGTGATGACAAGGGCCATGGAGCATTGTGATGACACGGTCATGGAACATTGTGATGACAAGAATTCTGGAGCATTGTGATGACAAAGGCCATGGAGCATTGTGATGACACGGTCATGGAACATTGTGATGACAAGAATTGTGGAGCATTGTGATGACACTGTCTTGGAACATTGTGATGACAAGAATTCTGGAGCATTGTGATCACAAGGGCCATGGAGTATTGTGATGACACGGTCATGGAACATTGTGATTACAAGAATTCTGGAGCATTGTGATGACACGGTCATGGAACATTGTGATGACAAGTATTATGGAGCATTGTGATGACACGGTCATCGAACATTGTGATGACAAGAATTCTGGAGCATTGTGATGACAAGGGCCATGGAGCATTGTGATGACACGGTCATGGAACATTGTGATGAGAAAAATTATGGAGCATTGTGATGACACGGTCATGGAACATTGTGATGACAAGAATTCTGGAGCATTGTGATGGCAAGGGCCATGGAGCATTGTGATGACACGGTCATGGAACATTGTGATGACAAGAATTCTGGAGCATTGTGATGACACCGTCTTGGAACATTGTCATGATAAGAATTATGGAGCATTGTGATGACCCGGTCATGGAACATTGTCATGACAAGAATTATGGAGCATTGTGATGACACGGTCATGTAACATTGTGATGACAAGAATTCTGGTGCATTATGATGACAAGGGCCATGGAGCATTGTGATGACACGGTCATGGAACATTGTGATGACAAGAATTCTGGAGCATTGTGATGACAAGTGCCATGGAGCATTGTGATGACACGGTCATGGAACATTGTGATGACAAGAATTCTGGAGCATTGTGATGACAAGGGCCATGGAGCATTGTGATGACACGGTCATGGAACATTGTGATGACAAGAATTCTGGAGCATTGTGATGACACGGTCATGGAACATTGTGATGACAAGTATTATGGAGCATTGTGATGACACGGTCATGGAACATTGTGATGACAAGAATTCTGGAGCATTGTGATGACAAGGGCCATGGAGCATTGTGATGACACGGTCATGGAACATTGTGATGACAAGAATTCTGGAGCATTGTGATGACAAGGGACATGGAGCATTGTGATGACACGGTCAATGTACATTGTGATGAGAAGAATTATGGAGCATTGTGATGACACGGTCATGGAACATTGTGATGACAAGAATTCTGGAGCATTGTGATGACAAGGGCCATGGAGCATTGTGATGACACGGTCATGGAACATTGTGATGACAAGAATTCTGGAGCATTCTGATGACACGGTCATGGAACATTGTCATGACAAGAATTATGGAGCATTGTGATTACCCGGTCATGGAACATTGTCATGACAAGAATTATGGAGCATTGTGATGACACGGTCATGGAACATTGTGATGACAAGAATTCTGGTGCATTATGATGACAAGGGCCATGGAGCATTGTGATGACACGGTCATGGAACATTGTGATGACAATAATTCTGGAGCATTGTGATGACAAGGGCCATGGAGCATTGTGATGACACGGTCATGGAACATTGTGATGAAAAGAATTCTGGAGCATTGTGATGACAAGGGCCATGGAGCATTGTGATGACACGGTCATGGAACATTGTGATGACAAGAATTCTGGAGCATTGTGATGACACGGTCATGGAACATTGTGATGACAAGAATTATGGAGCATTGTGATGACACGGTCATGGAACATTGTGATGACAAGAATTCTGGAGCATTATGATGACAAGGGCCATGGAGCATTGTGATGAAACGGTCATGGAACATTGTGATGAAAAGAATTTTGGAGCATTGTGATGACAAGGGCCATGGAGCATTGTGATGACATGGTCATGGAACATTGTGATGACAAGAATTTTGGAGCATTGTGATGACAAGGGCCATGGAGCATTGTGATGACTCAGTCATGGAACATTGTGATGACAAGAATTCTGCAGCATTGTGATGACAAGGGCCATGGTGCATTGTGATGACACGGTCATGGAACATTGTGATGACAAGAATTCTGGAGCATTGTGATGACAAGGGTCATGGAGAATTGTGATGACATGGTCATGGAACATTTTGATGACAAGAATTCTGGAGCATTGTGATGACATGTGTCATGGAGCATTGTAATGAAACTTTTCATTGTGCACCGTGATGACAAGGGAGATGGAATAATGTGATGAATCTGGTCCTGGAGCATTGTAATAACAAAAGCCATTGAGCATTGTGATGACAGGCATCATGGAGCATTGTGAAGAAAGGGGTCATGGGGAATTGTAATGACAATAAAGAAATGTGATGAAAATGGTCAGCAAGCAAAGTGATTAAGGGGTCATTTAGAATTGTCATGAAAAACTATATAGAGCATTGTGATGACAAATGTCATGGAGAACTGTGATGACCAGGGTCATGTAGCATTGTGATGACACGGTCATGGAACATTGTGATGACAAGAATTATGGTGCATTGTGATGACACGGTCATGGAACATTGTGATGACAAGGGCCATGGTGCATTGTGATGACACGGTCATGGAACTTTGTGATGAAAAGCAATCTGGAGCATTGTGATGACAAGGGCCATGGAGCATTGTGATGACACGGTCATGGAACATTGTGATGACAAGAATTCTGGAGCATTGTGATGACAAGGGCCATGGAGCATTGTGATGACACGGTCATGGAACATTGTGATGACAAGAATTCTGGAGCATTGTGATGACAAGGGCCATGGTGCATTGTGATGACACGGTCATGGAACTTTGTGATGACAAGCAATCTGGAGCATTGTGATGACCAGGGCCATGGAGCTTTGTGACGACACGGTCACGGAACTTTGTGATGACAAGCAATCTGGAGCATTGTGATGACAAGGGCCATGGAGCATTGTGATGACACGGTCATGGAACATTGTGATTACAAGAATTCTGGAGCATTGTGATGACACGGTCATGGAAGATTGTGATGACAAGTATTATGGAGCATTGTGATGACACGGTCATGGAACATTGTGATGACAAGAATTCTGGAGCATTGTGATGACAAAGGCCATGGAGCATTGTGATGACACAGTCATGGAACATTGTGATGACAAGAATTCTGGAGCATTGTGATGACAAGGGACATGGAGCATTGTGATGACACGGTCATGGAACATTGTGATGACAAGAATTCTGGAGCATTGTGATGACACGGTCATGGAACATTGTCATGACAAGAATTCTGGTGCATTATGATGACAAGGGCCATGGAGCATTGTGATGACACGGTCATGGAATATTGTGATGACAAGAATTATGGTGCATTGTGATGACACGGTCATGGAACATTGTGATGACAAGAATTCTGGAGCATTGTGATGACAAGGGCCATGGTGCATTGTGATGACACGGTCATGGAACATTGTGATGACAAGAATTCTGGTGCATTATGATGAAAAGGGCCATGGAGCATTGTGATGACACTGTCATGGAACATTGTGATGAGAAGAATTCTGGAGCATTGTGATGACAAGGGCCATGGAGCATTGTGATGACACGGTCATGGAACATTGTGATGACAAGAATTCTGGAGCATTGTGATGACAAGGGCCATGGAGAATTGTGATGACATGGTCATGGAACATTTTGATGACAAGAATTCTGGAGCATTGTGATGACAAAGGCCATGGAGCATTGTGATGACACGGTCATGGAACATTGTGATGACAAGAATTATGGAGCATTGTGATGACACGCTCTTGGAACATTGTGATGACAAGAATTCTGGAGCATTGTGATGACAAGGGCCATGGAGTATTGTGATGACACGGTCATGGAACATTGTGATTACAAGAATTCTGGAGCATTGTGATGACACGGTCATGGAAGATTGTGATGACAAGTATTATGGAGCATTGTGATGACACGGTCATGGAACATTGTGATGACAAGAATTCTGGAGCATTGTGATGACAAAGGCCATGGAGCATTGTGATGACACGGTCATGGAACATTGTGATGACAAGAATTCTGGAGCATTGTGATGACAAGGGACATGGAGCATTGTGATGACACGGTCATGGTACATTGTGATGAGAAGAATTATGGAGCATTTTGATGACACGGTCATGGAACATTGTGATGACAAGAATTCTGGAGCATTGTGATGACAAGGGCCATGGAGCATTGTGATGACACGGTCATGGAACATTGTGATGACAAGAATTCAGGAGCATTGTGATGACACGGTCATGGAACATTGTCATGACAAGAATTTTGGAGCATTGTGATTACCCGGTCATGGAACATTGTCATGACAAGAATTCTGGTGCATTATGATGACAAGGGCCATGGAGCATTGTGATGACACGGTCATGGAACATTGTGATGACAAGAATTCTGGAGCATTGTGATGACAAGGGCCATGGAGAATTGTAATGACATGGTCATGGAACATTTTGATGACAAGAATTCTGGAGCATTGTGATGACATGTGTCATGGAGCATTGTAATGAAACTTTTCATTGTGCACCGTGATGACAAGGGAGATGGAGTAATGTGATGAATCTGGTCCTGGAGCATTGTAATAACAAAAGCCATTGAGCATTGTGATGACAGGCATCATGGAGCATTGTGAAGAAAGGGGTCATGGGGAATTGTAATGACAATAAAAAATGTGATGAAAATGGTCAGCAAGCAAAGTGATTAAAGTGGTCATTTAGAATTGTCATGAAAAACTATATAGAGCATTGTGATGACAAATGTCATGGAGAACTGTGATGACCAGGGTCATGTAGCATTGTGATGACACGGTCATGGAACATTGTGATGACAAGAATTATGGTGCATTGTGATGACACGGTCATGGAACATTGTGATGACAAGAATTCTGGAGCATTGTGATGACAAGGGCCATGGTGCATTGTGATGACACGGTCATGGAACATTGTGATGACAAGAATTCTGGTGCATTATGATGACAAGGGCCATGGAGCATTGTGATGACACGGTCATGGAACATTGTGATGAGAAGAATTCTGGAGCATTGTGATGACAAGGGCCATGGAGAATTGTGATGACATGGTCATGGAACATTTTGATGACAAGAATTCTGGAGCATTGTGATGACATGTGTCATGGAGCATTGTAATGAAACTTTTCATTGTGCACCGTGATGACAAGGGAGATGGAGTAATGTGATGAATCTGGTCCTGGAGCATTGTAATAACAAAAGCCATTGAGCATTGTGATGACAGGCATCATGGAGCATTGTGAAGAAAGGGGTCATGGGGAATTGTAATGACAATAAAGAAATGTGATGAAAATGGTCAGCAAGCAAAGTGATTAAAGTGGTCATTTAGAATTGTCATGAAAAACTACATAGAGCATTGTGATGACAAATGTCATGGAGAACTGTGATGACCAGGGTCATGTAGCATTGTGATGACACGGTCATGGAACATTGTGATGACAAGAATTATGGTGCATTGTGATGACACGGTCATGGAACATTGTGATGACAAGAATTCTGGAGCATTGTGATGACAAGGGCCATGGTGCATTGTGATGACACGGTCATGGAACTTTGTGATGACAAGCAATCTGTAGCATTGTGATGACAAGGGCCATGGAGCATTGTGATGACACGGTCATGGAACATTGTGATGACAAGAATTCTGGAGCATTGTGATGAAAAGGGCCATGGAGCATTGTGATGACACGGTCATGGAACATTGTGATGACAAGAATTCTGGAGCATTGTGATGACAAGGGCCATGGTGCATTGTGATGACACGGTCATGGAACTTTGTGATGACAAGCAATCTGGAGCATTGTGATGACCAGGGCCATGGAGCTTTGTGATGACACGGTCACGGAACTTTGTGATGACAAGCAATCTGGAGCATTGTGATGACAAGGGCCATGGAGCATTGTGATGACACGGTCATGGAACATTGTGATGACAAGTATTCTGGAGCATTGTGATGACAAAGGCCATGGAGCATTGTGATGACACGGTCATGGAACATTGTGATGACAAGAATTATGGAGCATTGTGATGACACAGTCTTGGAACATTGTGATGACAAGAATTCTGGAGCATTGTGATGACAAGGGCCATGGAGTATTGTGATGACACGGTCATGGAACATTGTGATTACAAGAATTCTGGAGCATTGTGATGACTCGGTCATGGAAGATTGTGATGACAAGTATTATGGAGCATTGTGATGACACGGTCATGGAACATTGTGATGACAAGAATTCTGGAGCATTGTGATGACACGGTCATGGAACATTGTGATGACACGGTCATGGAACATTGTGATGACAAGAATTCTGGAGCATTGTGATGACAAGGGACATGGAGCATTGTGATGACACGGTCATGGTACATTGTGATGAGAAGAATTATGGAGCATTGTGATGACACGGTCATGGAACATTGTGAAGACAAGAATTCTGGAGCATTGTGATGACAAGGGCCATGGAGCATTGTGATGACACGGTCATGGAACATTGTGATGACAAGTATTCTGGAGCATTGTGATGACACGGTCATGGAACATTGTCATGACAAGAATTCTGGAGCATTGTGATGACACCGTCTTGGAACATTGTCATGATAAGAATTATGGAGCATTGTGATGACCCGGTCATGGAACATTGTCATGACAAGAATTATGGAGCATTGTGATGACACGGTCATGGAACATTGTGATGAAAAGAATTCTGGAGCATTGTGATGACAAGGGCCATGGAGCATTGTGATGACATGGTCATGGAACATTGTGATGACAAGAATTTTGGAGCATTGTGATGACAAGGGCCATGGAGCATTGTGATGACTCAGTCATGGAACATTGTGATGACAAGAATTCTGCAGCATTGTGATGACAAGGGCCATGGAGCATTGTGATGACACGGTCATGGAACATTGTGATGACAAGAATTCTGGAGCATTGTGATGACAAGGGCCATGGTGCATTGTGATGACACGGTCATGGAACTTTGTGATGACAAGCAATCTGGAGCATTGTCATGACCAGGGCCATGGAGCTTTGTGATGACACGGTCACGGAACTTTGTGATGACAAGCAATCTGGAGCATTGTGATGACAAGGGCCATGGAGCATTGTGATGACACGGTCATGGAACATTGTGATGACAAGAATTCTGGAGCATTGTGATGACAAAGGCCATGGAGCATTGTGATGACACGGTCATGGAACATTGTGATGACAAGAATTATGGAGCATTGTGATGACACGGTCTTGGGAGATTGTGATGACAAGTATTATGGAGCATTGTGATGACACGGTCATGGAACATTGTGATGACAAGAATTCTGGAGCATTGTGATGACAAAGGCCATGGAGCATTGTGATGACACGGTCATGGAACATTGTGATGACAAGAATTCTGGAGCATTGTGATGACAAGGGACATGGAGCATTGTGATGACATGGTCATGGTACATTGTGATGAGAAGAATTATGGAGCATTGTGATGACACGGTCATGGAACATTGTGATGACAGGAATTCTGGAGCATTGTGATGACAAGGGCCATGGAGCATTGTGATGACACGGTCATGGAACATTGTGATGACAAGAATTCTGGAGCATTGTGATGACACGGTCATGGAACATTGTCATGACAAGAATTATGGAGCATTGTGATTACCCGGTCATGGAACATTGTCATGACAAGAATTCTGGTGCATTATGATGACAAGGGCCATGGAGCATTGTGATGACACGGTCATGGAACATTGTGATGACAAGAATTCTGGAGCATTGTGATGACAAGGGCCATGGAGAATTGTGATGACATGGTCATGGAACATTTTGATGACAAGAATTCTGGAGCATTGTGATGACATGTGTCATGGAGCATTGTAATGAAACTTTTCATTGTGCACCGTGATGACAAGGGAGATGGAGTAATGTGATGAATCTGGTCCTGGAGCATTGTAATAACAAAAGCCATTGAGCATTGTGATGACAGGCATCATGGAGCATTGTGAAGAAAGGGGTCATGGGGAATTGTAATGACAATAAAGAAATGTGATGAAAATGGTCAGCAAGCAAAGTGATTAAAGTGGTCATTTAGTATTGTCATGAAAAACTATATAGAGCATTGTGATGACAAATGTCATGGAGAACTGTGATGACCAGGGTCATGTAGCATTGTGATGACACGGTCATGGAACATTGTGATGACAAGAATTATGGTGCATTGTGATGACACGGTCATGGAACATTGTGATGACAAGAATTCTGGAGCATTGTGATGACAAGGGCCATGGTGCATTGTGATGACACGGTCATGGAACATTGTGATGACAAGAATTCTGGTGCATTATGATGACAAGGGCCATGGAGCATTGTGATGACACGGTCATGGAACATTGTGATGAAAAGAATTCTGGTGCATTATGATGACAAGGGCCATGGAGCATTGTGATGACAGGGTCATGGAACATTGTGATGACAAGAATTCTGGAGCATTGTGATGACAAGGGCCATGGAGAATTGTGATGACATGGTCATGGAACATTTTGATGACAAGAATTCTGGAGCATTGTGATGACATGTGTCATGGAGCATTGTAATGAAACTTTTCATTGTGCACCGTGATGACAAGGGAGATGGAGTAATGTGATGAATCTGGTCCTGGAGCATTGTAATAACAAAAGCCATTGAGCATTGTGATGACAGGCATCATGGAGCATTGTGAAGAAAGGGGTCATGGGGAATTGTAATGACAATAAAGAAATGTGATGAAAATGGTCAGCAAGCAAAGTGATTAAAGAGGTCATTTAGAATTGTCATGAAAAACTATATAGAGCATTGTGATGACAAATGTCATGGAGAACTGTGATGACCAGGGTCATGTAGCATTGTGATGACACGGTCATGGAACATTGTGATGACAAGAATTATGGTGCATTGTGATGACACGGTCATGGAACATTGTGATGACAAGAATTCTGGAGCATTGTGATGACAAGGGCCATGGTGCATTGTGATGACACGGTCATGGAACTTTGTGATGACAAGCAATCTGGAGCATTGTGATGACAAGGGCCATGGAGTATTGTGATGACACGGTCATGGAACATTTTGATGACAAGAATTCTGGAGCATTGTGATGACAAGGGCCATGGAGCATTGTGATGACACGGTCATGGAACATTGTGATGACAAGAATTCTGGAGCATTGTGATGACAAGGGCCATGGTGCATTGTGATGACACGGTCATGGAACTTTGTGATGACAAGCAATCTGGAGCATTGTCATGACCAGGGCCATGGAGCTTTGTGATGACACGGTCACGGAACTTTGTGATGACAAGCAATCTGGAGCATTGTGATGACAAGGGCCATGGAGCATTGTGATGACACGGTCATGGAACATTGTGATGACAAGAATTCTGGAGCATTGTGATGACAAAGGCCATGGAGCATTGTGATGACACGGTCATGGAACATTGTGATGACAAGAATTATGGAGCATTGTGATGACACGGTCTTGGGAGATTGTGATGACAAGTATTATGGAGCATTGTGATGACACGGTCATGGAACATTGTGATGACAAGAATTCTGGAGCATTGTGATGACAAAGGCCATGGAGCATTGTGATGACACGGTCATGGAACATTGTGATGACAAGAATTCTGGAGCATTGTGATGACAAGGGACATGGAGCATTGTGATGACATGGTCATGGTACATTGTGATGAGAAGAATTATGGAGCATTGTGATGACACGGTCATGGAACATTGTGATGACAGGAATTCTGGAGCATTGTGATGACAAGGGCCATGGAGCATTGTGATGACACGGTCATGGAACATTGTGATGACAAGAATTCTGGAGCATTGTGATGACACGGTCATGGAACATTGTCATGACAAGAATTATGGAGCATTGTGATTACCCGGTCATGGAACATTGTCATGACAAGAATTCTGGTGCATTATGATGACAAGGGCCATGGAGCATTGTGATGACACGGTCATGGAACATTGTGATGACAAGAATTCTGGAGCATTGTGATGACAAGGGCCATGGAGAATTGTGATGACATGGTCATGGAACATTTTGATGACAAGAATTCTGGAGCATTGTGATGACATGTGTCATGGAGCATTGTAATGAAACTTTTCATTGTGCACCGTGATGACAAGGGAGATGGAGTAATGTGATGAATCTGGTCCTGGAGCATTGTAATAACAAAAGCCATTGAGCATTGTGATGACAGGCATCATGGAGCATTGTGAAGAAAGGGGTCATGGGGAATTGTAATGACAATAAAGAAATGTGATGAAAATGGTCAGCAAGCAAAGTGATTAAAGTGGTCATTTAGAATTGTCATGAAAAACTATATAGAGCATTGTGATGACAAATGTCATGGAGAACTGTGATGACCAGGGTCATGTAGCATTGTGATGACACGGTCATGGAACATTGTGATGACAAGAATTATGGTGCATTGTGATGACACGGTCATGGAACATTGTGATGACAAGAATTCTGGAGCATTGTGATGACAAGGGCCATGGTGCATTGTGATGACACGGTCATGGAACATTGTGATGACAAGAATTCTGGTGTATTATGATGACAAGGGCCATGGAGCATTGTGATGACACGGTCATGGAACATTGTGATGAGAAGAATTCTGGAGCATTGTGATGACAAGGGCCATGGAGCATTGTGATGACACGGTCATGGAACATTGTGATGACAAGAATTCTGGAGCATTGTGATGACAAGGGCCATGGAGCATTGTGATGACATGGTCATGGAACATTTTGATGACAAGAATTCTGGAGCATTGTGATGACATGTGTCATGGAGCATTGTAATGAAACTTTTCATTGTGCACCGTGATGACAAGGGGGATGGAGTATTGTGAGGAAACTGGTCCTGGAGCATTGTGATAACAAAAGCCATTGAGCATTGTGATGACAGGCATCATGGAGCATTGTGAAGAAAGGTGTCATGGGGAATTGTAATGACAATAGAGAAATGTGATGAAAATGGACAGCAAGCAAAGTGATTAAAGTGGTCATTTAGAATTGTCATGAAAATCTATATAGGGCATTGTGATGATAAAGGTCATGGAGAACTGTGATGACCAGGGTCATATAGCTTTGTGATGACACGGTCATGGAACATTGTGATGACAAGGATTCTCGAGCATTGTGATGACAAGGGCCATGGAGCATTGTGATGACACGGTCATGACACATTGTGATGACAAGAATTCTGGAGCATTGTGATGACACGGTCATGGAACATTGTGATGACAAGAATTCTGGAGCATTGTGATGACAAGGGCCATGGAGCATTGTGATGAAAAGGTCATGGAATATTGTGAGGACTAGAATTCTCGAGCATTGTGATGACAAGGGCCATGGAGCATTGTGATGACACGGTCATGGAACATTGTGATGACAAGAATTCTGGATCATTGTGATGACAAGGTCCATGGAGCATTGTGATGACACGGTCATGGAACATTGTGATGACAAGAATTCTGGAGCATTGTGATGACAAGGGCCATGGTGCATTGTGATGACACGGTCATGGAACTTTGTGATGACAAGCAATCTGGAGCATTGTGATGACAAGGGCCATGGAGTATTGTGATGACACGGTCATGGAACATTTTGATGACAAGAATTCTGGAGCATTGTGATGACAAGGGCCATGGAGCATTGTGATGACACGGTCATGGAACATTGTGATGACAAGAATTCTGGAGCATTGTGATGACAAGGGCCATGGTGCATTGTGATGACACGGTCATGGAACTTTGTGATGACAAGCAATCTGGAGCATTGTCATGACCAGGGCCATGGAGCTTTGTGATGACACGGTCACGGAACTTTGTGATGACAAGCAATCTGGAGCATTGTGATGACAAGGGCCATGGAGCATTGTGATGACACGGTCATGGAACATTGTGATGACAAGAATTCTGGAGCATTGTGATGACAAAGGCCATGGAGCATTGTGATGACACGGTCATGGAACATTGTGATGACAAGAATTATGGAGCATTGTGATGACACGGTCTTGGGAGATTGTGATGACAAGTATTATGGAGCATTGTGATGACACGGTCATGGAACATTGTGATGACAAGAATTCTGGAGCATTGTGATGACAAAGGCCATGGAGCATTGTGATGACACGGTCATGGAACATTGTGATGACAAGAATTCTGGAGCATTGTGATGACAAGGGACATGGAGCATTGTGATGACATGGTCATGGTACATTGTGATGAGAAGAATTATGGAGCATTGTGATGACACGGTCATGGAACATTGTGATGACAGGAATTCTGGAGCATTGTGATGACAAGGGCCATGGAGCATTGTGATGACACGGTCATGGAACATTGTGATGACAAGAATTCTGGAGCATTGTGATGACACGGTCATGGAACATTGTCATGACAAGAATTATGGAGCATTGTGATTACCCGGTCATGGAACATTGTCATGACAAGAATTCTGGTGCATTATGATGACAAGGGCCATGGAGCATTGTGATGACACGGTCATGGAACATTGTGATGACAAGAATTCTGGAGCATTGTGATGACAAGGGCCATGGAGAATTGTGATGACATGGTCATGGAACATTTTGATGACAAGAATTCTGGAGCATTGTGATGACATGTGTCATGGAGCATTGTAATGAAACTTTTCATTGTGCACCGTGATGACAAGGGAGATGGAGTAATGTGATGAATCTGGTCCTGGAGCATTGTAATAACAAAAGCCATTGAGCATTGTGATGACAGGCATCATGGAGCATTGTGAAGAAAGGGGTCATGGGGAATTGTAATGACAATAAAGAAATGTGATGAAAATGGTCAGCAAGCAAAGTGATTAAAGTGGTCATTTAGAATTGTCATGAAAAACTATATAGAGCATTGTGATGACAAATGTCATGGAGAACTGTGATGACCAGGGTCATGTAGCATTGTGATGACACGGTCATGGAACATTGTGATGACAAGAATTATGGTGCATTGTGATGACACGGTCATGGAACATTGTGATGACAAGAATTCTGGAGCATTGTGATGACAAGGGCCATGGTGCATTGTGATGACACGGTCATGGAACATTGTGATGACAAGAATTCTGGTGTATTATGATGACAAGGGCCATGGAGCATTGTGATGACACGGTCATGGAACATTGTGATGAGAAGAATTCTGGAGCATTGTGATGACAAGGGCCATGGAGCATTGTGATGACACGGTCATGGAACATTGTGATGACAAGAATTCTGGAGCATTGTGATGACAAGGGCCATGGAGCATTGTGATGACATGGTCATGGAACATTTTGATGACAAGAATTCTGGAGCATTGTGATGACATGTGTCATGGAGCATTGTAATGAAACTTTTCATTGTGCACCGTGATGACAAGGGGGATGGAGTATTGTGAGGAAACTGGTCCTGGAGCATTGTGATAACAAAAGCCATTGAGCATTGTGATGACAGGCATCATGGAGCATTGTGAAGAAAGGTGTCATGGGGAATTGTAATGACAATAGAGAAATGTGATGAAAATGGACAGCAAGCAAAGTGATTAAAGTGGTCATTTAGAATTGTCATGAAAATCTATATAGGGCATTGTGATGATAAAGGTCATGGAGAACTGTGATGACCAGGGTCATATAGCTTTGTGATGACACGGTCATGGAACATTGTGATGACAAGGATTCTCGAGCATTGTGATGACAAGGGCCATGGAGCATTGTGATGACACGGTCATGACACATTGTGATGACAAGAATTCTGGAGCATTGTGATGACACGGTCATGGAACATTGTGATGACAAGAATTCTGGAGCATTGTGATGACAAGGGCCATGGAGCATTGTGATGAAAAGGTCATGGAATATTGTGAGGACTAGAATTCTCGAGCATTGTGATGACAAGGGCCATGGAGCATTGTGATGACACGGTCATGGAACATTGTGATGACAAGAATTCTGGATCATTGTGATGACAAGGTCCATGGAGCATTGTGATGACACGGTCATGGAACATTGTGATGACAATAATTCTGGAGCATTGTGATGACAAGGGCCATGGTGCATTGTGATGACATGGTCATGGAACTTTTTGATGACAAGCAATCTGGAGCATTGTGATGACAAGGGCCATGGAGCATTGTGATGACATGGTCATGGAACATTGTGATGACAAGAATTCTGGAGCATTGTGCTGACAAGGGCCCTGGAGCTTTGTGATGCCACGGTCATGGAACATTGTGATGACAAGAATTATGGAGCATTGTGATGACACGGTCATGGAACATTGTGATGACAAGAATTATGGAACATTGTGATGACACGTTCATGGAACATTGTGATGACAAGAATTCTGGAGCATTGTGATGACAAGGGCCATGGAGCATTGTGATGAAACGGTCATGGAACATTGTGATGACAAGAATTCTGGAGCATTGTGATGACAAGGGCCATGGAGCATTGTGATGACACGGTCATGGAACATTGTGATGACAAAAATTCTGGAGCATTGTGATGACAAGGGCCATGGAGATTTGTGATGACATGGTCATGGAACATGGTGATGACAAGAATTCTGGAGCATTGTGAAGACAAGGGCCATGGAGCATTGTGATGACAAGTGTCATGGAGCATTGTAATGAGAGGTTTCATTGTGCACCGTGATGACAAGGGGGATGGAGTATTGTGATGAAACTGTTCCTGGAGCATTTTGATAACAAAAGCCATTGAGCATTGTGATGACAGGCATCATGGAGCATTGTGAAGAAAAGGTTCATGGGAAATTGTAATGACAATAGAGAAATGTGATGAAAACGGTCAGCAAGCAAAGTGATTAAAGTGGTCATTTAGAATTGTCATGAAAAACTACATAGAGCATTGTGATGACAAACGTCATGGAGAACTGTGATGGCCAGGGTCATGTAGCATTGTGATGATACGGTCATGGAACATTGTGATGACAAGAATTATGGAGCATTGTGATGACACGGTCATGGAACATTGTGATGACAAGAATTCTGGAGCATTGTGATGACAAGGGCCATGGAGCATTGTGATGACATGGTCATGGAACATTGTGATGACAAGAATACTGGAGCATTGTGATGACAAGGGCCATGGTGCATTGTGATGACATGGTCATGGAACTTTTTGATGACAAGCAATCTGGAGCATTGTGATGACAAGGGCCATGGAGCATTGTGATGACATGGTCATGGAACATTGTGATGACAAGAATTCTGGAGCATTGTGCTGACAAGGGCTCTGGAGCTTTGTGATGACACGGTCATGGATCATTGTGATGACAATAATTCTGGAGCATTGTGATGACAAGGCCCATGGAGAATTGTGATGACATGGTCATGGAACATTGTGATGACAAGAATTCTGGAGCATTGTGATGACAAGGGCCATGGAGCATTGTAATGAAACTTTTCATTGTGCACCGTGATGACAAGGGAGATGGAGTAATGTGATGAAACTGGTCCTGGAGCATTGTAATAACAAAAGCCATTGAGCATTGTGATGACAGGCATCATGGAGCATTGTGAAGAAAGGGGTCATGGGGAATTGTAATGACAATAGAGAAATGTGATGAAAATGGTCAGCAAGCAAAGTGATTAAAGTGGTCACTTAGAATTGTAATGAAAAACTATATAGAGCATTGTGATGACAAAGGTCATGGAGAACTGTGAAGACCAGGGTCATGTAGCATTGTGATGACACGGTCATGGAACATTGTGATGACAAGAATTCTGGAGCATTGTGATGACACGGTCATGGAACATTGTGATGTCAAAAATTCTGGAGCATTGTGATGACAAGGGCCATGGAGCATTGTGATGACACGGTCATGGAACATTCTGATGACAAGAATTCTGGAGCATTGTGATGACAAGGGCCATGGAGCATTGTGATGACACGGTCATGGAACATTGTGATGACAAGAATTCTGGAGCATTGTGATGACAAGGGCCACGGAGCATTGTGATGACACGGTCATGGAACATTGTGATGACAAGAATTCTGGAGCATTCTGATGAAAAGGGCCATGGAGAATTGTGATGACATGGTCATGGAACATTGTGATGACAAGAATTATGGAGCATTGTGATGACACGGTCATGGAACATTGTGATGACAAGAATTATGGAACATTGTGATGACACGTTCATGGAACATTGTGATGACAAGAATTCTGGAGCATTGTGATGACAAGGGCCATGGAGCATTGTGATGACACGGTCATGGAACATTGTGATGACAAAAATTCTGGAGCATTGTGATGACAAGGGCCATGGAGATTTGTGATGACATGGTCATGGAACATGGTGATGACAAGAATTCTGGAGCATTGTGAAGACAAGGGCCATGGAGCATTGTGATGACAAGTGTCATGGAGCATTGTAATGAGAGGTTTCATTGTGCACCGTGATGACAAGGGGGATGGAGTATTGTGATGAAACTGTTCCTGGAGCATTTTGATAACAAAAGCCATTGAGCATTGTGATGACAGGCATCATGGAGCATTGTGAAGAAAGGGGTCATGGGAAATTGTAATGACAATAGAGAAATGTGATGAAAATGGTCAGCAAGCAAAGTGATTAAAGTGGTCATTTACAATTGTCATGAAAAACTATATAGAGCATTGTGATGGCAAAGGTCATGGAGAACTGTGATGACCAGGGTCATGTAGCATTGTGATGACACGGTCATGGAACATTGTGATGACAAGAATTATGGAGCATTGTGATGACAAGGGCCATGGAGCATTGTGATGACACGGTCATGGAACAATGTGATGACAAGAATTCTGGCGCATTGTGATGACAAGGGCCATGGAGCATTGTGATGACATGGTCATCGATCATTGTGATGACAATAATTCTGGAGCATTGTGATGACAAGAGCCATGGAGCATTGTGATGACACCGTCATGGAATATTGTAATGAAAAGAATTCTGGAGCATTGTGATGACAAGGGCCATGGAGCATTGTGATGACACGGTCATGGAACATTGTGATGACAAGAATTCTGGAGCATTGTGATGACAAGGGCCATAGAGCATTGTGATGACACGGTCATAGAACATTGTGATGACAAGAATTCTGGAGCATTGTGATGACAAGGCCCATGGAGAATTGTGATGACATGGTCATGGAGCATTGTGATGACAAGAATTCTGGAGCATTGTGATGACATGTGTCATGGAGCATTGTAATGAAACTTTTCATTGTGCACCGTGATGACAAGGGGGATGGATTATTGTGATGAAACTGGTCCTGGAGCATTGTGATAACAAAAGCCATTGAGCATTGTGATGACAGGCATCATGGTGCATTGTGAAGAAAGGTGTCATGGGGAATTGTAATGACAATAGTGAAATGTGATGAAAATGGACAGCAAGCAAAGTGATTAAAGTGGTCATTTAGAATTGTCATGAAAATCTATATAGGGCATTGTGATGATAAAGGTCATGGAGAACTGTGATGACCAGGGTCATATAGCTTTGTGATGACACGGTCATGGAACATTGTGATGACAAGAATTCTGGAGCATTGTGATGACATATGTCATGGAGCATTGTAATGAAACTTTTCATTGTGCACCGTGATGACAAGGGAGATGGAATAATGTGATGAAACTGGTCCTGGAGCATTGTGATAACAATAGCCATTGAGCTTTGTGATGACAGGCATCATGGAGCATTGTGAAGAAAGGGGTCATGGGGAATTGTAATGACAATAGAGAAATGTGATGAAAATGGACAGCAAGCAAAGTGATTAAAGTGGTCACTTAGAATTGTCATGAAAAACTATCTAGAGCATTGTGATGACAAAGGTCATGGAGAACTGTGAAGACCAGGTTCATGTAGCATTGTGATGACACGGTCATGGAACATTGTGATGACAAGAATTATGGAGCATTGTGATGACACGGTCATGGAACATTGTGATGAAAACAATTCTGGAGCATTGTGATGACAAGGGCCATGGAGACTTGTGATGACACGGTCATGGAACATTGTGATGACAAGTATTCTGGAGCATTGTGATGACAAGGGCCATGGAGCATTGTGATGACACGGTCATGGAACATTGTGAAGACAAGTATTCTGGAGCATTGTGATGACAAGGGCCATGGAGCATTGTGATGACACGGTCATGGAACATTGTGATGACAAGAATTCTGGAGCATTGTGATGACAAGGGCCATGGAGAATTGTGATGATATGGTCATGGAACATTGTGATGACAAGAATTCTGGAGCATTGTGATGACACGGTCATGGAAGATTGTGATGACAAGAATTATGGAGCATTTTGATGACACGGTCTTGGAACATTGTGATGACAAGAATTCTGGAGCATTGTGATGACAAGGGCCATGGAGTATTGTGATGACACGGTCATGGAACATTGTGATTACAAGAATTCTGGAGCATTGTGATGACACGGTCATGGAAGATTGTGATGACAAGTATTATGGAGCATTGTGATGACACGGTCATGGAACATTATGATGACAAGAATTCTGGAGCATTGTGATGACAAAGGCCATGGAGCATTGTGATGACACGGTCATGGAACATTGTGATGACAAGAATTCTGGAGCATTGTGATGACAAGGGACATGGAGCATTGTGATGACACGGTCATGGTACATTGTGATGAGAAGAATTATGGAGCATTGTGATGACACGGTCATGGAACATTGTGATGACAAGAATTCTGGAGCATTGTGATGACAAGGGCCATGGAGCATTGTGATGACACGGTCATGGAACATTGTGATGACAAGAATTCTGGAGCATTGTGATGACACGGTCATGGAACATTGTCATGACAAGAATTATGGAGCATTGTGATTACCCGGTCATGGAACATTGTCATGACAAGAATTCTGGTGCATTATGATGACAAGGGCCATGGAGCATTGTGATGACACGGTCATGGAACATTGTGATGAGAAGAATTCTGGAGCATTGTGATGACAAGGGCCATGGAGCATTGTGATGACACGGTCATGGAACATTGTGATGACAAGAATTCTGGAGCATTGTGATGACAAGGGCCATGGAGAATTGTGATGACATGGTCATGGAACATTTTGATGACAAGAATTCTGGAGCATTGTTATGACATGTGTCATGGAGCATTGTAATGAAACTTTTCATTGTGCACCGTGATGACAAGGGAGATGGAGTAATGTGATGAATCTGGTCCTGGAGCATTGTAATAACAAAAGCCATTGAGCATTGTGATGACAGGCATCATGGAGCATTGTGAAGAAAGGGGTCATGGGGAATTGTAATGACAATAAAGAAATGTGATGAAAATGGTCAGCAAGCAAAGTGATTAAAGTGGTCATTTAGAATTGTCATGAAAAACTATATAGAGCATTGTGATGACAAATGTCATGGAGAACTGTGATGACCAGGGTCATGTAGCATTGTGATGACACGGTCATGGAACATTGTGATGACAAGAATTATGGTGCATTGTGATGACACGGTCATGGAACATTGTGATGACAAGAATTCTGGAGCATTGTGATGACAAGGGCCATGGTGCATTGTGATGACACGGTCATGGAACTTTGTGATGACAAGCAATCTGTAGCATTGTGATGACAAGGGCCATGGAGCATTGTGATGACACGGTCATGGAACATTGTGATGACAAGAATTCTGGAGCAATGTGATGAAAAGGGCCATGGAGCATTGTGATGACACGGTCATGGAACATTGTGATGACAAGAATTCTGGAGCATTGTGATGACAAGGGCCATGGTGCATTGTGATGACACGGTCATGGAACTTTGTGATGACAAGCAATCTGGAGCATTGTGATGACCAGGGCCATGGAGCTTTGTGATGACACGGTCACGGAACTTTGTGATGACAAGCAATCTGGAGCATTGTGATGACAAGGGCCATGGAGCATTGTGATGACACGGTCATGGAACATTGTGATGACAAGAATTCTGGAGCATTGTGATGACAAAGGCCATGGAGCATTGTGATGACACGGTCATGGAACATTGTGATGACAAGAATTATGGAGCATTGTGATGACACAGTCTTGGAACATTGTGATGACAAGAATTCTGGAGCATTGTGATGACAAGGGCCATGGAGTATTGTGATGACACGGTCATGGAACATTGTGATTACAAGAATTCTGGAGCATTGTGACGACACGGTCATGGAAGATTGTGATGACAAGTATTATGGAGCATTGTGATGACACGGTCATGGAACATTGTGATGACAAGAATTCTGGAGCATTGTGATGACACGGTCATGGAACATTGTGATGACACGGTCATGGAACATTGTGATGACAAGAATTCTGGAGCATTGTGATGACAAGGGACATGGAGCATTGTGTTGACACGGTCATGGTACATTGTGATGAGAAGAATTATGGAGCATTGTGATGACACGGTCATGGAACATTGTGATGACAAGAATTCTGGAGCATTGTGATGACAAGGGCCATGGAGCATTGTGATGACACGGTCATGGAACATTGTGATGACAAGAATTCTGGAGCATTGTGATGACACGGTCATGGAACATTGTCATGACAAGAATTCTGGAGCATTGTGATGACACCGTCTTGGAACATTGTCATGATAAGAATTATGGAGCATTGTGATGACCCGGTCATGGAACATTGTCATGACAAGAATTATGGAGCATTGTGATGACACGGTCATGGAACATTGTGATGAAAAGAATTCTGGAGCATTGTGATGACAAGGGCCATGGAGCATTGTGATGACATGGTCATGGAACATTGTGATGACAAGAATTTTGGAGCATTGTGATGACAAGGGCCATGGAGCATTGTGATGACTCAGTCATGGAACATTGTGATGACAAGAATTCTGCAGCATTGTGATGACAAGGGCCATGGTGCATTGTGATGACACGGTCATGGAACATTGTGATGACAAGAATTCTGGAGCATTGTGATGACAAGGGCCATGGAGCATTGTGATGACATGTGTCATGGAGCATTGTAATGAAACTTTTCATTGTGCACCGTGATGACAAGGGAGATGGAATAATGTGATGAATATGGTCCTGGAGCATTGTAATAACAAAAGCCATTGAGCATTGTGATGACAGGCATCATGGAGCATTGTGAAGAAAGGGGTCATGGGGAATTGTAATGACAATAAAGAAATGTGATGAAAATGGTCAGCAAGCAAAGTGATTAAGGGGTCATTTAGAATTGTCATGAAAAACTATATAGAGCATTGTGATGACAAATGTCATGGAGAACTGTGATGACCAGGGTCATGTAGCATTGTGATGACACGGTCATGGAACATTGTGATGACAAGAATTATGGTGCATTGTGATGACACGGTCATGGAACATTGTGATGACAAGAATTCTGGAGCATTGTGATGACAAGGGCCATGGTGCATTGTGATGACACGGTCATGGAACTTTGTGATGACAAGCAATCTGGAGCATTGTGATGACAAGGGCCATGGAGCATTGTGATGACACGGTCATGGAACATTGTGATGACAAGAATTCTGGAGCATTGTGATGACAAGGGCCATGGAGCATTGTGATGACACGGTCATGGAACATTGTGATGACAAGAATTCTGGAGCATTGTGATGACACGGTCTTGGAACATTGTGATGACAAGAATTCTGGAGCATTGTGATGACAAGGGCCATGGAGTATTGTGATGACACGGTCATGGAACATTGTGATTACAAGAATTCTGGAGCATTGTGATGACACGGTCATGGAAGATTGTGATGACAAGTATTATGGAGCATTGTGATGACACGGTCATGGAACATTGTGATGACAAGAATTCTGGAGCATTGTGATGACAAAGGCCATGGAGCATTGTGATGACACGGTCATGGAACATTGTGATGACAAGAATTCTGGAGCATTGTGATGACAAGGGCCATGGAGCATTGTGATGACACGGTCATGGAACATTGTGATGACAAGAATTCTGGAGCATTGTGATGACACGGTCATGGAACATTGTCATGACAAGAATTATGGAGCATTGTGATTACCCGGTCATGGAACATTGTCATGACAAGAATTCTGGTGCATTATGATGACAAGGGCCATGGAGCATTGTGATGACACGGTCATGGAACATTGTGATGACAAGAATTCTGGTGCATTATGATGACAAGGGCCATGGAGCATTGTGATGACAGGGTCATGGAACATTGTGATGACAAGAATTCTGGAGCATTGTGATGACAAGGGCCATGGAGAATTGTGATGACATGGTCATGGAACATTTTGATGACAAGAATTCTGGAGCATTGTGATGACATGTGTCATGGAGCATTGTAATGAAACTTTTCATTGTGCACCGTGATGACAAGGGAGATGGAGTAATGTGATGAATCTGGTCCTGGAGCATTGTAATAACAAAAGCCATTGAGCATTGTGATGACAGGCATCATGGAGCATTGTGAAGAAAGGGGTCATGGGGAATTGTAATGACAATAAAGAAATGTGATGAAAATGGTCAGCAAGCAAAGTGATTAAAGTGGTCATTTAGTATTGTCATGAAAAACTATATAGAGCATTGTGATGACAAATGTCATGGAGAACTGTGATGACCAGGGTCATGTAGCATTGTGATGACACGGTCATGGAACATTGTGATGACAAGAATTATGGTGCATTGTGATGACACGGTCATGGAACATTGTGATGACAAGAATTCTGGAGCATTGTGATGACAAGGGCCATGGTGCATTGTGATGACACGGTCATGGAACATTGTGATGACAAGAATTCTGGTGCATTATGATGACAAGGGCCATGGAGCATTGTGATGACACGGTCATGGAACATTGTGATGTCAAGAATTCTGGTGCATTATGATGACAAGGGCCATGGAGCATTGTGATGACAGGGTCATGGAACATTGTGATGACAAGAATTCTGGAGCATTGTGATGACAAGGGCCATGGAGAATTGTGATGACATGGTCATGGAACATTTTGATGACAAGAATTCTGGAGCATTGTGATGATATGTGTCATGGAGCATTGTAATGAAACTTTTCATTGTGCACCGTGATGACAAGGGAGATGGAGTAATGTGATGAATCTGGTCCTGGAGCATTGTAATAACAAAAGCCATTGAGCATTGTGATGACAGGCATCATGGAGCATTGTGAAGAAAGGGGTCATGGGGAATTGTAATGACAATAAAGAAATGTGATGAAAATGGTCAGCAAGCAAAGTGATTAAAGTGGTCATTTAGAATTGTCATGAAAAACTATATAGAGCATTGTGATGACAAATGTCATGGAGAACTGTGATGACCAGGGTCATGTAGCATTGTGATGACACGGTCATGGAACATTGTGATGACAAGAATTATGGTGCATTGTGATGACACGGTCATGGAACATTGTGATGACAAGAATTCTGGAGCATTGTGATGACAAGGGCCATGGTGCATTGTGATGACACGGTCATGGAACTTTGTGATGACAAGCAATCTGGAGCATTGTGATGACAAGGGCCATGGAGCATTGTGATGACACGGTCATGGAACATTGTGATGACAAGAATTCTGGAGCATTGTGATGAAAAGGGCCATGGAGCATTGTGATGACACGGTCATGGAACATTGTGATGACAAGAATTCTGGAGCATTGTGATGACAAGGGCCATGGTGCATTGTGATGACACGGTCATGGAACTTTGTGATGACAAGCAATCTGGAGCATTGTCATGACCAGGGCCATGGAGCTTTGTGATGACACGGTCACGGAACTTTGTGATGACAAGCAATCTGGAGCATTGTGATGACAAGGGCCATGGAGCATTGTGATGACACGGTCATGGAACATTGTGATGACAAGAATTCTGGAGCATTGTGATGACAAAGGCCATGGAGCATTGTGATGACACGGTCATGGTACATTGTGATGAGAAGAATTATGGAGCATTGTGATGACACGGTCATGGAACATTGTGATGACAAGAATTCTGGAGCATTGTGATGACAAGGGCCATGGAGCATTGTGATGACACGGTCATGGAACATTGTGATGACAAGAATTCTGGAGCATTGTGATGACACGGTCATGGAACATTGTCATGACAAGAATTATGGAGCATTGTGATTACCCGGTCATGGAACATTGTCATGACAAGAATTCTGGTGCATTATGATGACAAGGGCCATGGAGCATTGTGATGACACGGTCATGGAACATTGTGATGACAAGAATTCTGGAGCATTGTGATGACAAGGGCCATGGAGAATTGTGATGACATGGTCATGGAACATTTTGATGACAAGAATTCTGGAGCATTGTGATGACATGTGTCATGGAGCATTGTAATGAAACTTTTCATTGTGCACCGTGATGACAAGGGAGATGGAGTAATGTGATGAATCTGGTCCTGGAGCATTGTAATAACAAAAGCCATTGAGCATTGTGATGACAGGCATCATGGAGCATTGTGAAGAAAGGGGTCATGGGGAATTGTAATGACAATAAAGAAATGTGATGAAAATGGTCAGCAAGCAAAGTGATTAAAGTGGTCATTTAGAATTGTCATGAAAAACTATATAGAGCATTGTGATGACAAATGTCATGGAGAACTGTGATGACCAGGGTCATGTAGCATTGTGATGACACGGTCATGGAACATTGTGATGACAAGAATTATGGTGCATTGTGATGACACGGTCATGGAACATTGTGATGACAAGAATTCTGGAGCATTGTGATGACAAGGGCCATGGTGCATTGTGATGACACGGTCATGGAACATTGTGATGACAAGAATTCTGGTGTATTATGATGACAAGGGCCATGGAGCATTGTGATGACACGGTCATGGAACATTGTGATGAGAAGAATTCTGGAGCATTGTGATGACAAGGGCCATGGAGCATTGTGATGACACGGTCATGGAACATTGTGATGACAAGAATTCTGGAGCATTGTGATGACAAGGGCCATGGAGCATTGTGATGACATGGTCATGGAACATTTTGATGACAAGAATTCTGGAGCATTGTGATGACATGTGTCATGGAGCATTGTAATGAAACTTTTCATTGTGCACCGTGATGACAAGGGGGATGGAGTATTGTGAGGAAACTGGTCCTGGAGCATTGTGATAACAAAAGCCATTGAGCATTGTGATGACAGGCATCATGGAGCATTGTGAAGAAAGGTGTCATGGGGAATTGTAATGACAATAGAGAAATGTGATGAAAATGGACAGCAAGCAAAGTGATTAAAGTGGTCATTTAGAATTGTCATGAAAATCTATATAGGGCATTGTGATGATAAAGGTCATGGAGAACTGTGATGACCAGGGTCATATAGCTTTGTGATGACACGGTCATGGAACATTGTGATGACAAGAATTCTCGAGCATTGTGATGACAAGGGCCATGGAGCATTGTGATGACACGGTCATGACACATTGTGATGACAAGAATTCTGGAGCATTGTGATGACACGGTCATGGAACATTGTGATGACAAGAATTCTGGATCATTGTGATGACAAGGGCCATGGAGCATTGTGATGACACGGTCATGGAACATTGTGATGACAATAATTCTGGAGCATTGTGATGACAAGGGCCATGGTGCATTGTGATGACATGGTCATGGAACTTTTTGATGACAAGCAATCTGGAGCATTGTGATGACAAGTGCCATGGAGCATTGTGATGACATGGTCATGGAACATTGTGATGACAAGAATTCTGGAGCATTGTGCTGACAAGGGCCCTGGAGCTTTGTGATGCCACGGTCATGGAACATTGTGATGACAAGAATTATGGAGCATTGTGATGACACGGTCATGGAACATTGTGATGACAAGAATTATGGAACATTGTGATGACACGTTCATGGAACATTGTGATGACAAGAATTCTGGAGCATTGTGATGACAAGGGCCATGGAGCATTGTGATGAAACGGTCATGGAACATTGTGATGACAAGAATTCTGGAGCATTGTGATGACAAGGGCCATGGAGCATTGTGATGACACGGTCATGGAACATTGTGATGACAAAAATTCTGGAGCATTTTGATGACAAGGGCCATGGAGATTTGTGATGACATGGTCATGGAACATGGTGATGACAAGAATTCTGGAGCATTGTGAAGACAAGGGCCATGGAGCATTGTGATGACAAGTGTCATGGAGCATTGTAATGAGAGGTTTCATTGTGCACCGTGATGACAAGGGGGATGGAGTATTGTGATGAAACTGTTCCTGGAGCATTTTGATAACAAAAGCCATTGAGCATTGTGATGACAGGCATCATGGAGCATTGTGAAGAAAAGGTTCATGGGAAATTGTAATGACAATAGAGAAATGTGATGAAAACGGTCAGCAAGCAAAGTGATTAAAGTGGTCATTTAGAATTGTCATGAAAAACTACATAGAGCATTGTGATGACAAACGTCATGGAGAACTGTGATGGCCAGGGTCATGTAGCATTGTGATGATACGGTCATGGAACATTGTGATGACAAGAATTATGGAGCATTGTGATGACACGGTCATGGAACATTGTGATGACAAGAATTCTGGAGCATTGTGATGACAAGGGCCATGGAGCATTGTGATGACATGGTCATGGAACATTGTGATGACAAGAATACTGGAGCATTGTGATGACAAGGGCCATGGAGCATTGTGATGACATGGTCATGGAACATTGTGATGACAAGAATACTGGAGCATTGTGATGACAAGGGCCATGGTGCATTGTGATGACACGGTCATGGAACATTGTGATGACAAGAATTCTGGTGCATTATGATGACAAGGGCCATGGAGCATTGTGATGACACGGTCATGGAACATTGTGATGACAAGAATTCTGGTGCATTATGATGACAAGGGCCATGGAGCATTGTGATGACAGGGTCATGGAACATTGTGATGACAAGAATTCTGGAGCATTGTGATGACAAGGGCCATGGAGAATTGTGATGACATGGTCATGGAACATTTTGATGACAAGAATTCTGGAGCATTGTGATGATATGTGTCATGGAGCATTGTAATGAAACTTTTCATTGTGCACCGTGATGACAAGGGAGATGGAGTAATGTGATGAATCTGGTCCTGGAGCATTGTAATAACAAAAGCCATTGAGCATTGTGATGACAGGCATCATGGAGCATTGTGAAGAAAGGGGTCATGGGGAATTGTAATGACAATAAAGAAATGTGATGAAAATGGTCAGCAAGCAAAGTGATTAAAGTGGTCATTTAGAATTGTCATGAAAAACTATATAGAGCATTGTGATGACAAATGTCATGGAGAACTGTGATGACCAGGGTCATGTAGCATTGTGATGACACGGTCATGGAACATTGTGATGACAAGAATTATGGTGCATTGTGATGACACGGTCATGGAACATTGTGATGACAAGAATTCTGGAGCATTGTGATGACAAGGGCCATGGTGCATTGTGATGACACGGTCATGGAACTTTGTGATGACAAGCAATCTGGAGCATTGTGATGACAAGGGCCATGGAGCATTGTGATGACACGGTCATGGAACATTGTGATGACAAGAATTCTGGAGCATTGTGATGAAAAGGGCCATGGAGCATTGTGATGACACGGTCATGGAACATTGTGATGACAAGAATTCTGGAGCATTGTGATGACAAGGGCCATGGTGCATTGTGATGACACGGTCATGGAACTTTGTGATGACAAGCAATCTGGAGCATTGTCATGACCAGGGCCATGGAGCTTTGTGATGACACGGTCACGGAACTTTGTGATGACAAGCAATCTGGAGCATTGTGATGACAAGGGCCATGGAGCATTGTGATGACACGGTCATGGAACATTGTGATGACAAGAATTCTGGAGCATTGTGATGACAAAGGCCATGGAGCATTGTGATGACACGGTCATGGAACATTGTGATGACAAGAATTATGGAGCATTGTGATGACACGGTCTTGGAACATTGTGATGACAAGAATTCTGGAGCATTGTGATGACAAGGGCCATGGAGTATTGTGATGACACGGTCATGGAACATTGTGATTACAAGAATTCTGGAGCATTGTGATGACACGGTCATGGAAGATTGTGATGACAAGTATTATGGAGCATTGTGATGACACGGTCATGGAACATTGTGATGACAAGAATTCTGGAGCATTGTGATGACAAAGGCCATGGAGCATTGTGATGACACGGTCATGGAACATTGTGATGACAAGAATTATGGAGCATTGTGATGACACGGTCTTGGAACATTGTGATGACAAGAATTCTGGAGCATTGTGATGACAAGGGCCATGGAGTATTGTGATGACACGGTCATGGAACATTGTGATTACAAGAATTCTGGAGCATTGTGATGACACGGTCATGGAAGATTGTGATGACAAGTATTATGGAGCATTGTGATGACACGGTCATGGAACATTGTGATGACAAGAATTCTGGAGCATTGTGATGACAAGGGACATGGAGCATTGTGATGACACGGTCATGGTACATTGTGATGAGAAGAATTATGGAGCATTGTGATGACACGGTCATGGAACATTGTGATGACAAGAATTCTGGAGCATTGTGATGACAAGGGCCATGGAGCATTGTGATGACACGGTCATGGAACATTGTGATGACAAGAATTCTGGAGCATTGTGATGACACGGTCATGGAACATTGTCATGACAAGAATTATGGAGCATTGTGATTACCCGGTCATGGAACATTGTCATGACAAGAATTCTGGTGCATTATGATGACAAGGGCCATGGAGCATTGTGATGACACGGTCATGGAACATTGTGATGACAAGAATTCTGGAGCATTGTGATGACAAGGGCCATGGAGAATTGTGATGACATGGTCATGGAACATTTTGATGACAAGAATTCTGGAGCATTGTGATGACATGTGTCATGGAGCATTGTAATGAAACTTTTCATTGTGCACCGTGATGACAAGGGAGATGGAGTAATGTGATGAATCTGGTCCTGGAGCATTGTAATAACAAAAGCCATTGAGCATTGTGATGACAGGCATCATGGAGCATTGTGAAGAAAGGGGTCATGGGGAATTGTAATGACAATAAAGAAATGTGATGAAAATGGTCAGCAAGCAAAGTGATTAAAGTGGTCATTTAGAATTGTCATGAAAAACTATATAGAGCATTGTGATGACAAATGTCATGGAGAACTGTGATGACCAGGGTCATGTAGCATTGTGATGACACGGTCATGGAACATTGTGATGACAAGAATTATGGTGCATTGTGATGACACGGTCATGGAACATTGTGATGACAAGAATTCTGGAGCATTGTGATGACAAGGGCCATGGTGCATTGTGATGACACGGTCATGGAACATTGTGATGACAAGAATTCTGGTGTATTATGATGACAAGGGCCATGGAGCATTGTGATGACACGGTCATGGAACATTGTGATGAGAAGAATTCTGGAGCATTGTGATGACAAGGGCCATGGAGCATTGTGATGACACGGTCATGGAACATTGTGATGACAAGAATTCTGGAGCATTGTGATGACAAGGGCCATGTAGCATTGTGATGACATGGTCATGGAACATTTTGATGACAAGAATTCTGGAGCATTGTGATAACAAAAGCCATTGAGCATTGTGATGACAGGCATCATGGTGCATTGTGAAGAAAGGTGTCATGGGGAATTGTAATGACAATAGTGAAATGTGATGAAAACGGACAGCAAGCAAAGTGATTAAAGTGGTCATTTAGAATTGTCATGAAAATCTATATAGGGCATTGTGATGATAAAGGTCATGGAGAACTGTGATGACCAGGGTCATATAGCTTTGTGATGACACGGTCATGGAACATTGTGATGACAAGAATTCTGGATCATTGTGATGACATATGTCATGGAGCATTGTAATGAAACTTTTCATTGTGCACCGTGATGACAAGGGAGATGGAATAATGTGATGAAACTGGTCCTGGAGCATTGTAATAACAAAAGCCATTGAGCATTGTGATGACAGGCATCATGGAGCATTGTGAAGAAATGGGTCATGGGGAATTGTAATGACAATAGAGAAATGTGATGAAAATGGTCAGCAAGCAAAGTGATTAAAGTGGTCATTTAGAATTGTCATGAAAAACTATATAGAGCATTGTGATGACAAAGGTCATGGAGAACTGTGATGACCAGGGTCATGTAGCATTGTGATGACACGGTCATGGAACATTGTGATGACAAGAATTATGGAGCATTGTGATGACACGGTCATGGAACATTGTGATGACAAGAATTATGGAACTTTGTGATGACACGGTCATGGAACATTGTGATGACAAGAATTCTGGAGCATTGTGATGACAAGGGCCATGGAGCATTGTGATGAAACGGTCATGGAACATTGTGATGACAAGAATTCTGGAGCATTGTAATGACAAGGGCCATGGAGCATTGTGATGACATGGTCATGGAACATGGTGATGACAAGAATTCTGGAGCATTGTGAAGACAAGGGCCATGGAGCATTGTGATGACAAGTGTCATGCAGCATTGTAATGAGAAGTTTCATTGTGCACCGTGATGACAAGGGGGATGGAGTATTGTGAAGAAACTGTTCCTGGAGCATTTTGATAACAAAAGCCATTGAGCATTGTGATGACAGGCATCATGGAGCATTGTGAAGAAAGGGGTCATGGGAAATTGTAATGACAATAGAGAAATGTGATGAAAATGGTCAGCAAGCAAAGTGATTAAAGTGGTCATTTAAAATTGTCATCAAAAACTATATAGAGCATTGTGATGGCAAAGGTCATGGAGAACTGTGATGACCAGGGTCATGTAGCATTGTGATGAAACGGTCATGGAACATTGTGATGAAACGAATTATGGAGCATTGTGATAACAAAAGCCATTGAGCATTGTGATGACAGGTATCATGGAGCATTGTGAAGAAAGGTGTCATGGGGAATTGTAATGACAATAGAGAAATGTGATGAAAATGGACAGCAAGCAAAGTGATTAAAGTGGTCATTTAGAATTGTCATGAAAATCTATATAGGGCATTGTGATGATAAAGGTCATAGAGAACTGTGATGACCAGGGTCATATAGCTTTGTGATGACACGGTCATGAATCATTGTGATGACAAGAATTCTGGAGCATTGTGATGACAAGGGCCATGGAGCTTTGTGATGAAAAGGTCATGGAATATTGTGAGGACAAGAATTCTCGAGCATTGTGATGACAAGGGCCATGGAGCATTGTGATGACACGATCATGGAACATTGTGATGACAAAAATTCTGGAGCATTGTGATGACAAGGGCCATGGAGCATTGTGATGACACGGTCATGGAACATTGTGATGACAAGAATTCTGGAGCATTGTGATGACAAGGGCCATGGTGCATTTGATGAAACGGTCATGGAACTTTTTGATGACAAGCAATCTGGAGCATTGTGATGACCAGGGCCATGGAGCATTGTGATGACACGGTCATGGAACATTGTGATGACAAGAATTCTGGAGCATTGTTATGACAAGGGCCATGGAACATTGTGATGACACGGTCATGGAACATTGTGATGAAAGTATTCTGGAGCATTGTGATGACAAGGGCCATGGAGCATTGTGATGACATGTGTCACGGAGCATTGTAATGAAACTTTTCATTGTGCACCGTGATGACAAGGGAGATGGAGTAATGTGATGAAACTGGTCCTGGAGCATTGTAATATCAAAAGCCATTGAGCATTGTGATGACAGGCATCATGGAGCATTGTGAAGAAAGGGGTCATGGGGAATTGTAATGACAATAGAGAAATGTGATGAAAATGGTCAGCAAGCAAAGTGATTAAAGTGGTCACTTAGAATTGTCATGAAAAACTATCTAGAGCATTGTGATGACAAAGGTCATGGAGAACTGTGAAGACCAGGTTCATGTAGCATTGTGATGACACGGTCATGGAACATTGTGATGACAAGAATTATGGAGCATTGTGATGACAAGGGCCATGGAGCATTGTGATGACACGGTCATGGAACATTGTGATGACAAGAATTCTGGAGCATTGTGATGACAAGGGCCATGGAGAATTGTGATGACACGGTCATGGAACATTGTGATGACAAGTATTCTGGAGCATTGTGATGACAAGGGCCATGGAGCATTGTGATGACACGGTCATGGAACATTGTGAAGACAAGAATTCTGGAGCATTGTGATGACAAGGGCCATGGAGCATTGTGATGACACGGTCATGGAACATTGTGATGACAAGAATTCTGGAGCATTGTGATGACAAGGGCCATGGAGAATTGTGATGATATGGTCATGGAACTTTGTGATGACAAGAATTCTGGAGCATTGTGATGACATGTGTCATGGAGCATTGTAATGAAACTTTTCATTGTGCACCGTGATGACAAGGGGGATGGAGTATTGTGATGAAACTGGTCCTGGATCATTGTGATAACAAAAGCCATTGAGCATTGTGATGACAGGCATCATGGAGCATTGTGAAGAAAGGGGTCATGGGAAATTGTAATGACAATAGAGAAATGTGATGAAAATGGTCAGCAAGCAAAGTGATTAAAGTGGTCACTTAGAATTGTCATGAAAAACTATATAGAGCATTGTGATGACAAAGGTCATGGAGAACTGTGAAGACCAGGGTCATGTAGCATTGTGATGACACGGTCATGGAACATTGTGATGACAAGAATTATGGAGCATTGTGATGACACGGTCATGGAACATTGTGATGACAAAAATTCTGGAGCATTATGATGACAAGGGCCATGGAGCATTATGATGACACGGTCATGAAACATTGTGATGAAAAGAATTCTGGAGCATTGTGATGACAAGGGCCAAGGAGCATTGTGATGACACGATCATGGAACATTGTGATGACAAGAATTCTGGAGCATTGTGATGACAAGGGCCATGGAGCATTGTGATGACACGGTCATGGAACATTGTGATAACAAGAATTCTGGAGCATTGTGATGACAAGGGCCATGGAGCATTGTGATGACACGGTCATGGAACATTGTGATGACAAGAATTATGGAGCATTGTGATGACACGGTCATGGAACATTGTGATGACAAGAATTCTGGAGCATTGTGATGACAAGGGCCATGGAGCATTGTGATGACACGGTCATGGAACATTGTTATGACAAGCAATCTGGAGCATTGTGATGACCAGGGCCATGGAGCTTTGTGATGACACGGTCACAGAACTTTGTGATGACAAGCAATCTGGAGCATTGTGATGACAAGGGCCATGGAGCATTGTGATGACACGGTCATGGAACATTATGATGACAAGAATTCTGGAGCATTGTGATGACAAAGGCCATGGAGCATTGTGATGACACGGTCATGGAACATTGTGATGACAAGAATTATGGAGCATTGTGATGACACGGTCTTGGAACATTGTGATGACAAGAATTCTGGAGCATTGTGATGACAAGGGCCATGGAGTATTGTGATGACACGGTCATGGAACATTGTGATTACAAGAATTCTGGAGCATTGTGATGACACGGTCATGGAAGATTGTGATGACAAGTATTATGGAGCATTGTGATGACACGGTCATGGAACATTATGATGACAAGAATTCTGGAGCATTGTGATGACAAAGGCCATGGAGCATTGTGATGACACGGTCATGGAACATTGTGATGACAAGAATTCTGGAGCATTGTGATGACAAGGGACATGGAGCATTGTGATGACACGGTCATGGTACATTGTGATGAGAAGAATTATGGAGCATTGTGATGACACGGTCATGGAACATTGTGATGACAAGAATTCTGGAGCATTGTGATGACAAGGGCCTTGGAGCATTTTGATGACACGGTCATGGAACATTGTGATGACAAGAATTCTGGAGCATTGTGATGACACGGTCATGGAACATTGTCATGACAAGAATTATGGAGCATTGTGATTACCCGGTCATGGAACATTGTCATGACAAGAATTCTGGTGCATTATGATGACAAGGGCCATGGAGCATTGTGATGACACGGTCATGGAACATTGTGATGACAAGAATTCTCGTGCATTATGATGACAAGGGCCATGGAGCATTGTGATGACACGGTCATGGAACATTGTGATTACAAGAATTCTGGAGCATTGTGATGACAAGGGCCATGGAGAATTGTAATGACATGGTCATGGAACATTTTGAGGACAAGAATTCTGGAGCATTGTGATGACATGTGTCATGGAGCATTGTAATGAAACTTTTCATTGTGCACCGTGATGACAAGGGAGATGGAGTAATGTGATGAATCTGGTCCTGGAGCATTGTAATAACAAAAGCCATTGAGCATTGTGATGACAGGCATCATGGAGCATTGTGAAGAAAGGGGTCATGGGGAATTGTAATGACAATAAAAAATGTGATGAAAATGGTCAGCAAGCAAAGTGATTAAAGTGGTCATTTAGAATTGTCATGAAAAACTATATAGAGCATTGTGATGACAAATGTCATGGAGAACTGTGATGACCAGGGTCATGTAGCATTGTGATGACACGGTCATGGAACATTGTGATGACAAGAATTATGGTGCATTGTGATGACACGGTCATGGAACATTGTGATGACAAGAATTCTGGAGCATTGTGATGACAAGGGCCATGGTGCATTGTGATGACACGGTCATGGAACATTGTGATGACAAGAATTCTGGTGCATTATGATGACAAGGGCCATGGAGCATTGTGATGACACGGTCATGGAACATTGTGATGAGAAGAATTCTGGAGCATTGTGATGACAAGGGCCATGGAGCATTGTGATGACACGGTCATGGAACATTGTGATGACAAGAATTCTGGAGCATTGTGATGACAAGGGCCATGGAGAATTGTGATGACATGGTCATGGAACATTTTGATGACAAGAATTCTGGAGCATTGTGATGACATGTGTCATGGAGCATTGTAATGAAACTTTTCATTGTGCACCGTGATGACAAGGGAGATGGAGTAATGTGATGAATCTGGTCCTGGAGCATTGTAATAACAAAAGCCATTGAGCATTGTGATGACAGGCATCATGGAGCATTGTGAAGAAAGGGGTCATGGGGAATTGTAATGACAATAAAGAAATGTGATGAAAATGGTCAGCAAGCAAAGTGATTAAAGTGGTCATTTAGAATTGTCATGTAAACTATATAGAGCATTGTGATGACAAATGTCATGGAGAACTGTGATGACCAGGGTCATGTAGCATTGTGATGACACGGTCATGGAACATTGTGATGACAAGAATTATGGTGCATTGTGATGACAAGGTCATGGAACATTGTGATGACAAGAATTCTGGAGCATTGTGATGACAAGGGCCATGGTGCATTGTGATGACACGGTCATGGAACTTTGTGATGACAAGCAATCTGGAGCATTGTGATGACAAGGGCCATGGAGCATTGTGATGACACGGTCATGGAACATTGTGATGACAAGAATTCTGGAGCATTGTGATGACAAGGGCCATGGTGCATTGTGATGACACGGTCATGGAACTTTGTGATGACAAGCAATCTGGAGCATTGTGATGACCAGGGCCATGGAGCTTTATGATGACACAGTCACGGAACTTTGTGATGACAAGCAATCTGGAGCATTGTGATGACAAGGGCCATGGAGCATTGTGATGACACGGTCATGGAACATTGTGATGACAAGAATTCTGGAGCATTGTGATGACAAAGGCCATGGAGCATTGTGATGACACGGTCATGGAACATTGTGATGACAAGAATTGTGGAGCATTGTGATGACACGGTCTTGGAACATTGTGATGACAAGAATTCTGGAGCATTGTGATCACAAGGGCCATGGAGTATTGTGATGACAAGTATTATGGAGCATTGTGATGACACGGTCATCGAACATTGTGATGACAAGAATTCTGGAGCATTGTGATGACAAGGGCCATGGAGCATTGTGATGACACGGTCATGGAACATTGTGATGAGAAAAATTATGGAGCATTGTGATGACACGGTTATGGAACATTGTGATGACAAGAATTCTGGAGCATTGTGATGGCAAGGGCCATGGAGCATTGTGATGACACGGTCATGGAACATTGTGATGACAAGAATTCTGGAGCATTGTGATGACACCGTCTTGGAACATTGTCATGATAAGAATTATGGAGCATTGTGATGACCCGGTCATGGAACATTGTCATGACAAGAATTATGGAGCATTGTGATGACACGGTCATGTAACATTGTGATGACAAGAATTCTGGTGCATTATGATGACAAGGGCCATGGAGCATTGTGATGACACGGTCATGGAACATTGTGATGACAAGAATTCTGGAGCATTGTGATGACACGGTCTTGGAACATTGTGATTACAAGAATTCTGGAGCATTGTGATGACACGGTCATGGAACATTGTGATGACAAGTATTATGGAGCATTGTGATGACACGGTCATCGAACATTGTGATGACAAGAATTCTGGAGCATTGTGATGACAAGGGCCATGGAGCATTGTGATGACACGGTCATGGAACATTGTGATGAGAAAAATTATGGAGCATTGTGATGACACGGTTATGGAACATTGTGATGACAAGAATTCTGGAGCATTGTGATGGCAAGGGCCATGGAGCATTGTGATGACACGGTCATGGAACATTGTGATGACAAGAATTCTGGAGCATTGTGATGACACCGTCTTGGAACATTGTCATGATAAGAATTATGGAGCATTGTGATGACCCGGTCATGGAACATTGTCATGACAAGAATTATGGAGCATTGTGATGACACGGTCATGTAACATTGTGATGACAAGAATTCTGGTGCATTATGATGACAAGGGCCATGGAGCATTGTGATGACACGGTCATGGAACATTGTGATGACAAGAATTCTGGAGCATTGTGATGACAAGTGCCATGGAGCATTGTGATGACACGGTCATGGAACATTGTGATGACAAGAATTCTGGAGCATTGTGATGACAAGGGCCATGGAGCATTGTGATGACACGGTCATGGAACATTGTGATGACAAGAATTCTGGAGCATTGTGATGACACGGTCATGGAACATTGTGATGACAAGTATTATGGAGCATTGTGATGACACGGTCATGGAACATTGTGATGACAAGAATTCTGGAGCATTGTGATGACAAGGGCCATGGAGCATTGTGATGACACGGTCATGGAACATTGTGATGACAAGAATTCTGGAGCATTGTGATGACAAGGGACATGGAGCATTGTGATGACACGGTCAATGTACATTGTGATGAGAAGAATTATGGAGCATTGTGATGACACGGTCATGGAACATTGTGATGACAAGAATTCTGGAGCATTGTGATGACAAGGGCCATGGAGCATTGTGATGACACGGTCATGGAACATTGTGATGACAAGAATTCTGGAGCATTCTGATGACACGGTCATGGAACATTGTCATGACAAGAATTATGGAGCATTGTGATTACCCGGTCATGGAACATTGTCATGACAAGAATTATGGAGCATTGTGATGACACGGTCATTCAACATTGTGATGACAAGAATTCTGGTGCATTATGATGACAAGGGCCATGGAGCATTGTGATGACACGGTCATGGAACATTGTGATGACAATAATTCTGGAGCATTGTGATGACAAGGGCCATGGAGCATTGTGATGACACGGTCATGGAACATTGTGATGAAAAGAATTCTGGAGCATTGTGATGACAAGGGCCATGGAGCATTGTGATGACACGGTCATGGAACATTGTGATGACAAGAATTCTGGAGCATTGTGATGACACGGTCATGGAACATTGTGATGACAAGAATTATGGAGCATTGTGATGACACGGTCATGGAACATTGTGATGACAAGAATTCTGGAGCATTATGATGACAAGGGCCATGGAGCATTGTGATGAAACGGTCATGGAACATTGTGATGAAAAGAATTTTGGAGCATTGTGATGACAAGGGCCATGGAGCATTGTGATGACATGGTCATGGAACATTGTGATGACAAGAATTTTGGAGCATTGTGATGACAAGGGCCATGGAGCATTGTGATGACTCAGTCATGGAACATTGTGATGACAAGAATTCTGCAGCATTGTGATGACAAGGGCCATGGTGCATTGTGATGATATGGTCATGGAACTTTGTGATGACAAGAATTCTGGAGCATTGTGATGACATGTGTCATGGAGCATTGTAATGAAACTTTTCATTGTGCACCGTGATGACAAGGGGGATGGAGTATTGTGATGAAACTGGTCCTGGATCATTGTGATAACAAAAGCCATTGAGCATTGTGATGACAGGCATCATGGAGCATTGTGAAGAAAGGGGTCATGGGAAATTGTAATGACAATAGAGAAATGTGATGAAAATGGTCAGCAAGCAAAGTGATTAAAGTGGTCACTTAGAATTGTCATGAAAAACTATATAGAGCATTGTGATGACAAAGGTCATGGAGAACTGTGAAGACCAGGGTCATGTAGCATTGTGATGACACGGTCATGGAACATTGTGATGACAAGAATTATGGAGCATTGTGATGACACGGTCATGGAACATTGTGATGACAAAAATTCTGGAGCATTATGATGACAAGGGCCATGGAGCATTATGATGACACGGTCATGAAACATTGTGAGGAAAAGAATTCTGGAGCATTGTGATGACAAGGGCCAAGGAGCATTGTGATGACACGATCATGGAACATTGTGATGACAAGAATTCTGGAGCATTGTGATGACAAGGGCCATGGAGCATTGTGATGACACGGTCATGGAACATTGTGATAACAAGAATTCTGGAGCATTGTGATGACAAGGGCCATGGAGCATTGTGATGACACGGTCATGGAACATTGTGATGACAAGAATTATGGAGCATTGTGATGACACGGTCATGGAACATTGTGATGACAAGAATTCTGGAGCATTGTGATGACAAGGGCCATGGAGCATTGTGATGACACGGTCATGGAACATTGTTATGACAAGCAATCTGGAGCATTGT
Organism: Balaenoptera acutorostrata; assembly: GCF_949987535.1. Classification (NCBI taxonomy): domain Eukaryota; kingdom Metazoa; phylum Chordata; class Mammalia; order Artiodactyla; family Balaenopteridae; genus Balaenoptera; species Balaenoptera acutorostrata. The sequence goes on along the minus strand of NW_026646025.1, from coordinate 3,337,196 downwards.
GATGACCAGGGCCATGGAGCTTTGTGATGACACGGTCACGGAACTTTGTGATGACAAGCAATCTGGAGCATTGTGATGACAAGGGCCATGGAGCATTGTGATGACACGGTCATGGAACATTATGATGACAAGAATTCTGGAGCATTGTGATGACAAAGGCCATGGAGCATTGTGATGACACGGTCATGGAACATTGTGATGACAAGAATTATGGAGCATTGTGATGACACGGTCTTGGAACATTGTGATGACAAGAATTCTGGAGCATTGTGATGACAAGGGCCATGGAGTATTGTGATGACACGGTCATGGAACATTGTGATTACAAGAATTCTGGAGCATTGTGATGACACGGTCATGGAAGATTGTGATGACAAGTATTATGGAGCATTGTGATGACACGGTCATGGAACATTATGATGACAAGAATTCTGGAGCATTGTGATGACAAAGGCCATGGAGCATTGTGATGACACGGTCATGGAACATTGTGATGACAAGAATTCTGGAGCATTGTGATGACAAGGGACATGGAGCATTGTGATGACACGGTCATGGTACATTGTGATGAGAAGAATTATGGAGCATTGTGATGACACGGTCATGGAACATTGTGATGACAAGAATTCTGGAGCATTGTGATGACAAGGGCCTTGGAGCATTGTGATGACACGGTCATGGAACATTGTGATGACAAGAATTCTGGAGCATTGTGATGACACGGTCATGGAACATTGTCATGACAAGAATTATGGAGCATTGTGATTACCCGGTCATGGAACATTGTCATGACAAGAATTCTGGTGCATTATGATGACAAGGGCCATGGAGCATTGTGATGACATGGTCATGGAACATTGTGATGACAAGAATTCTCGTGCATTATGATGACAAGGGCCATGGAGCATTGTGATGACACGGTCATGGAACATTTTGATGACAAGAATTCTGGAGCATTGTGATGACATGTGTCATGGAGCATTGTAATGAAACTTTTCATTGTGCACCGTGATGACAAGGGAGATGGAGTAATGTGATGAATCTGGTCCTGGAGCATTGTAATAACAAAAGCCATTGAGCATTGTGATGACAGGCATCATGGAGCATTGTGAAGAAAGGGGTCATGGGGAATTGTAATGACAATAAAAAATGTGATGAAAATGGTCAGCAAGCAAAGTGATTAAAGTGGTCATTTAGAATTGTCATGAAAAACTATATAGAGCATTGTGATGACAAATGTCATGGAGAACTGTGATGACCAGGGTCATGTAGCATTGTGATGACACGGTCATGGAACATTGTGATGACAAGAATTATGGTGCATTGTGATGACACGGTCATGGAACATTGTGATGACAAGAATTCTGGAGCATTGTGATGACAAGGGCCATGGTGCATTGTGATGACACGGTCATGGAACATTGTGATGACAAGAATTCTGGTGCATTATGATGACAAGGGCCATGGAGCATTGTGATGACACGGTCATGGAACATTGTGATGAGAAGAATTCTGGAGCATTGTGATGACAAGGGCCATGGAGCATTGTGATGACACGGTCATGGAACATTGTGATGACAAGAATTCTGGAGCATTGTGATGACAAGGGCCATGGAGAATTGTGATGACATGGTCATGGAACATTTTGATGACAAGAATTCTGGAGCATTGTGATGACATGTGTCATGGAGCATTGTAATGAAACTTTTCATTGTGCACCGTGATGACAAGGGAGATGGAGTAATGTGATGAATCTGGTCCTGGAGCATTGTAATAACAAAAGCCATTGAGCATTGTGATGACAGGCATCATGGAGCATTGTGAAGAAAGGGGTCATGGGGAATTGTAATGACAATAAAGAAATGTGATGAAAATGGTCAGCAAGCAAAGTGATTAAAGTGGTCATTTAGAATTGTCATGTAAACTATATAGAGCATTGTGATGACAAATGTCATGGAGAACTGTGATGACCAGGGTCATGTAGCATTGTGATGACACGGTCATGGAACATTGTGATGACAAGAATTATGGTGCATTGTGATGACAAGGTCATGGAACATTGTGATGACAAGAATTCTGGAGCATTGTGATGACAAGGGCCATGGTGCATTGTGATGACACGGTCATGGAACTTTGTGATGACAAGCAATCTGGAGCATTGTGATGACAAGGGCCATGGAGCATTGTGATGACACGGTCATGGAACATTGTGATGACAAGAATTCTGGAGCATTGTGATGACAAGGGCCATGGTGCATTGTGATGACACGGTCATGGAACTTTGTGATGACAAGCAATCTGGAGCATTGTGATGACCAGGGCCATGGAGCTTTATGATGACACAGTCACGGAACTTTGTGATGACAAGCAATCTGGAGCATTGTGATGACAAGGGCCATGGAGCATTGTGATGACACGGTCATGGAACATTGTGATGACAAGAATTCTGGAGCATTGTGATGACAAAGGCCATGGAGCATTGTGATGACACGGTCATGGAACATTGTGATGACAAGAATTGTGGAGCATTGTGATGACACGGTCTTGGAACATTGTGATGACAAGAATTCTGGAGCATTGTGATCACAAGGGCCATGGAGTATTGTGATGACAAGAATTCTGGAGCATTGTGATGACAAGGGCCATGGAGCATTGTGATGACACGGTCATGGAACATTGTCATGACAAGAATTATGGAGCATTGTGATGACCCGGTCATGGAACATTGTCATGACAAGAATTATGGAGCATTGTGATGACACGGTCATGTAACATTGTGATGACAAGAATTCTGGTGCATTATGATGACAAGGGCCATGGAGCATTGTGATGACACGGTCATGGAACATTGTGATGACAAGAATTCTGGAGCATTGTGATGACAAGTGCCATGGAGCATTGTGATGACACGGTCATGGAACATTGTGATGACAAGAATTCTGGAGCATTGTGATGACAAGGGCCATGGAGCATTGTGATGACACGGTCATGGAACATTGTGATGACAAGAATTCTGGAGCATTGTGATGACACGGTCATGGAACATTGTGATGACAAGTATTATGGAGCATTGTGATGACACGGTCATGGAACATTGTGATGACAAGAATTCTGGAGCATTGTGATGACAAGGGCCATGGAGCATTGTGATGACACGGTCATGGAACATTGTGATGACAAGAATTCTGGAGCATTGTGATGACAAGGGACATGTAGCATTGTGATGACACGGTCAATGTACATTGTGATGAGAAGAATTATGGAGCATTGTGATGACACGGTCATGGAACATTGTGATGACAAGAATTCTGGAGCATTGTGATGACAAGGGCCATGGAGCATTGTGATGACACGGTCATGGAACATTGTGATGACAAGAATTCTGGAGCATTCTGATGACACGGTCATGGAACATTGTCATGACAAGAATTATGGAGCATTGTGATTACCCGGTCATGGAACATTGTCATGACAAGAATTATGGAGCATTGTGATGACACGGTCATGGAACATTGTGATGACAAGAATTCTGGTGCATTATGATGACAAGGGCCATGGAGCATTGTGATGACACGGTCATGGAACATTGTGATGACAATAATTCTGGAGCATTGTGATGACAAGGGCCATGGAGCATTGTGATGACACGGTCATGGAACATTGTGATGAAAAGAATTCTGGAGCATTGTGATGACAAGGGCCATGGAGCATTGTGATGACACGGTCATGGAACATTGTGATGACAAGAATTCTGGAGCATTGTGATGACACGGTCATGGAACATTGTGATGACAAGAATTATGGAGCATTGTGATGACACGGTCATGGAACATTGTGATGACAAGAATTCTGGAGCATTATGATGACAAGGGCCATGGAGCATTGTGATGAAACGGTCATGGAACATTGTGATGAAAAGAATTTTGGAGCATTGTGATGACAAGGGCCATGGAGCATTGTGATGACATGGTCATGGAACATTGTGATGACAAGAATTTTGGAGCATTGTGATGACAAGGGCCATGGAGCATTGTGATGACTCAGTCATGGAACATTGTGATGACAAGAATTCTGCAGCATTGTGATGACAAGGGCCATGGTGCATTGTGATGATATGGTCATGGAACTTTGTGATGACAAGAATTCTGGAGCATTGTGATGACATGTGTCATGGAGCATTGTAATGAAACTTTTCATTGTGCACCGTGATGACAAGGGGGATGGAGTATTGTGATGAAACTGGTCCTGGATCATTGTGATAACAAAAGCCATTGAGCATTGTGATGACAGGCATCATGGAGCATTGTGAAGAAAGGGGTCATGGGAAATTGTAATGACAATAGAGAAATGTGATGAAAATGGTCAGCAAGCAAAGTGATTAAAGTGGTCACTTAGAATTGTCATGAAAAACTATATAGAGCATTGTGATGACAAAGGTCATGGAGAACTGTGAAGACCAGGGTCATGTAGCATTGTGATGACACGGTCATGGAACATTGTGATGACAAGAATTATGGAGCATTGTGATGACACGGTCATGGAACATTGTGATGACAAAAATTCTGGAGCATTATGATGACAAGGGCCATGGAGCATTATGATGACACGGTCATGAAACATTGTGATGAAAAGAATTCTGGAGCATTGTGATGACAAGGGCCAAGGAGCATTGTGATGACACGATCATGGAACATTGTGATGACAAGAATTCTGGAGCATTGTGATGACAAGGGCCATGGAGCATTGTGATGACACGGTCATGGAACATTGTGATAACAAGAATTCTGGAGCATTGTGATGACAAGGGCCATGGAGCATTGTGATGACACGGTCATGGAACATTGTGATGACAAGAATTATGGAGCATTGTGATGACACGGTCATGGAACATTGTGATGACAAGAATTCAGGAGCATTGTGATGACAAGGGCCATGGAGCATTGTGATGACACGGTCATGGAACATTGTTATGACAAGCAATCTGGAGCATTGTGATGACCAGGGCCATGGAGCTTTGTGATGACACGGTCACGGAACTTTGTGATGACAAGCAATCTGGAGCATTGTGATGACAAGGGCCATGGAGCATTGTGATGACACGGTCATGGAACATTATGATGACAAGAATTCTGGAGCATTGTGATGACAAAGGCCATGGAGCATTGTGATGACACGGTCATGGAACATTGTGATGACAAGAATTATGGAGCATTGTGATGACACGGTCTTGGAACATTGTGATGACAAGAATTCTGGAGCATTGTGATGACAAGGGCCATGGAGTATTGTGATGACACGGTCATGGAACATTGTGATTACAAGAATTCTGGAGCATTGTGATGACACGGTCATGGAAGATTGTGATGACAAGTATTATGGAGCATTGTGATGACACGGTCATGGAACATTATGATGACAAGAATTCTGGAGCATTGTGATGACAAAGGCCATGGAGCATTGTGATGACACGGTCATGGAACATTGTGATGACAAGAATTCTGGAGCATTGTGATGACAAGGGACATGGAGCATTGTGATGACACGGTCATGGTACATTGTGATGAGAAGAATTATGGAGCATTGTGATGACACGGTCATGGAACATTGTGATGACAAGAATTCTGGAGCATTGTGATGACAAGGGCCTTGGAGCATTGTGATGACACGGTCATGGAACATTGTGATGACAAGAATTCTGGAGCATTGTGATGACACGGTCATGGAACATTGTCATGACAAGAATTATGGAGCATTGTGATTACCCGGTCATGGAACATTGTCATGACAAGAATTCTGGTGCATTATGATGACAAGGGCCATGGAGCATTGTGATGACACGGTCATGGAACATTGTGATGACAAGAATTCTCGTGCATTATGATGACAAGGGCCATGGAGCATTGTGATGACACGGTCATGGAACATTGTGATTACAAGAATTCTGGAGCATTGTGATGACAAGGGCCATGGAGAATTGTAATGACATGGTCATGGAACATTTTGATGACAAGAATTCTGGAGCATTGTGATGACATGTGTCATGGAGCATTGTAATGAAACTTTTCATTGTGCACCGTGATGACAAGGGAGATGGAGTAATGTGATGAATCTGGTCCTGGAGCATTGTAATAACAAAAGCCATTGAGCATTGTGATGACAGGCATCATGGAGCATTGTGAAGAAAGGGGTCATGGGGAATTGTAATGACAATAAAAAATGTGATGAAAATGGTCAGCAAGCAAAGTGTTTAAAGTGGTCATTTAGAATTGTCATGAAAAAGTATATAGAGCATTGTGATGACAAATGTCATGGAGAACTGTGATGACCAGGGTCATGTAGCATTGTGATGACACGGTCATGGAACATTGTGATGACAAGAATTATGGTGCATTGTGATGACACGGTCATGGAACATTGTGATGACAAGAATTCTGGAGCATTGTGATGACAAGGGCCATGGTGCATTGTGATGACACGGTCATGGAACATTGTGATGACAAGAATTCTGGTGCATTATGATGACAAGGGCCATGGAGCATTGTGATGACACGGTCATGGAACATTGTGATGAGAAGAATTCTGGAGCATTGTGATGACAAGGGCCATGGAGCATTGTGATGACACGGTCATGGAACATTGTGATGACAAGAATTCTGGAGCATTGTGATGACAAGGGCCATGGAGAATTGTGATGACATGGTCATGGAACATTTTGATGACAAGAATTCTGGAGCATTGTGATGACATGTGTCATGGAGCATTGTAATGAAACTTTTCATTGTGCACCGTGATGACAAGGGAGATGGAGTAATGTGATGAATCTGGTCCTGGAGCATTGTAATAACAAAAGCCATTGAGCATTGTGATGACAGGCATCATGGAGCATTGTGAAGAAAGGGGTCATGGGGAATTGTAATGACAATAAAGAAATGTGATGAAAATGGTCAGCAAGCAAAGTGATTAAAGTGGTCATTTAGAATTGTCATGTAAACTATATAGAGCATTGTGATGACAAATGTCATGGAGAACTGTGATGACCAGGGTCATGTAGCATTGTGATGACACGGTCATGGAACATTGTGATGACAAGAATTATGGTGCATTGTGATGACAAGGTCATGGAACATTGTGATGACAAGAATTCTGGAGCATTGTGATGACAAGGGCCATGGTGCATTGTGATGACACGGTCATGGAACTTTGTGATGACAAGCAATCTGGAGCATTGTGATGACAAGGGCCATGGAGCATTGTGATGACACGGTCATGGAACATTGTGATGACAAGAATTCTGGAGCATTGTGATGACAAGGGCCATGGTGCATTGTGATGACACGGTCATGGAACTTTGTGATGACAAGCAATCTGGAGCATTGTGATGACCAGGGCCATGGAGCTTTATGATGACACAGTCACGGAACTTTGTGATGACAAGCAATCTGGAGCATTGTGATGACAAGGGCCATGGAGCATTGTGATGACACGGTCATGGAACATTGTGATGACAAGAATTCTGGAGCATTGTGATGACAAAGGCCATGGAGCATTGTGATGACACGGTCATGGAACATTGTGATGACAAGAATTGTGGAGCATTGTGATGACACGGTCTTGGAACATTGTGATGACAAGAATTCTGGAGCATTGTGATCACAAGGGCCATGGAGTATTGTGATGACACGGTCATGGAACATTGTGATTACAAGAATTCTGGAGCATTGTGATGACACGGTCATGGAACATTGTGATGACAAGTATTATGGAGCATTGTGATGACACGGTCATCGAACATTGTGATGACAAGAATTCTGGAGCATTGTGATGACAAGGGCCATGGAGCATTGTGATGACACGGTCATGGAACATTGTGATGAGAAAAATTATGGAGCATTGTGATGACACGGTTATGGAACATTGTGATGACAAGAATTCTGGAGCATTGTGATGGCAAGGGCCATGGAGCATTGTGATGACACGGTCATGGAACATTGTGATGACAAGAATTCTGGAGCATTGTGATGACACCGTCTTGGAACATTGTCATGATAAGAATTATGGAGCATTGTGATGACCCGGTCATGGAACATTGTCATGACAAGAATTATGGAGCATTGTGATGACACGGTCATGTAACATTGTGATGACAAGAATTCTGGTGCATTATGATGACAAGGGCCATGGAGCATTGTGATGACACGGTCATGGAACATTGTGATGACAAGAATTCTGGAGCATTGTGATGACAAGTGCCATGGAGCATTGTGATGACACGGTCATGGAACATTGTGATGACAAGAATTCTGGAGCATTGTGATGACAAGGGCCATGGAGCATTGTGATGACACGGTCATGGAACATTGTGATGACAAGAATTCTGGAGCATTGTGATGACACGGTCATGGAACATTGTGATGACAAGTATTATGGAGCATTGTGATGACACGGTCATGGAACATTGTGATGACAAGAATTCTGGAGCATTGTGATGACAAGGGCCATGGAGCATTGTGATGACACGGTCATGGAACATTGTGATGACAAGAATTCTGGAGCATTGTGATGACAAGGGACATGGAGCATTGTGATGACACGGTCAATGTACATTGTGATGAGAAGAATTATGGAGCATTGTGATGACACGGTCATGGAACATTGTGATGACAAGAATTCTGGAGCATTGTGATGACAAGGGCCATGGAGCATTGTGATGACACGGTCATGGAACATTGTGATGACAAGAATTCTGGAGCATTCTGATGACACGGTCATGGAACATTGTCATGACAAGAATTATGGAGCATTGTGATTACCCGGTCATGGAACATTGTCATGACAAGAATTATGGAGCATTGTGATGACACGGTCATGGAACATTGTGATGACAAGAATTCTGGTGCATTATGATGACAAGGGCCATGGAGCATTGTGATGACACGGTCATGGAACATTGTGATGACAATAATTCTGGAGCATTGTGATGACAAGGGCCATGGAGCATTGTGATGACACGGTCATGGAACATTGTGATGAAAAGAATTCTGGAGCATTGTGATGACAAGGGCCATGGAGCATTGTGATGACACGGTCATGGAACATTGTGATGACAAGAATTCTGGAGCATTGTGATGACACGGTCATGGAACATTGTCATGACAAGAATTATGGAGCATTGTGATTACCCGGTCATGGAACATTGTCATGACAAGAATTCTGGTGCATTATGATGACAAGGGCCATGGAGCATTGTGATGACACGGTCATGGAATATTGTGATGACAAGAATTATGGTGCATTGTGATGACACGGTCATGGAACATTGTGATGACAAGAATTATGGTGCATTGTGATGACACGGTCATGGAACATTGTGATGACAAGAATTCTGGAGCATTGTGATGACAAGGGCCATGGTGCATTGTGATGACACGGTCATGGAACATTGTGATGACAAGAATTCTGGTGCATTATGATGAAAAGGGCCATGGAGCATTGTGATGACACTGTCATGGAACATTGTGATGAGAAGAATTCTGGAGCATTGTGATGACAAGGGCCATGGAGCATTGTGATGACACGGTCATGGAACATTGTGATGACAAGAATTCTGGAGCATTGTGATGACAAGGGCCATGGAGAATTGTGATGACATGGTCATGGAACATTTTGATGACAAGAATTCTGGAGCATTGTGATGACAAAGGCCATGGAGCATTGTGATGACACGGTCATGGAACATTGTGATGAAAAGAATTATGGAGCATTGTGATGACACGCTCTTGGAACATTGTGATGACAAGAATTCTGGAGCATTGTGATGACAAGGGCCATGGAGTATTGTGATGACACGGTCATGGAACATTGTGATTACAAGAATTCTGGAGCATTGTGATGACACGGTCATGGAAGATTGTGATGACAAGTATTATGGAGCATTGTGATGACACGGTCATGGAACATTGTGATGACAAGAATTCTGGAGCATTGTGATGACAAAGGCCATGGAGCATTGTGATGACACGGTCATGGAACATTGTGATGACAAGAATTCTGGAGCATTGTGATGACAAGGGACATGGAGCATTGTGATGACACGGTCATGGTACATTGTGATGAGAAGAATTATGGAGCATTTTGATGACACGGTCATGGAACATTGTGATGACAAGAATTCTGGAGCATTGTGATGACAAGGGCCATGGAGCATTGTGATGACACGGTCATGGAACATTGTGATGACAAGAATTCAGGAGCATTGTGATGACACGGTCATGGAACATTGTCATGACAAGAATTTTGGAGCATTGTGATTACCCGGTCATGGAACATTGTCATGACAAGAATTCTGGTGCATTATGATGACAAGGGCCATGGAGCATTGTGATGACACGGTCATGGAACATTGTGATGACAAGAATTCTGGTGCATTATGATGACAAGGGCCATGGAGCATTGTGATGACACGGTCATGGAACATTGTGATGACAAGAATTCTGGAGCATTGTGATGACAAGGGCCATGGAGAATTGTAATGACATGGTCATGGAACATTTTGATGACAAGAATTCTGGAGCATTGTGATGACATGTGTCATGGAGCATTGTAATGAAACTTTTCATTGTGCACCGTGATGACAAGGGAGATGGAGTAATGTGATGAATCTGGTCCTGGAGCATTGTAATAACAAAAGCCATTGAGCATTGTGATGACAGGCATCATGGAGCATTGTGAAGAAAGGGGTCATGGGGAATTGTAATGACAATAAAAAATGTGATGAAAATGGTCAGCAAGCAAAGTGATTAAAGTGGTCATTTAGAATTGTCATGAAAAACTATATAGAGCATTGTGATGACAAATGTCATGGAGAACTGTGATGACCAGGGTCATGTAGCATTGTGATGACACGGTCATGGAACATTGTGATGACAAGAATTATGGTGCATTGTGATGACACGGTCATGGAACATTGTGATGACAAGAATTCTGGAGCATTGTGATGACAAGGGCCATGGTGCATTGTGATGACACGGTCATGGAACATTGTGATGACAAGAATTCTGGTGCATTATGATGACAAGGGCCATGGAGCATTGTGATGACACGGTCATGGAACATTGTGATGAGAAGAATTCTGGAGCATTGTGATGACAAGGGCCATGGAGCATTGTGATGACACGGTCATGGAACATTGTGATGACAAGAATTCTGGAGCATTGTGATGACAAGGGCCATGGAGAATTGTGATGACATGGTCATGGAACATTTTGATGACAAGAATTCTGGAGCATTGTGATGACATGTGTCATGGAGCATTGTAATGAAACTTTTCATTGTGCACCGTGATGACAAGGGAGATGGAGTAATGTGATGAATCTGGTCCTGGAGCATTGTAATAACAAAAGCCATTGAGCATTGTGATGACAGGCATCATGGAGCATTGTGAAGAAAGGGGTCATGGGGAATTGTAATGACAATAAAGAAATGTGATGAAAATGGTCAGCAAGCAAAGTGATTAAAGTGGTCATTTAGAATTGTCATGAAAAACTATATAGAGCATTGTGATGACAAATGTCATGGAGAACTGTGATGACCAGGGTCATGTAGCATTGTGATGACACGGTCATGGAACATTGTGATGACAAGAATTATGGTGCATTGTGATGACACGGTCATGGAACATTGTGATGACAAGAATTCTGGAGCATTGTGATGACAAGGGCCATGGTGCATTGTGATGACACGGTCATGGAACTTTGTGATGACAAGCAATCTGTAGCATTGTGATGACAAGGGCCATGGAGCATTGTGATGACACGGTCATGGAACATTGTGATGACAAGAATTCTGGAGCATTGTGATGAAAAGGGCCATGGAGCATTGTGATGACACGGTCATGGAACATTGTGATGACAAGAATTCTGGAGCATTGTGATGACAAGGGCCATGGTGCATTGTGATGACACGGTCATGGAACTTTGTGATGACAAGCAATCTGGAGCATTGTGATGACCAGGGCCATGGAGCTTTGTGATGACACGGTCACGGAACTTTGTGATGACAAGCAATCTGGAGCATTGTGATGACAAGGGCCATGGAGCATTGTGATGACACGGTCATGGAACATTGTGATGACAAGTATTCTGGAGCATTGTGATGACAAAGGCCATGGAGCATTGTGATGACACGGTCATGGAACATTGTGATGACAAGAATTATGGAGCATTGTGATGACACAGTCTTGGAACATTGTGATGACAAGAATTCTGGAGCATTGTGATGACAAGGGCCATGGAGTATTGTGATGACACGGTCATGGAACATTGTGATTACAAGAATTCTGGAGCATTGTGATGACTCGGTCATGGAAGATTGTGATGACAAGTATTATGGAGCATTGTGATGACACGGTCATGGAACATTGTGATGACAAGAATTCTGGAGCATTGTGATGACACGGTCATGGAACATTGTGATGACACGGTCATGGAACATTGTGATGACAAGAATTCTGGAGCATTGTGATGACAAGGGACATGGAGCATTGTGATGACACGGTCATGGTACATTGTGATGAGAAGAATTATGGAGCATTGTGATGACCCGGTCATGGAACATTGTGATGACAAGAATTCTGGAGCATTGTGATGACAAGGGCCATGGAGCATTGTGATGTCACGGTCATGGAACATTGTGATGACAAGAATTCTGGAGCATTGTGATGACACGGTCATGGAACATTGTCATGACAAGAATTCTGGAGCATTGTGATGACACCGTCTTGGAACATTGTCATGATAAGAATTATGGAGCATTGTGATGACCCGGTCATGGAACATTGTCATGACAAGAATTATTGAGCATTGTGATGACACGGTCATGGAACATTGTGATGAAAAGAATTCTGGAGCATTGTGATGACAAGGGCCATGGAGCATTGTGATGACATGGTCATGGAACATTGTGATGACAAGAATTTTGGAGCATTGTGATGACAAGGGCCATGGAGCATTGTGATGACTCAGTCATGGAACATTGTGATGACAAGAATTCTGCAGCATTGTGATGACAAGGGCCATGGTGCATTGTGATGACACGGTCATGGAACATTGTGATGACAAGAATTCTGGAGCATTGTGATGACAAGGGCCATGGAGCATTGTGATGACATGTGTCATGGAGCATTGTAATGAAACTTTTCATTGTGCACCGTGATGACAAGGGAGATGGAATAATGTGATGAATATGGTCCTGGAGCATTGTAATAACAAAAGCCATTGAGCATTGTGATGACAGGCATCATGGAGCATTGTGAAGAAAGGGGTCATGGGGAATTGTAATGACAATAAAGAAATGTGATGAAAATGGTCAGCAAGCAAAGTGATTAAGGGGTCATTTAGAATTGTCATGAAAAACTATATAGAGCATTGTGATGACAAATGTCATGGAGAACTGTGATGACCAGGGTCATGTAGCATTGTGATGACACGGTCATGGAACATTGTGATGACAAGAATTATGGAGCATTGTGATGACACGGTCATGGAACATTGTGATGACAAGAATTCTGGAGCATTGTGATGACAAGGGCCATGGTGCATTGTGATGACACGGTCATGGAACTTTGTGATGACAAGCAATCTGGAGCATTGTGATGACAAGGGCCATGGAGCATTGTGATGACACGGTCATGGAACATTGTGATGACAAGAATTCTGGAGCATTGTGATGACAAGGGCCATGGAGCATTGTGATGACACGGTCATGGAACATTGTGATGACAAGAATTCTGGAGCATTGTGATGACACGGTCATGGAACATTGTGATGACAAGAATTCTGGAGCATTGTGATGACAAGGGCCATGGAGTATTGTGATGACACGGTCATGGAACATTGTGATTACAAGAATTCTGGAGCATTGTGATGACACGGTCATGGAAGATTGTGATGACAAGTATTATGGAGCATTGTGATGACACGGTCATGGAACATTGTGATGACAAGAATTCTGGAGCATTGTGATGACAAAGGCCATGGAGCATTGTGATGACACCGTCATGGAACATTGTGATGACAAGAATTCTGGAGCATTGTGATGACAAGGGCCATGGAGCATTGTGATGACACGGTCATGGAACATTGTGATGACAAGAATTCTGGAGCATTGTGATGACACGGTCATGGAACATTGTCATGACAAGAATTATGGAGCATTGTGATTACCCGGTCATGGAACATTGTCATGACAAGAATTCTGGTGCATTATGATGACAAGGGCCATGGAGCATTGTGATGACACGGTCATGGAACATTGTGATGACAAGAATTCTGGTGCATTATGATGACAAGGGCCATGGAGCATTGTGATGACAGGGTCATGGAACATTGTGATGACAAGAATTCTGGAGCATTGTGATGACAAGGGCCATGGAGAATTGTGATGACATGGTCATGGAACATTTTGATGACAAGAATTCTGGAGCATTGTGATGACATGTGTCATGGAGCATTGTAATGAAACTTTTCATTGTGCACCGTGATGACAAGGGAGATGGAGTAATGTGATGAATCTGGTCCTGGAGCATTGTAATAACAAAAGCCATTGAGCATTGTGATGACAGGCATCATGGAGCATTGTGAAGAAAGGGGTCATGGGGAATTGTAATGACAATAAAGAAATGTGATGAAAATGGTCAGCAAGCAAAGTGATTAAAGTGGTCATTTAGTATTGTCATGAAAAACTATATAGAGCATTGTGATGACAAATGTCATGGAGAACTGTGATGACCAGGGTCATGTAGCATTGTGATGACACGGTCATGGAACATTGTGATGACAAGAATTATGGTGCATTGTGATGACACGGTCATGGAACATTGTGATGACAAGAATTCTGGAGCATTGTGATGACAAGGGCCATGGTGCATTGTGATGACACGGTCATGGAACATTGTGATGACAAGAATTCTGGTGCATTATGATGACAAGGGCCATGGAGCATTGTGATGACACGGTCATGGAACATTGTGATGAAAAGAATTCTGGTGCATTATGATGACAAGGGCCATGGAGCATTGTGATGACAGGGTCATGGAACATTGTGATGACAAGAATTCTGGAGCATTGTGATGACAAGGGCCATGGAGAATTGTGATGACATGGTCATGGAACATTTTGATGACAAGAATTCTGGAGCATTGTGATGACATGTGTCATGGAGCATTGTAATGAAACTTTTCATTGTGCACCGTGATGACAAGGGAGATGGAGTAATGTGATGAATCTGGTCCTGGAGCATTGTAATAACAAAAGCCATTGAGCATTGTGATGACAGGCATCATGGAGCATTGTGAAGAAAGGGGTCATGGGGAATTGTAATGACAATAAAGAAATGTGATGAAAATGGTCAGCAAGCAAAGTGATTAAAGAGGTCATTTAGAATTGTCATGAAAAACTATATAGAGCATTGTGATGACAAATGTCATGGAGAACTGTGATGACCAGGGTCATGTAGCATTGTGATGACACGGTCATGGAACATTGTGATGACAAGAATTATGGTGCATTGTGATGACACGGTCATGGAACATTGTGATGACAAGAATTCTGGAGCATTGTGATGACAAGGGCCATGGTGCATTGTGATGACACGGTCATGGAACTTTGTGATGACAAGCAATCTGGAGCATTGTGATGACAAGGGCCATGGAGCATTGTGATGACACGGTCATGGAACATTGTGATGACAAGAATTCTGGAGCATTGTGATGACAAGGGCCATGGAGCATTGTGATGACACGGTCATGGAACATTGTGATGACAAGAATTCTGGAGCATTGTGATGACAAGGGCCATGGTGCATTGTGATGACACGGTCATGGAACTTTGTGATGACAAGCAATCTGGAGCATTGTCATGACCAGGGCCATGGAGCTTTGTGATGACACGGTCACGGAACTTTGTGATGACAAGCAATCTGGAGCATTGTGATGACAAGGGCCATGGAGCATTGTGATGACACGGTCATGGAACATTGTGATGACAAGAATTCTGGAGCATTGTGATGACAAAGGCCATGGAGCATTGTGATGACACGGTCATGGAACATTGTGATGACAAGAATTATGGAGCATTGTGATGACACGGTCTTGGGAGATTGTGATGACAAGTATTATGGAGCATTGTGATGACACGGTCATGGAACATTGTGATGACAAGAATTCTGGAGCATTGTGATGACAAAGGCCATGGAGCATTGTGATGACACGGTCATGGAACATTGTGATGACAAGAATTCTGGAGCATTGTGATGACAAGGGACATGGAGCATTGTGATGACATGGTCATGGTACATTGTGATGAGAAGAATTATGGAGCATTGTGATGACACGGTCATGGAACATTGTGATGACAGGAATTCTGGAGCATTGTGATGACAAGGGCCATGGAGCATTGTGATGACACGGTCACGGAACATTGTGATGACAAGAATTCTGGAGCATTGTGATGACACGGTCATGGAACATTGTCATGACAAGAATTATGGAGCATTGTGATTACCCGGTCATGGAACATTGTCATGACAAGAATTCTGGTGCATTATGATGACAAGGGCCATGGAGCATTGTGATGACACGGTCATGGAACATTGTGATGACAAGAATTCTGGAGCATTGTGATGACAAGGGCCATGGAGAATTGTGATGACATGGTCATGGAACATTTTGATGACAAGAATTCTGGAGCATTGTGATGACATGTGTCATGGAGCATTGTAATGAAACTTTTCATTGTGCACCGTGATGACAAGGGAGATGGAGTAATGTGATGAATCTGGTCCTGGAGCATTGTAATAACAAAAGCCATTGAGCATTGTGATGACAGGCATCATGGAGCATTGTGAAGAAAGGGGTCATGGGGAATTGTAATGACAATAAAGAAATGTGATGAAAATGGTCAGCAAGCAAAGTGATTAAAGTGGTCATTTAGTATTGTCATGAAAAACTATATAGAGCATTGTGATGACAAATGTCATGGAGAACTGTGATGACCAGGGTCATGTAGCATTGTGATGACACGGTCATGGAACATTGTGATGACAAGAATTATGGTGCATTGTGATGACACGGTCATGGAACATTGTGATGACAAGAATTCTGGAGCATTGTGATGACAAGGGCCATGGTGCATTGTGATGACACGGTCATGGAACATTGTGATGACAAGAATTCTGGTGCATTATGATGACAAGGGCCATGGAGCATTGTGATGACACGGTCATGGAACATTGTGATGAAAAGAATTCTGGTGCATTATGATGACAAGGGCCATGGAGCATTGTGATGACAGGGTCATGGAACATTGTGATGACAAGAATTCTGGAGCATTGTGATGACAAGGGCCATGGAGAATTGTGATGACATGGTCATGGAACATTTTGATGACAAGAATTCTGGAGCATTGTGATGACATGTGTCATGGAGCATTGTAATGAAACTTTTCATTGTGCACCGTGATGACAAGGGAGATGGAGTAATGTGATGAATCTGGTCCTGGAGCATTGTAATAACAAAAGCCATTGAGCATTGTGATGACAGGCATCATGGAGCATTGTGAAGAAAGGGGTCATGGGGAATTGTAATGACAATAAAGAAATGTGATGAAAATGGTCAGCAAGCAAAGTGATTAAAGTGGTCATTTAGTATTGTCATGAAAAACTATATAGAGCATTGTGATGACAAATGTCATGGAGAACTGTGATGACCAGGGTCATGTAGCATTGTGATGACACGGTCATGGAACATTGTGATGACAAGAATTATGGTGCATTGTGATGACACGGTCATGGAACATTGTGATGACAAGAATTCTGGAGCATTGTGATGACAAGGGCCATGGTGCATTGTGATGACACGGTCATGGAACATTGTGATGACAAGAATTCTGGTGCATTATGATGACAAGGGCCATGGAGCATTGTGATGACACGGTCATGGAACATTGTGATGAAAAGAATTCTGGTGCATTATGATGACAAGGGCCATGGAGCATTGTGATGACAGGGTCATGGAACATTGTGATGACAAGAATTCTGGAGCATTGTGATGACAAGGGCCATGGAGAATTGTGATGACATGGTCATGGAACATTTTGATGACAAGAATTCTGGAGCATTGTGATGACATGTGTCATGGAGCATTGTAATGAAACTTTTCATTGTGCACCGTGATGACAAGGGAGATGGAGTAATGTGATGAATCTGGTCCTGGAGCATTGTAATAACAAAAGCCATTGAGCATTGTGATGACAGGCATCATGGAGCATTGTGAAGAAAGGGGTCATGGGGAATTGTAATGACAATAAAGAAATGTGATGAAAATGGTCAGCAAGCAAAGTGATTAAAGAGGTCATTTAGAATTGTCATGAAAAACTATATAGAGCATTGTGATGACAAATGTCATGGAGAACTGTGATGACCAGGGTCATGTAGCATTGTGATGACACGGTCATGGAACATTGTGATGACAAGAATTATGGTGCATTGTGATGACACGGTCATGGAACATTGTGATGACAAGAATTCTGGAGCATTGTGATGACAAGGGCCATGGTGCATTGTGATGACACGGTCATGGAACTTTGTGATGACAAGCAATCTGGAGCATTGTGATGACAAGGGCCATGGAGCATTGTGATGACACGGTCATGGAACATTGTGATGACAAGAATTCTGGAGCATTGTGATGACAAGGGCCATGGAGCATTGTGATGACACGGTCATGGAACATTGTGATGACAAGAATTCTGGAGCATTGTGATGACAAGGGCCATGGTGCATTGTGATGACACGGTCATGGAACTTTGTGATGACAAGCAATCTGGAGCATTGTCATGACCAGGGCCATGGAGCTTTGTGATGACACGGTCACGGAACTTTGTGATGACAAGCAATCTGGAGCATTGTGATGACAAGGGCCATGGAGCATTGTGATGACACGGTCATGGAACATTGTGATGACAAGAATTCTGGAGCATTGTGATGACAAAGGCCATGGAGCATTGTGATGACACGGTCATGGAACATTGTGATGACAAGAATTATGGAGCATTGTGATGACACGGTCTTGGGAGATTGTGATGACAAGTATTATGGAGCATTGTGATGACACGGTCATGGAACATTGTGATGACAAGAATTCTGGAGCATTGTGATGACAAAGGCCATGGAGCATTGTGATGACACGGTCATGGAACATTGTGATGACAAGAATTCTGGAGCATTGTGATGACAAGGGACATGGAGCATTGTGATGACATGGTCATGGTACATTGTGATGAGAAGAATTATGGAGCATTGTGATGACACGGTCATGGAACATTGTGATGACAGGAATTCTGGAGCATTGTGATGACAAGGGCCATGGAGCATTGTGATGACACGGTCACGGAACATTGTGATGACAAGAATTCTGGAGCATTGTGATGACACGGTCATGGAACATTGTCATGACAAGAATTATGGAGCATTGTGATTACCCGGTCATGGAACATTGTCATGACAAGAATTCTGGTGCATTATGATGACAAGGGCCATGGAGCATTGTGATGACACGGTCATGGAACATTGTGATGACAAGAATTCTGGAGCATTGTGATGACAAGGGCCATGGAGAATTGTGATGACATGGTCATGGAACATTTTGATGACAAGAATTCTGGAGCATTGTGATGACATGTGTCATGGAGCATTGTAATGAAACTTTTCATTGTGCACCGTGATGACAAGGGAGATGGAGTAATGTGATGAATCTGGTCCTGGAGCATTGTAATAACAAAAGCCATTGAGCATTGTGATGACAGGCATCATGGAGCATTGTGAAGAAAGGGGTCATGGGGAATTGTAATGACAATAAAGAAATGTGATGAAAATGGTCAGCAAGCAAAGTGATTAAAGTGGTCATTTAGTATTGTCATGAAAAACTATATAGAGCATTGTGATGACAAATGTCATGGAGAACTGTGATGACCAGGGTCATGTAGCATTGTGATGACACGGTCATGGAACATTGTGATGACAAGAATTATGGTGCATTGTGATGACACGGTCATGGAACATTGTGATGACAAGAATTCTGGAGCATTGTGATGACAAGGGCCATGGTGCATTGTGATGACACGGTCATGGAACATTGTGATGACAAGAATTCTGGTGCATTATGATGACAAGGGCCATGGAGCATTGTGATGACACGGTCATGGAACATTGTGATGAAAAGAATTCTGGTGCATTATGATGACAAGGGCCATGGAGCATTGTGATGACAGGGTCATGGAACATTGTGATGACAAGAATTCTGGAGCATTGTGATGACAAGGGCCATGGAGAATTGTGATGACATGGTCATGGAACATTTTGATGACAAGAATTCTGGAGCATTGTGATGACATGTGTCATGGAGCATTGTAATGAAACTTTTCATTGTGCACCGTGATGACAAGGGAGATGGAGTAATGTGATGAATCTGGTCCTGGAGCATTGTAATAACAAAAGCCATTGAGCATTGTGATGACAGGCATCATGGAGCATTGTGAAGAAAGGGGTCATGGGGAATTGTAATGACAATAAAGAAATGTGATGAAAATGGTCAGCAAGCAAAGTGATTAAAGTGGTCATTTAGTATTGTCATGAAAAACTATATAGAGCATTGTGATGACAAATGTCATGGAGAACTGTGATGACCAGGGTCATGTAGCATTGTGATGACACGGTCATGGAACATTGTGATGACAAGAATTATGGTGCATTGTGATGACACGGTCATGGAACATTGTGATGACAAGAATTCTGGAGCATTGTGATGACAAGGGCCATGGTGCATTGTGATGACACGGTCATGGAACATTGTGATGACAAGAATTCTGGTGCATTATGATGACAAGGGCCATGGAGCATTGTGATGACACGGTCATGGAACATTGTGATGAAAAGAATTCTGGTGCATTATGATGACAAGGGCCATGGAGCATTGTGATGACAGGGTCATGGAACATTGTGATGACAAGAATTCTGGAGCATTGTGATGACAAGGGCCATGGAGAATTGTGATGACATGGTCATGGAACATTTTGATGACAAGAATTCTGGAGCATTGTGATGACATGTGTCATGGAGCATTGTAATGAAACTTTTCATTGTGCACCGTGATGACAAGGGAGATGGAGTAATGTGATGAATCTGGTCCTGGAGCATTGTAATAACAAAAGCCATTGAGCATTGTGATGACAGGCATCATGGAGCATTGTGAAGAAAGGGGTCATGGGGAATTGTAATGACAATAAAGAAATGTGATGAAAATGGTCAGCAAGCAAAGTGATTAAAGTGGTCATTTAGTATTGTCATGAAAAACTATATAGAGCATTGTGATGACAAATGTCATGGAGAACTGTGATGACCAGGGTCATGTAGCATTGTGATGACACGGTCATGGAACATTGTGATGACAAGAATTATGGTGCATTGTGATGACACGGTCATGGAACATTGTGATGACAAGAATTCTGGAGCATTGTGATGACAAGGGCCATGGTGCATTGTGATGACACGGTCATGGAACATTGTGATGACAAGAATTCTGGTGCATTATGATGACAAGGGCCATGGAGCATTGTGATGACACGGTCATGGAACATTGTGATGAAAAGAATTCTGGTGCATTATGATGACAAGGGCCATGGAGCATTGTGATGACAGGGTCATGGAACATTGTGATGACAAGAATTCTGGAGCATTGTGATGACAAGGGCCATGGAGAATTGTGATGACATGGTCATGGAACATTTTGATGACAAGAATTCTGGAGCATTGTGATGACATGTGTCATGGAGCATTGTAATGAAACTTTTCATTGTGCACCGTGATGACAAGGGAGATGGAGTAATGTGATGAATCTGGTCCTGGAGCATTGTAATAACAAAAGCCATTGAGCATTGTGATGACAGGCATCATGGAGCATTGTGAAGAAAGGGGTCATGGGGAATTGTAATGACAATAAAGAAATGTGATGAAAATGGTCAGCAAGCAAAGTGATTAAAGAGGTCATTTAGAATTGTCATGAAAAAATATAGAGCATTGTGATGACAAATGTCATGGAGAACTGTGATGACCAGGGTCATGTAGCATTGTGATGACACGGTCATGGAACATTGTGATGACAAGAATTATGGTGCATTGTGATGACACGGTCATGGAACATTGTGATGACAAGAATTCTGGAGCATTGTGATGACAAGGGCCATGGTGCATTGTGATGACACGGTCATGGAACTTTGTGATGACAAGCAATCTGGAGCATTGTGATGACAAGGGCCATGGAGCATTGTGATGACACGGTCATGACACATTGTGATGACAAGAATTCTGGAGCATTGTGATGACACGGTCATGGAACATTGTGATGACAAGAATTCTGGAGCATTGTGATGACAAGGGCCATGGAGCATTGTGATGAAAAGGTCATGGAATATTGTGAGGACTAGAATTCTCGAGCATTGTGATGACAAGGGCCATGGAGCATTGTGATGACACGGTCATGGAACATTGTGATGACAAGAATTCTGGATCATTGTGATGACAAGGGCCATGGATCATTGTGATGACACGGTCATGGAACATTGTGATGACAATAATTCTGGAGCATTGTGATGACAAGGGCCATGGTGCATTGTGATGACATGGTCATGGAACTTTTTGATGACAAGCAATCTGGAGCATTGTGATGACAAGGGCCATGGAGCATTGTGATGACATGGTCATGGAACATTGTGATGACAAGAATTCTGGAGCATTGTGCTGACAAGGGCCCTGGAGCTTTGTGATGCCACGGTCATGGAACATTGTGATGACAAGAATTATGGAGCATTGTGATGACACGGTCATGGAACATTGTGATGACAAGAATTATGGAACATTGTGATGACACGTTCATGGAACATTGTGATGACAAGAATTCTGGAGCATTGTGATGACAAGGGCCATGGAGCATTGTGATGAAACGGTCATGGAACATTGTGATGACAAGAATTCTGGAGCATTGTGATGACAAGGGCCATGGAGCATTGTGATGACACGGTCATGGAACATTGTGATGACAAAAATTCTGGAGCATTGTGATGACAAGGGCCATGGAGATTTGTGATGACATGGTCATGGAACATGGTGATGACAAGAATTCTGGAGCATTGTGAAGACAAGGGCCATGGAGCATTGTGATGACAAGTGTCATGGAGCATTGTAATGAGAGGTTTCATTGTGCACCGTGATGACAAGGGGGATGGAGTATTGTGATGAAACTGTTCCTGGAGCATTTTGATAACAAAAGCCATTGAGCATTGTGATGACAGGCATCATGGAGCATTGTGAAGAAAAGGTTCATGGGAAATTGTAATGACAATAGAGAAATGTGATGAAAACGGTCAGCAAGCAAAGTGATTAAAGTGGTCATTTAGAATTGTCATGAAAAACTACATAGAGCATTGTGATGACAAACGTCATGGAGAACTGTGATGGCCAGGGTCATGTAGCATTGTGATGATACGGTCATGGAACATTGTGATGACAAGAATTATGGAGCATTGTGATGACACGGTCATGGAACATTGTGATGACAAGAATTCTGGAGCATTGTGATGACAAGGGCCATGGAGCATTGTGATGACATGGTCATGGAACATTGTGATGACAAGAATACTGGAGCATTGTGATGACAAGGGCCATGGTGCATTGTGATGACATGGTCATGGAACTTTTTGATGACAAGCAATCTGGAGCATTGTGATGACAAGGGCCATGGAGCATTGTGATGACATGGTCATGGAACATTGTGATGACAAGAATTCTGGAGCATTGTGCTGACAAGGGCTCTGGAGCTTTGTGATGACACGGTCATGGATCATTGTGATGACAATAATTCTGGAGCATTGTGATGACAAGGCCCATGGAGAATTGTGATGACATGGTCATGGAACATTGTGATGACAAGAATTCTGGAGCATTGTGATGACAAGGGCCATGGAGCATTGTAATGAAACTTTTCATTGTGCACCGTGATGACAAGGGAGATGGAGTAATGTGATGAAACTGGTCCTGGAGCATTGTAATAACAAAAGCCATTGAGCATTGTGATGACAGGCATCATGGAGCATTGTGAAGAAAGGGGTCATGGGGAATTGTAATGACAATAGAGAAATGTGATGAAAATGGTCAGCAAGCAAAGTGATTAAAGTGGTCACTTAGAATTGTAATGAAAAACTATATAGAGCATTGTGATGACAAAGGTCATGGAGAACTGTGATGACCAGGGTCATGTAGCATTGTGATGACACGGTCATGGAACATTGTGATGACAAGAATTATGGTGCATTGTGATGACACGGTCATGGAACATTGTGATGACAAGAATTCTGGAGCATTGTGATGACAAGGGCCATGGTGCATTGTGATGACACGGTCATGGAACATTGTGATGACAAGAATTCTGGTGCATTATGATGACAAGGGCCATGGAGCATTGTGATGACACGGTCATGGAACATTGTGATGAAAAGAATTCTGGTGCATTATGATGACAAGGGCCATGGAGCATTGTGATGACAGGGTCATGGAACATTGTGATGACAAGAATTCTGGAGCATTGTGATGACAAGGGCCATGGAGAATTGTGATGACATGGTCATGGAACATTTTGATGACAAGAATTCTGGAGCATTGTGATGACATGTGTCATGGAGCATTGTAATGAAACTTTTCATTGTGCACCGTGATGACAAGGGAGATGGAGTAATGTGATGAATCTGGTCCTGGAGCATTGTAATAACAAAAGCCATTGAGCATTGTGATGACAGGCATCATGGAGCATTGTGAAGAAAGGGGTCATGGGGAATTGTAATGACAATAAAGAAATGTGATGAAAATGGTCAGCAAGCAAAGTGATTAAAGTGGTCATTTAGTATTGTCATGAAAAACTATATAGAGCATTGTGATGACAAATGTCATGGAGAACTGTGATGACCAGGGTCATGTAGCATTGTGATGACACGGTCATGGAACATTGTGATGACAAGAATTATGGTGCATTGTGATGACACGGTCATGGAACATTGTGATGACAAGAATTCTGGAGCATTGTGATGACAAGGGCCATGGTGCATTGTGATGACACGGTCATGGAACATTGTGATGACAAGAATTCTGGTGCATTATGATGACAAGGGCCATGGAGCATTGTGATGACACGGTCATGGAACATTGTGATGAAAAGAATTCTGGTGCATTATGATGACAAGGGCCATGGAGCATTGTGATGACAGGGTCATGGAACATTGTGATGACAAGAATTCTGGAGCATTGTGATGACAAGGGCCATGGAGAATTGTGATGACATGGTCATGGAACATTGTGATGACAAGAATTATGGAACATTGTGATGACACGTTCATGGAACATTGTGATGACAAGAATTCTGGAGCATTCTGATGAAAAGGGCCATGGAGAATTGTGATGACATGGTCATGGAACATTGTGATGACAAGAATTATGGAACATTGTGATGACACGTTCATGGAACATTGTGATGACAAGAATTCTGGAGCATTGTGATGACAAGGGCCATGGAGCATTGTGATGACACGGTCATGGAACATTGTGATGACAAAAATTCTGGAGCATTGTGATGACAAGGGCCATGGAGATTTGTGATGACATGGTCATGGAACATGGTGATGACAAGAATTCTGGAGCATTGTGAAGACAAGGGCCATGGAGCATTGTGATGACAAGTGTCATGGAGCATTGTAATGAGAGGTTTCATTGTGCACCGTGATGACAAGGGGGATGGAGTATTGTGATGAAACTGTTCCTGGAGCATTTTGATAACAAAAGCCATTGAGCATTGTGATGACAGGCATCATGGAGCATTGTGAAGAAAGGGGTCAAGGGAAATTGTAATGACAATAGAGAAATGTGATGAAAATGGTCAGCAAGCAAAGTGATTAAAGTGGTCATTTACAATTGTCATGAAAAACTATATAGAGCATTGTGATGGCAAAGGTCATGGAGAACTGTGATGACCAGGGTCATGTAGCATTGTGATGACACGGTCATGGAACATTGTGATGACAAGAATTATGGAGCATTGTGATGACAAGGGCCATGGAGCATTGTGATGACACGGTCATGGAACAATGTGATGACAAGAATTCTGGCGCATTGTGATGACAAGGGCCATGGAGCATTGTGATGACATGGTCATCGATCATTGTGATGACAATAATTCTGGAGCATTGTGATGACAAGAGCCATGGAGCATTGTGATGACACCGTCATGGAATATTGTAATGAAAAGAATTCTGGAGAATTGTGATGACAAGGGCCATGGAGCATTGTGATGACACGGTCATGGAACATTGTGATGACAAGAATTCTGGAGCATTGTGATGACAAGGGCCATAGAGCATTGTGATGACACGGTCATAGAACATTGTGATGACAAGAATTCTGGAGCATTGTGATGACAAGGCCCATGGAGAATTGTGATGACATGGTCATGGAGCATTGTGATGACAAGAATTCTGGAGCATTGTGATGACATGTGTCATGGAGCATTGTAATGAAACTTTTCATTGTGCACCGTGATGACAAGGGGGATGGATTATTGTGATGAAACTGGTCCTGGAGCATTGTGATAACAAAAGCCATTGAGCATTGTGATGACAGGCATCATGGTGCATTGTGAAGAAAGGTGTCATGGGGAATTGTAATGACAATAGTGAAATGTGATGAAAATGGACAGCAAGCAAAGTGATTAAAGTGGTCATTTAGAATTGTCATGAAAATCTATATAGGGCTTTGTGATGATAAAGGTCATGGAGAACTGTGATGACCAGGGTCATATAGCTTTGTGATGACACGGTCATGGAACATTGTGATGACAAGAATTCTGGAGCATTGTGATGACATATGTCATGGAGCATTGTAATGAAACTTTTCATTGTGCACCGTGATGACAAGGGAGATGGAATAATGTGATGAAACTGGTCCTGGAGCATTGTGATAACAATAGCCATTGAGCTTTGTGATGACAGGCATCATGGAGCATTGTGAAGAAAGGGGTCATGGGGAATTGTAATGACAATAGAGAAATGTGATGAAAATGGACAGCAAGCAAAGTGATTAAAGTGGTCACTTAGAATTGTCATGAAAAACTATCTAGAGCATTGTGATGACAAAGGTCATGGAGAACTGTGAAGACCAGGTTCATGTAGCATTGTGATGACACGGTCATGGAACATTGTGATGACAAGAATTATGGAGCATTGTGATGACACGGTCATGGAACATTGTGATGAAAACAATTCTGGAGCATTGTGATGACAAGGGCCATGGAGACTTGTGATGACACGGTCATGGAACATTGTGATGACAAGTATTCTGGAGCATTGTGATGACAAGGGCCATGGAGCATTGTGATGACACGGTCATGGAACATTGTGAAGACAAGTATTCTGGAGCATTGTGATGACAAGGGCCATGGAGCATTGTGATGACACGGTCATGGAACATTGTGATGACAAGAATTCTGGAGCATTGTGATGACAAGGGCCATGGAGAATTGTGATGATATGGTCATGGAACATTGTGATGACAAGAATTCTGGAGCATTGTGATGACACGGTCATGGAAGATTGTGATGACAAGAATTATGGAGCATTTTGATGACACGGTCTTGGAACATTGTGATGACAAGAATTCTGGAGCATTGTGATGACAAGGGCCATGGAGTATTGTGATGACACGGTCATGGAACATTGTGATTACAAGAATTCTGGAGCATTGTGATGACACGGTCATGGAAGATTGTGATGACAAGTATTATGGAGCATTGTGATGACACGGTCATGGAACATTATGATGACAAGAATTCTGGAGCATTGTGATGACAAAGGCCATGGAGCATTGTGATGACACGGTCATGGAACATTGTGATGACAAGAATTCTGGAGCATTGTGATGACAAGGGACATGGAGCATTGTGATGACACGGTCATGGTACATTGTGATGAGAAGAATTATGGAGCATTGTGATGACACGGTCATGGAACATTGTGATGACAAGAATTCTGGAGCATTGTGATGACAAGGGCCATGGAGCATTGTGATGACACGGTCATGGAACATTGTGATGACAAGAATTCTGGAGCATTGTGATGACACGGTCATGGAACATTGTCATGACAAGAATTATGGAGCATTGTGATTACCCGGTCATGGAACATTGTCATGACAAGAATTCTGGTGCATTATGATGACAAGGGCCATGGAGCATTGTGATGACACGGTCATGGAACATTGTGATGACAAGAATTCTGGAGCATTGTGATGACAAGGGCCATGGAGCATTGTGATGACACGGTCATGGAACATTGTGATGACAAGAATTCTGGTGCATTATGATGACAAGGGCCATGGAGCATTGTGATGACACGGTCATGGAACATTGTGATGACAAGAATTCTGGAGCATTGTGATGACAAGGGCCATGGAGAATTGTGATGACATGGTCATGGAACATTTTGATGACAAGAATTCTGGAGCATTGTGATGACATGTGTCATGGAGCATTGTAATGAAACTTTTCTTTGTGCACCGTGATGACAAGGGAGATGGAGTAATGTGATGAATCTGGTCCTGGAGCATTGTAATAACAAAAGCCATTGAGCATTGTGATGACAGGCATCATGGAGCATTGTGAAGAAAGGGGTCATGGGGAACTGTAATGACAATAAAAAATGTGATGAAAATGGTCAGCAAGCAAAGTGATTAAAGTGGTCATTTAGAATTGTCATGAAAAACTATATAGAGCATTGTGATGACAAATGTCATGGAGAACTGTGATGACCAGGGTCATGTAGCATTGTGATGACACGGTCATGGAACATTGTGATGACAAGAATTATGGTGTATTGTGATGACACGGTCATGGAACATTGTGATGACAAGAATTCTGGAGCATTGTGATGACAAGGGCCATGGTGCATTGTGATGACACGGTCATGGAACATTGTGATGACAAGAATTCTGGTGCATTATGATGACAAGGGCCATGGAGCATTGTGATGACACGGTCATGGAACATTGTGATGAGAAGAATTCTGGAGCATTGTGATGACAAGGGCCATGGAGCATTGTGATGACACGGTCATGGAACATTGTGATGACAAGAATTCTGGAGCATTGTGATGACAAGGGCCATGGAGAATTGTGATGACATGGTCATGGAACATTTTGATGACAAGAATTCTGGAGCATTGTGATGACATGTGTCATGGAGCATTGTAATGAAACTTTTCATTGTGCACCGTGATGACAAGGGAGATGGAGTAATGTGATGAATCTGGTCCTGGAGCATTGTAATAACAAAAGCCATTGAGCATTGTGATGACAGGCATCATGGAGCATTGTGAAGAAAGGGGTCATGGGGAATTGTAATGACAATAAAGAAATGTGATGAAAATGGTCAGCAAGCAAAGTGATTAAAGTGGTCATTTAGAATTGTCATGAAAAACTATATAGAGCATTGTGATGACAAATGTCATGGAGAACTGTGATGACCAGGGTCATGTAGCATTGTGATGACACGGTCATGGAACATTGTGATGACAAGAATTATGGTGCATTGTGATGACACGGTCATGGAACATTGTGATGACAAGAATTCTGGAGCATTGTGATGACAAGGGCCATGGTGCATTGTGATGACACGGTCATGGAACTTTGTGATGACAAGCAATCTGTAGCATTGTGATGACAAGGGCCATGGAGCATTGTGATGACACGGTCATGGAACATTGTGATGACAAGAATTCTGGAGCATTGTGATGAAAAGGGCCATGGAGCATTGTGATGACACGGTCATGGAACATTGTGATGACAAGAATTCTGGAGCATTGTGATGACAAGGGCCATGGTGCATTGTGATGACACGGTCATGGAACTTTGTGATGACAAGCAATCTGGAGCATTGTGATGACCAGGGCCATGGAGCTTTGTGATGACACGGTCACGGAACTTTGTGATGACAAGCAATCTGGAGCATTGTGATGACAAGGGCCATGGAGCATTGTGATGACACGGTCATGGAACATTGTGATGACAAGAATTCTGGAGCATTGTGATGACAAAGGCCATGGAGCATTGTGATGACACGGTCATGGAACATTGTGATGACAAGAATTATGGAGCATTGTGATGACACAGTCTTGGAACATTGTGATGACAAGAATTCTGGAGCATTGTGATGACAAGGGCCATGGAGTATTGTGATGACACGGTCATGGAACATTGTGATTACAAGAATTCTGGAGCATTGTGACGACACGGTCATGGAAGATTGTGATGACAAGTATTATGGAGCATTGTGATGACACGGTCATGGAACATTGTGATGACAAGAATTCTGGAGCATTGTGATGACACGGTCATGGAACATTGTGATGACACGGTCATGGAACATTGTGATGACAAGAATTCTGGAGCATTGTGATGACAAGGGACATGGAGCATTGTGATGACACGGTCATGGTACATTGTGATGAGAAGAATTATGGAGCATTGTGATGACACGGTCATGGAACATTGTGATGACAAGAATTCTGGAGCATTGTGATGACAAGGGCCATGGAGCATTGTGATGACACGGTCATGGAACATTGTGATGACAAGAATTCTGGAGCATTGTGATGACACGGTCATGGAACATTGTCATGACAAGAATTCTGGAGCATTGTGATGACACCGTCTTGGAACATTGTCATGATAAGAATTATGGAGCATTGTGATGACCCGGTCATGGAACATTGTCATGACAAGAATTATGGAGCATTGTGATGACACGGTCATGGAACATTGTGATGAAAAGAATTCTGGAGCATTGTGATGACAAGGGCCATGGAGCATTGTGATGACATGGTCATGGAACATTGTGATGACAAGAATTTTGGAGCATTGTGATGACAAGGGCCATGGAGCATTGTGATGACTCAGTCATGGAACATTGTGATGACAAGAATTCTGCAGCATTGTGATGACAAGGGCCATGGTGCATTGTGATGACACGGTCATGGAACATTGTGATGACAAGAATTCTGGAGCATTGTGATGACAAGGGCCATGGAGCATTGTGATGACATGTGTCATGGAGCATTGTAATGAAACTTTTCATTGTGCACCGTGATGACAAGGGAGATGGAATAATGTGATGAATATGGTCCTGGAGCATTGTAATAACAAAAGCCATTGAGCATTGTGATGACAGGCATCATGGAGCATTGTGAAGCAAGGGGTCATGGGGAATTGTAATGACAATAAAGAAATGTGATGAAAATGGTCAGCAAGCAAAGTGATTAAGGGGTCATTTAGAATTGTCATGAAAAACTATATAGAGCATTGTGATGACAAATGTCATGGAGAACTGTGATGACCAGGGTCATGTAGCATTGTGATGACACGGTCATGGAACATTGTGATGACAAGAATTATGGTGCATTGTGATGACACGGTCATGGAACATTGTGATGACAAGAATTCTGGAGCATTGTGATGACAAGGGCCATGGTGCATTGTGATGACACGGTCATGGAACTTTGTGATGACAAGCAATCTGGAGCATTGTGATGACAAGGGCCATGGAGCATTGTGATGACACGGTCATGGAACATTGTGATGACAAGAATTCTGGAGCATTGTGATGACAAGGGCCATGGAGCATTGTGATGACACGGTCATGGAACATTGTGATGACAAGAATTCTGGAGCATTGTGATGACACGGTCTTGGAACATTGTGATGACAAGAATTCTGGAGCATTGTGATGACAAGGGCCATGGAGTATTGTGATGACACGGTCATGGAACATTGTGATTACAAGAATTCTGGAGCATTGTGATGACACGGTCATGGAAGATTGTGATGACAAGTATTATGGAGCATTGTGATGACACGGTCATGGAACATTGTGATGACAAGAATTATGGAGCATTGTGATGACAAGGGCCATGGAGCATTGTGATGACACGGTCATGGAACAATGTGATGACAAGAATTCTGGCGCATTGTGATGACAAGGGCCATGGAGCATTGTGATGACATGGTCATCGATCATTGTGATGACAATAATTCTGGAGCATTGTGATGACAAGAGCCATGGAGCATTGTGATGACACCGTCATGGAATATTGTAATGAAAAGAATTCTGGAGAATTGTGATGACAAGGGCCATGGAGCATTGTGATGACACGGTCATGGAACATTGTGATGACAAGAATTCTGGAGCATTGTGATGACAAGGGCCATAGAGCATTGTGATGACACGGTCATAGAACATTGTGATGACAAGAATTCTGGAGCATTGTGATGACAAGGCCCATGGAGAATTGTGATGACATGGTCATGGAGCATTGTGATGACAAGAATTCTGGAGCATTGTGATGACATGTGTCATGGAGCATTGTAATGAAACTTTTCATTGTGCACCGTGATGACAAGGGGGATGGATTATTGTGATGAAACTGGTCCTGGAGCATTGTGATAACAAAAGCCATTGAGCATTGTGATGACAGGCATCATGGTGCATTGTGAAGAAAGGTGTCATGGGGAATTGTAATGACAATAGTGAAATGTGATGAAAATGGACAGCAAGCAAAGTGATTAAAGTGGTCATTTAGAATTGTCATGAAAATCTATATAGGGCTTTGTGATGATAAAGGTCATGGAGAACTGTGATGACCAGGGTCATATAGCTTTGTGATGACACGGTCATGGAACATTGTGATGACAAGAATTCTGGAGCATTGTGATGACATATGTCATGGAGCATTGTAATGAAACTTTTCATTGTGCACCGTGATGACAAGGGAGATGGAATAATGTGATGAAACTGGTCCTGGAGCATTGTGATAACAATAGCCATTGAGCTTTGTGATGACAGGCATCATGGAGCATTGTGAAGAAAGGGGTCATGGGGAATTGTAATGACAATAGAGAAATGTGATGAAAATGGACAGCAAGCAAAGTGATTAAAGTGGTCACTTAGAATTGTCATGAAAAACTATCTAGAGCATTGTGATGACAAAGGTCATGGAGAACTGTGAAGACCAGGTTCATGTAGCATTGTGATGACACGGTCATGGAACATTGTGATGACAAGAATTATGGAGCATTGTGATGACACGGTCATGGAACATTGTGATGAAAACAATTCTGGAGCATTGTGATGACAAGGGCCATGGAGACTTGTGATGACACGGTCATGGAACATTGTGATGACAAGTATTCTGGAGCATTGTGATGACAAGGGCCATGGAGCATTGTGATGACACGGTCATGGAACATTGTGAAGACAAGTATTCTGGAGCATTGTGATGACAAGGGCCATGGAGCATTGTGATGACACGGTCATGGAACATTGTGATGACAAGAATTCTGGAGCATTGTGATGACAAGGGCCATGGAGAATTGTGATGATATGGTCATGGAACATTGTGATGACAAGAATTCTGGAGCATTGTGATGACACGGTCATGGAAGATTGTGATGACAAGAATTATGGAGCATTTTGATGACACGGTCTTGGAACATTGTGATGACAAGAATTCTGGAGCATTGTGATGACAAGGGCCATGGAGTATTGTGATGACACGGTCATGGAACATTGTGATTACAAGAATTCTGGAGCATTGTGATGACACGGTCATGGAAGATTGTGATGACAAGTATTATGGAGCATTGTGATGACACGGTCATGGAACATTATGATGACAAGAATTCTGGAGCATTGTGATGACAAAGGCCATGGAGCATTGTGATGACACGGTCATGGAACATTGTGATGACAAGAATTCTGGAGCATTGTGATGACAAGGGACATGGAGCATTGTGATGACACGGTCATGGTACATTGTGATGAGAAGAATTATGGAGCATTGTGATGACACGGTCATGGAACATTGTGATGACAAGAATTCTGGAGCATTGTGATGACAAGGGCCATGGAGCATTGTGATGACACGGTCATGGAACATTGTGATGACAAGAATTCTGGAGCATTGTGATGACACGGTCATGGAACATTGTCATGACAAGAATTATGGAGCATTGTGATTACCCGGTCATGGAACATTGTCATGACAAGAATTCTGGTGCATTATGATGACAAGGGCCATGGAGCATTGTGATGACACGGTCATGGAACATTGTGATGACAAGAATTCTGGAGCATTGTGATGACAAGGGCCATGGAGCATTGTGATGACACGGTCATGGAACATTGTGATGACAAGAATTCTGGTGCATTATGATGACAAGGGCCATGGAGCATTGTGATGACACGGTCATGGAACATTGTGATGACAAGAATTCTGGAGCATTGTGATGACAAGGGCCATGGAGAATTGTGATGACATGGTCATGGAACATTTTGATGACAAGAATTCTGGAGCATTGTGATGACATGTGTCATGGAGCATTGTAATGAAACTTTTCTTTGTGCACCGTGATGACAAGGGAGATGGAGTAATGTGATGAATCTGGTCCTGGAGCATTGTAATAACAAAAGCCATTGAGCATTGTGATGACAGGCATCATGGAGCATTGTGAAGAAAGGGGTCATGGGGAACTGTAATGACAATAAAAAATGTGATGAAAATGGTCAGCAAGCAAAGTGATTAAAGTGGTCATTTAGAATTGTCATGAAAAACTATATAGAGCATTGTGATGACAAATGTCATGGAGAACTGTGATGACCAGGGTCATGTAGCATTGTGATGACACGGTCATGGAACATTGTGATGACAAGAATTATGGTGTATTGTGATGACACGGTCATGGAACATTGTGATGACAAGAATTCTGGAGCATTGTGATGACAAGGGCCATGGTGCATTGTGATGACACGGTCATGGAACATTGTGATGACAAGAATTCTGGTGCATTATGATGACAAGGGCCATGGAGCATTGTGATGACACGGTCATGGAACATTGTGATGAGAAGAATTCTGGAGCATTGTGATGACAAGGGCCATGGAGCATTGTGATGACACGGTCATGGAACATTGTGATGACAAGAATTCTGGAGCATTGTGATGACAAGGGCCATGGAGAATTGTGATGACATGGTCATGGAACATTTTGATGACAAGAATTCTGGAGCATTGTGATGACATGTGTCATGGAGCATTGTAATGAAACTTTTCATTGTGCACCGTGATGACAAGGGAGATGGAGTAATGTGATGAATCTGGTCCTGGAGCATTGTAATAACAAAAGCCATTGAGCATTGTGATGACAGGCATCATGGAGCATTGTGAAGAAAGGGGTCATGGGGAATTGTAATGACAATAAAGAAATGTGATGAAAATGGTCAGCAAGCAAAGTGATTAAAGTGGTCATTTAGAATTGTCATGAAAAACTATATAGAGCATTGTGATGACAAATGTCATGGAGAACTGTGATGACCAGGGTCATGTAGCATTGTGATGACACGGTCATGGAACATTGTGATGACAAGAATTATGGTGCATTGTGATGACACGGTCATGGAACATTGTGATGACAAGAATTCTGGAGCATTGTGATGACAAGGGCCATGGTGCATTGTGATGACACGGTCATGGAACTTTGTGATGACAAGCAATCTGTAGCATTGTGATGACAAGGGCCATGGAGCATTGTGATGACACGGTCATGGAACATTGTGATGACAAGAATTCTGGAGCATTGTGATGAAAAGGGCCATGGAGCATTGTGATGACACGGTCATGGAACATTGTGATGACAAGAATTCTGGAGCATTGTGATGACAAGGGCCATGGTGCATTGTGATGACACGGTCATGGAACTTTGTGATGACAAGCAATCTGGAGCATTGTGATGACCAGGGCCATGGAGCTTTGTGATGACACGGTCACGGAACTTTGTGATGACAAGCAATCTGGAGCATTGTGATGACAAGGGCCATGGAGCATTGTGATGACACGGTCATGGAACATTGTGATGACAAGAATTCTGGAGCATTGTGATGACAAAGGCCATGGAGCATTGTGATGACACGGTCATGGAACATTGTGATGACAAGAATTATGGAGCATTGTGATGACACAGTCTTGGAACATTGTGATGACAAGAATTCTGGAGCATTGTGATGACAAGGGCCATGGAGTATTGTGATGACACGGTCATGGAACATTGTGATTACAAGAATTCTGGAGCATTGTGACGACACGGTCATGGAAGATTGTGATGACAAGTATTATGGAGCATTGTGATGACACGGTCATGGAACATTGTGATGACAAGAATTCTGGAGCATTGTGATGACACGGTCATGGAACATTGTGATGACACGGTCATGGAACATTGTGATGACAAGAATTCTGGAGCATTGTGATGACAAGGGACATGGAGCATTGTGATGACACGGTCATGGTACATTGTGATGAGAAGAATTATGGAGCATTGTGATGACACGGTCATGGAACATTGTGATGACAAGAATTCTGGAGCATTGTGATGACAAGGGCCATGGAGCATTGTGATGACACGGTCATGGAACATTGTGATGACAAGAATTCTGGAGCATTGTGATGACACGGTCATGGAACATTGTCATGACAAGAATTCTGGAGCATTGTGATGACACCGTCTTGGAACATTGTCATGATAAGAATTATGGAGCATTGTGATGACCCGGTCATGGAACATTGTCATGACAAGAATTATGGAGCATTGTGATGACACGGTCATGGAACATTGTGATGAAAAGAATTCTGGAGCATTGTGATGACAAGGGCCATGGAGCATTGTGATGACATGGTCATGGAACATTGTGATGACAAGAATTTTGGAGCATTGTGATGACAAGGGCCATGGAGCATTGTGATGACTCAGTCATGGAACATTGTGATGACAAGAATTCTGCAGCATTGTGATGACAAGGGCCATGGTGCATTGTGATGACACGGTCATGGAACATTGTGATGACAAGAATTCTGGAGCATTGTGATGACAAGGGCCATGGAGCATTGTGATGACATGTGTCATGGAGCATTGTAATGAAACTTTTCATTGTGCACCGTGATGACAAGGGAGATGGAATAATGTGATGAATATGGTCCTGGAGCATTGTAATAACAAAAGCCATTGAGCATTGTGATGACAGGCATCATGGAGCATTGTGAAGCAAGGGGTCATGGGGAATTGTAATGACAATAAAGAAATGTGATGAAAATGGTCAGCAAGCAAAGTGATTAAGGGGTCATTTAGAATTGTCATGAAAAACTATATAGAGCATTGTGATGACAAATGTCATGGAGAACTGTGATGACCAGGGTCATGTAGCATTGTGATGACACGGTCATGGAACATTGTGATGACAAGAATTATGGTGCATTGTGATGACACGGTCATGGAACATTGTGATGACAAGAATTCTGGAGCATTGTGATGACAAGGGCCATGGTGCATTGTGATGACACGGTCATGGAACTTTGTGATGACAAGCAATCTGGAGCATTGTGATGACAAGGGCCATGGAGCATTGTGATGACACGGTCATGGAACATTGTGATGACAAGAATTCTGGAGCATTGTGATGACAAGGGCCATGGAGCATTGTGATGACACGGTCATGGAACATTGTGATGACAAGAATTCTGGAGCATTGTGATGACACGGTCTTGGAACATTGTGATGACAAGAATTCTGGAGCATTGTGATGACAAGGGCCATGGAGTATTGTGATGACACGGTCATGGAACATTGTGATTACAAGAATTCTGGAGCATTGTGATGACACGGTCATGGAAGATTGTGATGACAAGTATTATGGAGCATTGTGATGACACGGTCATGGAACATTGTGATGACAAGAATTCTGGAGCATTGTGATGACAAAGGCCATGGAGCATTGTGATGAAACGGTCATGGAACATTGTGATGACAAGAATTCTGGAGCATTGTGATGACAAGGGACATGGAGCATTGTGATGACACGGTCATGGTACATTGTGATGAGAAGAATTATGGAGCATTGTGATGACACGGTCATGGAACATTGTGATGACAAGAATTCTGGAGCATTGTGATGACAAGGGCCATGGAGCATTGTGATGACACGGTCATGGAACATTGTGATGACAAGAATTCTGGAGCATTGTGATGACACGGTCATGGAACATTGTCATGACAAGAATTATGGAGCATTGTGATTACCCGGTCATGGAACATTGTCATGACAAGAATTCTGGTGCATTATGATGACAAGGGCCATGGAGCATTGTGATGACACGGTCATGGAACATTGTGATGACAAGAATTCTGGTGCATTATGATGACAAGGGCCATGGAGCATTGTGATGACAGGGTCATGGAACATTGTGATGACAAGAATTCTGGAGCATTGTGATGACAAGGGCCATGGAGAATTGTGATGACATGGTCATGGAACATTTTGATGACAAGAATTCTGGAGCATTGTGATGACATGTGTCATGGAGCATTGTAATGAAACTTTTCATTGTGCACCGTGATGACAAGGGAGATGGAGTAATGTGATGAATCTGGTCCTGGAGCATTGTAATAACAAAAGCCATTGAGCATTGTGATGACAGGCATCATGGAGCATTGTGAAGAAAGGGGTCATGGGGAATTGTAATGACAATAAAGAAATGTGATGAAAATGGTCAGCAAGCAAAGTGATTAAAGTGGTCATTTAGTATTGTCATGAAAAACTATATAGAGCATTGTGATGACAAATGTCATGGAGAACTGTGATGACCAGGGTCATGTAGCATTGTGATGACACGGTCATGGAACATTGTGATGACAAGAATTATGGTGCATTGTGATGACACGGTCATGGAACATTGTGATGACAAGAATTCTGGAGCATTGTGATGACAAGGGCCATGGTGCATTGTGATGACACGGTCATGGAACATTGTGATGACAAGAATTCTGGTGCATTATGATGACAAGGGCCATGGAGCATTGTGATGACACGGTCATGGAACATTGTGATGACAAGAATTCTGGTGCATTATGATGACAAGGGCCATGGAGCATTGTGATGACAGGGTCATGGAACATTGTGATGACAAGAATTCTGGAGCATTGTGATGACAAGGGCCATGGAGAATTGTGATGACATGGTCATGGAACATTTTGATGACAAGAATTCTGGAGCATTGTGATGATATGTGTCATGGAGCATTGTAATGAAACTTTTCATTGTGCACCGTGATGACAAGGGAGATGGAGTAATGTGATGAATCTGGTCCTGGAGCATTGTAATAACAAAAGCCATTGAGCATTGTGATGACAGGCATCATGGAGCATTGTGAAGAAAGGGGTCATGGGGAATTGTAATGACAATAAAGAAATGTGATGAAAATGGTCAGCAAGCAAAGTGATTAAAGTGGTCATTTAGAATTGTCATGAAAAACTATATAGAGCATTGTGATGACAAATGTCATGGAGAACTGTGATGACCAGGGTCATGTAGCATTGTGATGACACGGTCATGGAACATTGTGATGACAAGAATTATGGTGCATTGTGATGACACGGTCATGGAACATTGTGATGACAAGAATTCTGGAGCATTGTGATGACAAGGGCCATGGTGCATTGTGATGACACGGTCATGGAACTTTGTGATGACAAGCAATCTGGAGCATTGTGATGACAAGGGCCATGGAGCATTGTGATGACACGGTCATGGAACATTGTGATGACAAGAATTCTGGAGCATTGTGATGAAAAGGGCCATGGAGCATTGTGATGACACGGTCATGGAACATTGTGATGACAAGAATTCTGGAGCATTGTGATGACAAGGGCCATGGTGCATTGTGATGACACGGTCATGGAACTTTGTGATGACAAGCAATCTGGAGCATTGTCATGACCAGGGCCATGGAGCTTTGTGATGACACGGTCACGGAACTTTGTGATGACAAGCAATCTGGAGCATTGTGATGACAAGGGCCATGGAGCATTGTGATGACACGGTCATGGAACATTGTGATGACAAGAATTCTGGAGCATTGTGATGACAAAGGCCATGGAGCATTGTGATGACACGGTCATGGAACATTGTGATGACAAGAATTATGGAGCATTGTGATGACACGGTCTTGGAACATTGTGATGACAAGAATTCTGGAGCATTGTGATGACAAGGGCCATGGAGTATTGTGATGACACGGTCATGGAACATTGTGATTACAAGAATTCTGGAGCATTGTGATGACACGGTCATGGAAGATTGTGATGACAAGTATTATGGAGCATTGTGATGACACGG
This sequence comes from Balaenoptera acutorostrata, assembly GCF_949987535.1. Classification (NCBI taxonomy): domain Eukaryota; kingdom Metazoa; phylum Chordata; class Mammalia; order Artiodactyla; family Balaenopteridae; genus Balaenoptera; species Balaenoptera acutorostrata. Next base: position 3,296,786 of record NW_026646025.1, on the reverse strand, counting down.
TCATGGAACATTGTGATGACAAGAATTCTGGAGCATTGTGATGACAAAGGCCATGGAGCATTGTGATGACACGGTCATGGAACATTGTGATGACAAGAATTCTGGAGCATTGTGATGACAAGGGACATGGAGCATTGTGATGACACGGTCATGGTACATTGTGATGAGAAGAATTATGGAGCATTGTGATGACACGGTCATGGAACATTGTGATGACAAGAATTCTGGAGCATTGTGATGACAAGGGCCATGGAGCATTGTGATGACACGGTCATGGAACATTGTGATGACAAGAATTCTGGAGCATTGTGATGACACGGTCATGGAACATTGTCATGACAAGAATTATGGAGCATTGTGATTACCCGGTCATGGAACATTGTCATGACAAGAATTCTGGTGCATTATGATGACAAGGGCCATGGAGCATTGTGATGACACGGTCATGGAACATTGTGATGACAAGAATTCTGGAGCATTGTGATGACAAGGGCCATGGAGAATTGTGATGACATGGTCATGGAACATTTTGATGACAAGAATTCTGGAGCATTGTGATGACATGTGTCATGGAGCATTGTAATGAAACTTTTCATTGTGCACCGTGATGACAAGGGAGATGGAGTAATGTGATGAATCTGGTCCTGGAGCATTGTAATAACAAAAGCCATTGAGCATTGTGATGACAGGCATCATGGAGCATTGTGAAGAAAGGGGTCATGGGGAATTGTAATGACAATAAAGAAATGTGATGAAAATGGTCAGCAAGCAAAGTGATTAAAGTGGTCATTTAGAATTGTCATGAAAAACTATATAGAGCATTGTGATGACAAATGTCATGGAGAACTGTGATGACCAGGGTCATGTAGCATTGTGATGACACGGTCATGGAACATTGTGATGACAAGAATTATGGTGCATTGTGATGACACGGTCATGGAACATTGTGATGACAAGAATTCTGGAGCATTGTGATGACAAGGGCCATGGTGCATTGTGATGACACGGTCATGGAACATTGTGATGACAAGAATTCTGGTGTATTATGATGACAAGGGCCATGGAGCATTGTGATGACACGGTCATGGAACATTGTGATGAGAAGAATTCTGGAGCATTGTGATGACAAGGGCCATGGAGCATTGTGATGACACGGTCATGGAACATTGTGATGACAAGAATTCTGGAGCATTGTGATGACAAGGGCCATGGAGCATTGTGATGACATGGTCATGGAACATTTTGATGACAAGAATTCTGGAGCATTGTGATGACATGTGTCATGGAGCATTGTAATGAAACTTTTCATTGTGCACCGTGATGACAAGGGGGATGGAGTATTGTGAGGAAACTGGTCCTGGAGCATTGTGATAACAAAAGCCATTGAGCATTGTGATGACAGGCATCATGGAGCATTGTGAAGAAAGGTGTCATGGGGAATTGTAATGACAATAGAGAAATGTGATGAAAATGGACAGCAAGCAAAGTGATTAAAGTGGTCATTTAGAATTGTCATGAAAATCTATATAGGGCATTGTGATGATAAAGGTCATGGAGAACTGTGATGACCAGGGTCATATAGCTTTGTGATGACACGGTCATGGAACATTGTGATGACAAGAATTCTCGAGCATTGTGATGACAAGGGCCATGGAGCATTGTGATGACACGGTCATGACACATTGTGATGACAAGAATTCTGGAGCATTGTGATGACACGGTCATGGAACATTGTGATGACAAGAATTCTGGATCATTGTGATGACAAGGGCCATGGAGCATTGTGATGACACGGTCATGGAACATTGTGATGACAATAATTCTGGAGCATTGTGATGACAAGGGCCATGGTGCATTGTGATGACATGGTCATGGAACTTTTTGATGACAAGCAATCTGGAGCATTGTGATGACAAGTGCCATGGAGCATTGTGATGACATGGTCATGGAACATTGTGATGACAAGAATTCTGGAGCATTGTGCTGACAAGGGCCCTGGAGCTTTGTGATGCCACGGTCATGGGACATTGTGATCACAAGAATTATGGAGCATTGTGATGACACGGTCATGGAACATTGTGATGACAAGAATTATGGAACATTGTGATGACACGTTCATGGAACATTGTGATGACAAGAATTCTGGAGCATTGTGATGACAAGGGCCATGGAGCATTGTGATGAAACGGTCATGGAACATTGTGATGACAAGAATTCTGGAGCATTGTGATGACAAGGGCCATGGAGCATTGTGATGACACGGTCATGGAACATTGTGATGACAAAAATTCTGGAGCATTGTGATGACAAGGGCCATGGAGATTTGTGATGACATGGTCATGGAACATGGTGATGACAAGAATTCTGGAGCATTGTGAAGACAAGGGCCATGGAGCATTGTGATGACAAGTGTCATGGAGCATTGTAATGAGAGGTTTCATTGTGCACCGTGATGACAAGGGGGATGGAGTATTGTGATGAAACTGTTCCTGGAGCATTTTGATAACAAAAGCCATTGAGCATTGTGATGACAGGCATCATGGAGCATTGTGAAGAAAAGGTTCATGGGAAATTGTAATGACAATAGAGAAATGTGATGAAAACGGTCAGCAAGCAAAGTGATTAAAGTGGTCATTTAGAATTGTCATGAAAAACTACATAGAGCATTGTGATGACAAACGTCATGGAGAACTGTGATGGCCAGGGTCATGTAGTATTGTGATGATACGGTCATGGAACATTGTGATGACAAGAATTATGGAGCATTGTGATGACACGGTCATGGAACATTGTGATGACAAGAATTCTGGAGCATTGTGATGACAAGGGCCATGGAGCATTGTGATGACATGGTCATGGAACATTGTGATGACAAGAATACTGGAGCATTGTGATGACAAGGGCCATGGAGCATTGTGATGACATGGTCATGGAACTTTGTGATGACAAGAATACTGGAGCATTGTGATGACAAGGGCCATGGTGCATTGTGATGACACGGTCATGGAACATTGTGATGACAAGAATTCTGGTGCATTATGATGACAAGGGCCATGGAGCATTGTGATGACACGGTCATGGAACATTGTGATGACAAGAATTCTGGTGCATTATGATGACAAGGGCCATGGAGCATTGTGATGACAGGGTCATGGAACATTGTGATGACAAGAATTCTGGAGCATTGTGATGACAAGGGCCATGGAGAATTGTGATGACATGGTCATGGAACATTTTGATGACAAGAATTCTGGAGCATTGTGATGATATGTGTCATGGAGCATTGTAATGAAACTTTTCATTGTGCACCGTGATGACAAGGGAGATGGAGTAATGTGATGAATCTGGTCCTGGAGCATTGTAATAACAAAAGCCATTGAGCATTGTGATGACAGGCATCATGGAGCATTGTGAAGAAAGGTGTCATGGGGAATTGTAATGACAATAAAGAAATGTGATGAAAATGGTCAGCAAGCAAAGTGATTAAAGTGGTCATTTAGAATTGTCATGAAAAACTATATAGAGCATTGTGATGACAAATGTCATGGAGAACTGTGATGACCAGGGTCATGTAGCATTGTGATGACACGGTCATGGAACATTGTGATGACAAGAATTATGGTGCATTGTGATGACACGGTCATGGAACATTGTGATGAAAGGAATTCTGGAGCATTGTGATGACAAGGGCCATGGTGCATTGTGATGACACGGTCATGGAACTTTGTGATGACAAGCAATCTGGAGCATTGTGATGACAAGGGCCATGGAGCATTGTGATGACACGGTCATGGAACATTGTGATGACAAGAATTCTGGAGCATTGTGATGAAAAGGGCCATGGAGCATTGTGATGACACGGTCATGGAACATTGTGATGACAAGAATTCTGGAGCATTGTGATGACAAGGGCCATGGTGCATTGTGATGACACGGTCATGGAACTTTGTGATGACAAGCAATCTGGAGCATTGTCATGACCAGGGCCATGGAGCTTTGTGATGACACGGTCACGGAACTTTGTGATGACAAGCAATCTGGAGCATTGTGATGACAAGGGCCATGGAGCATTGTGATGACACGGTCATGGAACATTGTGATGACAAGAATTATGGAGCATTGTGATGACACGGTCTTGGAACATTGTGATGACAAGAATTCTGGAGCATTGTGATGACAAGGGCCATGGAGTATTGTGATGACACGGTCATGGAACATTGTGATTACAAGAATTCTGGAGCATTGTGATGACACGGTCATGGAAGATTGTGATGACAAGCATTATGGAGCATTGTGATGACACGGTCATGGAACATTGTGATGACAAGAATTCTGGAGCATTGTGATGACAAAGGCCATGGAGCATTGTGATGACACGGTCATGGAACATTGTGATGACAAGAATTCTGGAGCATTGTGATGACAAGGGACATGGAGCATTGTGATGACACGGTCATGGTACATTGTGATGAGAAGAATTATGGAGCATAGTGATGACACGGTCATGGAACATTGTGATGACAAGAATTCTGGAGCATTGTGATGACAAGGGCCATGGAGCATTGTGATGACACGGTCATGGAACATTGTGATGACAAGAATTCTGGAGCATTGTGATGACACGGTCATGGAACATTGTCATGACAAGAATTATGGAGCATTGTGATTACCCGGTCATGGAACATTGTCATGACAAGAATTCTGGTGCATTATGATGACAAGGGCCATGGAGCATTGTGATGACACGGTCATGGAACATTGTGATGACAAGAATTCTGGAGCATTGTGATGACAAGGGCCATGGAGAATTGTGATGACATGGTCATGGAACATTTTGATGACAAGAATTCTGGAGCATTGTGATGACATGTGTCATGGAGCATTGTAATGAAACTTTTCATTGTGCACCGTGATGACAAGGGAGATGGAGTAATGTGATGAATCTGGTCCTGGAGCATTGTAATAACAAAAGCCATTGAGCATTGTGATGACAGGCATCATGGAGCATTGTGAAGAAAGGGGTCATGGGGAATTGTAATGACAATAAAGAAATGTGATGAAAATGGTCAGCAAGCAAAGTGATTAAAGTGGTCATTTAGAATTGTCATGAAAAACTTTATAGAGCATTGTGATGACAAATGTCATGGAGAACTGTGATGACCAGGGTCATGTAGCATTGTGATGACACGGTCATGGAACATTGTGATGACAAGAATTATGGTGCATTGTGATGACACGGTCATGGAACATTGTGATGACAAGAATTCTGGAGCATTGTGATGACAAGGGCCATGGTGCATTGTGATGACACGGTCATGGAACATTGTGATGAGAAGAATTCTGGAGCATTGTGATGACAAGGGCCATGGAGCATTGTGATGACACGGTCATGGAACATTGTGATGACAAGAATTCTGGAGCATTGTGATGACAAGGGCCATGTAGCATTGTGATGACATGGTCATGGAACATTTTGATGACAAGAATTCTGGAGCATTGTGATGACATGTGTCATGGAGCATTGTAATGAAACTTTTCATTGTGCACCGTGATGACAAGGGGGATGGAGTATTGTGAGGAAACTGGTCCTGGAGCATTGTGATAACAAAAGCCATTGAGCATTGTGATGACAGGCATCATGGAGCATTGTGAAGAAAGGTGTCATGGGGAATTGTAATGACAATAGAGAAATGTGATGAAAATGGACAGCAAGCAAAGTGATTAAAGTGGTCATTTAGAATTGTCATGAAAATCTATATAGGGCATTGTGATGATAAAGGTCATGGAGAACTGTGATGACCAGGGTCATATAGCTTTGTGATGACACGGTCATGGAACATTGTGATGACAAGGATTCTCGAGCATTGTGATGACAAGGGCCATGGAGCATTGTGATGACACGGTCATGACACATTGTGATGACAAGAATTCTGGAGCATTGTGATGACACGGTCATGGAACATTGTGATGACAAGAATTCTGGAGCATTGTGATGACAAGGGCCATGGAGCATTGTGATGAAAAGGTCATGGAATATTGTGAGGACTAGAATTCTCGAGCATTGTGATGACAAGGGCCATGGAGCATTGTGATGACACGGTCATGGAACATTGTGATGACAAGAATTCTGGATCATTGTGATGACAAGGGCCATGGAGCATTGTGATGACACGGTCATGGAACATTGTGATGACAATAATTCTGGAGCATTGTGATGACAAGGGCCATGGTGCATTGTGATGACATGGTCATGGAACTTTTTGATGACAAGCAATCTGGAGCATTGTGATGACAAGGGCCATGGAGCATTGTGATGACATGGTCATGGAACATTGTGATGACAAGAATTCTGGAGCATTGTGCTGACAAGGGCCCTGGAGCTTTGTGATGCCACGGTCATGGAACATTGTGATGACAAGAATTATGGAGCATTGTGATGACACGGTCATGGAACATTGTGATGACAAGAATTATGGAACATTGTGATGACACGTTCATGGAACATTGTGATGACAAGAATTCTGGAGCATTGTGATGACAAGGGCCATGGAGCATTGTGATGAAACGGTCATGGAACATTGTGATGACAAGAATTCTGGAGCATTGTGATGACAAGGGCCATGGAGTATTGTGATGACACGGTCATGGAACATTGTGATGACAAAAATTCTGGAGCAGTGTGATGACAAGGGCCATGGAGATTTGTGATGACATGGTCATGGAACATGGTGATGACAAGAATTCTGGAGCATTGTGAAGACAAGGGCCATGGAGCATTGTGATGACAAGTGTCATGGAGCATTGTAATGAGAGGTTTCATTGTGCACCGTGATGACAAGGGGGATGGAGTATTGTGATGAAACTGTTCCTGGAGCATTTTGATAACAAAAGCCATTGAGCATTGTGATGACAGGCATCATGGAGCATTGTGAAGAAAAGGTTCATGGGAAATTGTAATGACAATAGAGAAATGTGATGAAAACGGTCAGCAAGCAAAGTGATTAAAGTGGTCATTTAGAATTGTCATGAAAAACTACATAGAGCATTGTGATGACAAACGTCATGGAGAACTGTGATGGCCAGGGTCATGTAGCATTGTGATGATACGGTCATGGAACATTGTGATGACAAGAATTATGGAGCATTGTGATGACACGGTCATGGAACATTGTGATGACAAGAATTCTGGAGCATTGTGATGACAAGGGCCATGGAGCATTGTGATGACATGGTCATGGAACATTGTGATGACAAGAATACTGGAGCATTGTGATGACAAGGGCCATGGTGCATTGTGATGACATGGTCATGGAACTTTTTGATGACAAGCAATCTGGAGCATTGTGATGACAAGGGCCATAGAGCATTGTGATGACACGGTCATAGAACATTGTGATGACAAGAATTCTGGAGCATTGTGATGACAAGGCCCATGGAGAATTGTGATGACATGGTCATGGAGCATTGTGATGACAAGAATTCTGGAGCATTGTGATGACATGTGTCATGGAGCATTGTAATGAAACTTTTCATTGTGCACCGTGATGACAAGGGGGATGGATTATTGTGATGAAACTGGTCCTGGAGCATTGTGATAACAAAAGCCATTGAGCATTGTGATGACAGGCATCATGGTGCATTGTGAAGAAAGGTGTCATGGGGAATTGTAATGACAATAGTGAAATGTGATGAAAATGGACAGCAAGCAAAGTGATTAAAGTGGTCATTTAGAATTGTCATGAAAATCTATATAGGGCATTGTGATGATAAAGGTCATGGAGAACTGTGATGACCAGGGTCATATAGCTTTGTGATGACACGGTCATGGAACATTGTGATGACAAGAATTCTGGAGCATTGTGATGACATATGTCATGGAGCATTGTAATGAAACTTTTCATTGTGCACCGTGATGACAAGGGAGATGGAATAATGTGATGAAACTGGTCCTGGAGCATTGTGATAACAATAGCCATTGAGCTTTGTGATGACAGGCATCATGGAGCATTGTGAAGAAAGGGGTCATGGGGAATTGTAATGACAATAGAGAAATGTGATGAAAATGGACAGCAAGCAAAGTGATTAAAGTGGTCACTTAGAATTGTCATGAAAAACTATCTAGAGCATTGTGATGACAAAGGTCATGGAGAACTGTGAAGACCAGGTTCATGTAGCATTGTGATGACACGGTCATGGAACATTGTGATGACAAGAATTATGGAGCATTGTGATGACACGGTCATGGAACATTGTGATGAAAACAATTCTGGAGCATTGTGATGACAAGGGCCATGGAGACTTGTGATGACACGGTCATGGAACATTGTGATGACAAGTATTCTGGAGCATTGTGATGACAAGGGCCATGGAGCATTGTGATGACACGGTCATGGAACATTGTGAAGACAAGTATTCTGGAGCATTGTGATGACAAGGGCCATGGAGCATTGTGATGACACGGTCATGGAACATTGTGATGACAAGAATTCTGGAGCATTGTGATGACAAGGGCCATGGAGAATTGTGATGATATGGTCATGGAACATTGTGATGACAAGAATTCTGGAGCATTGTGATGACACGGTCATGGAAGATTGTGATGACAAGAATTATGGAGCATTTTGATGACACGGTCTTGGAACATTGTGATGACAAGAATTCTGGAGCATTGTGATGACAAGGGCCATGGAGTATTGTGATGACACGGTCATGGAACATTGTGATTACAAGAATTCTGGAGCATTGTGATGACACGGTCATGGAAGATTGTGATGACAAGTATTATGGAGCATTGTGATGACACGGTCATGGAACATTATGATGACAAGAATTCTGGAGCATTGTGATGACAAGGGACATGGAGCATTGTGATGACACGGTCATGGTACATTGTGATGAGAAGAATTATGGAGCATTGTGATGACACGGTCATGGAACATTGTGATGACAAGAATTCTGGAGCATTGTGATGACAAGGGCCATGGAGCATTGTGATGACATGGTCATGGAACATTGTGATGACAAGAATTCTGGAGCATTGTGATGACACGGTCATGGAACATTGTCATGACAAGAATTATGGAGCATTGTGATTACCCGGTCATGGAACATTGTCATGACAAGAATTCTGGTGCATTATGATGACAAGGGCCATGGAGCATTTTGATGACACGGTCATGGAACATTGTGATGAGAAGAATTCTGGAGCATTGTGATGACAAGGGCCATGGAGCATTGTGATGACACGGTCATGGAACATTGTGATGACAAGAATTCTGGAGCATTGTGATGACAAGGGCCATGGAGAATTGTGATGACATGGTAATGGAACATTTTGATGACAAGAATTCTGGAGCATTGTTATGACATGTGTCATGGAGCATTGTAATGAAACTTTTCATTGTGCACCGTGATGACAAGGGAGATGGAGTAATGTGATGAATCTGGTCCTGGAGCATTGTAATAACAAAAGCCATTGAGCATTGTGATGACAGGCATCATGGAGCATTGTGAAGAAAGGGGTCATGGGGAATTGTAATGACAATAAAGAAATGTGATGAAAATGGTCAGCAAGCAAAGTGATTAAAGTGGTCATTTAGAATTGTCATGAAAAACTATATAGAGCATTGTGATGACAAATGTCATGGAGAACTGTGATGACCAGGATCATGTAGCATTGTGATGACACGGTCATGGAACATTGTGATGACAAGAATTATGGTGCATTGTGATGACACGGTCATGGAACATTGTGATGACAAGAATTCTGGAGCATTGTGATGACAAGGGCCATGGTGCATTGTGATGACACGGTCATGGAACTTTGTGATGACAAGCAATCTGTAGCATTGTGATGACAAGGGCCATGGAGCATTGTGATGACACGGTCATGGAACATTGTGATGACAAGAATTCTGGAGCATTGTGATGAAAAGGGCCATGGAGCATTGTGATGACACGGTCATGGAACATTGTGATGACAAGAATTCTGGAGCATTGTGATGACAAGGGCCATGGTGCATTGTGATGACACGGTCATGGAACTTTGTGATGACAAGCAATCTGGAGCATTGTGATGACCAGGGCCATGGAGCTTTGTGATGACACGGTCACGGAACTTTGTGATGACAAGCAATCTGGAGCATTGTGATGACAAAGGCCATGGAGCATTGTGATGACACGGTCATGGAACATTGTGATGACAAGAATTATGGAGCATTGTGATGACACAGTCTTGGAACATTGTGATGACAAGAATTCTGGAGCATTGTGATGACACGGTCATGGAACATTGTGATAACACGGTCATGGAACATTGTGATGACAAGAATTCTGGAGCATTGTGATGACAAGGGACATGGAGCATTGTGATGACACGGTCATGGTACATTGTGATGAGAAGAATTATGGAGCATTGTGATGACACGGTCATGGAACATTGTGATGACAAGAATTCTGGAGCATTGTGATGACAAGGGCCATGGAGCATTGTGATGACACGGTCATGGAACATTGTGATGACAAGAATTCTGGAGCATTGTGATGACACGGTCATGGAACATTGTCATGACAAGAATTCTGGAGCATTGTGATGACACCGTCTTGGAACATTGTCATGATAAGAATTATGGAGCATTGTGATGACCCGGTCATGGAACATTGTCATGACAAGAATTATGGAGCATTGTGATGACACGGTCATGGAACATTGTGATGAAAAGAATTCTGGAGCATTGTGATGACAAGGGCCATGGAGCATTGTGATGACATGGTCATGGAACATTGTGATGACAAGAATTTTGGAGCATTGTGATGACAAGGGCCATGGAGCATTGTGATGACTCAGTCATGGAACATTGTGATGACAAGAATTCTGCAGCATTGTGATGACAAGGGCCATGGTGCATTGTGATGACACGGTCATGGAACATTGTGATGACAAGAATTCTGGAGCATTGTGATGACAAGGGCCATGGAGCATTGTGATGACATGTGTCATGGAGCATTGTAATGAAACTTTTCATTGTGCACCGTGATGACAAGGGAGATGGAATAATGTGATGAATATGGTCCTGGAGCATTGTAATAACAAAAGCCATTGAGCATTGTGATGACAGGCATCATGGAGCATTGTGAAGAAAGGGGTCATGGGGAATTGTAATGACAATAAAGAAATGTGATGAAAATGGTCAGCAAGCAAAGTGATTAAGGGGTCATTTAGAATTGTCATGAAAAACTATATAGAGCATTGTGATGACAAATGTCATGGAGAACTGTGATGACCAGGGTCATGTAGCATTGTGATGACACGGTCATGGAACATTGTGATGACAAGAATTATGGTGCATTGTGATGACACGGTCATGGAACATTGTGATGACAAGAATTCTGGAGCATTGTGATGACAAGGGCCATGGTGCATTGTGATGACACGGTCATGGAACTTTGTGATGACAAGCAATCTGGAGCATTGTGATGACAAGGGCCATGGAGCATTGTGATGACACGGTCATGGAACATTGTGATGACAAGAATTCTGGAGCATTGTGATGACAAGGGCCATGGAGCATTGTGATGACACGGTCATGGAACATTGTGATGACAAGAATTCTGGAGCATTGTGATGACACGGTCTTGGAACATTGTGATGACAAGAATTCTGGAGCATTGTGATGACAAGGGCCATGGAGTATTGTGATGACACGGTCATGGAACATTGTGATTACAAGAATTCTGGAGCATTGTGATGACACGGTCATGGAAGATTGTGATGACAAGTATTATGGAGCATTGTGATGACACGGTCATGGAACATTGTGATGACAAGAATTCTGGAGCATTGTGATGACAAAGGCCATGGAGCATTGTGATGACACGGTCATGGAACATTGTGATGACAAGAATTCTGGAGCATTGTGATGACAAGGGACATGGAGCATTGTGATGACACGGTCATGGTACATTGTGATGAGAAGAATTATGGAGCATTGTGATGACACGGTCATGGAACATTGTGATGACAAGAATTCTGGAGCATTGTGATGACAAGGGCCATGGAGCATTGTGATGACACGGTCATGGAACATTGTGATGACAAGAATTCTGGAGCATTGTGATGACACGGTCATGGAACATTGTCATGACAAGAATTATGGAGCATTGTGATTACCCGGTCATGGAACATTGTCATGACAAGAATTCTGGTGCATTATGATGACAAGGGCCATGGAGCATTGTGATGACACGGTCATGGAACATTGTGATGACAAGAATTCTGGTGCATTATGATGACAAGGGCCATGGAGCATTGTGATGACAGGGTCATGGAACATTGTGATGACAAGAATTCTGGAGCATTGTGATGACAAGGGCCATGGAGAATTGTGATGACATGGTCATGGAACATTTTGATGACAAGAATTCTGGAGCATTGTGATGACATGTGTCATGGAGCATTGTAATGAAACTTTTCATTGTGCACCGTGATGACAAGGGAGATGGAGTAATGTGATGAATCTGGTCCTGGAGCATTGTAATAACAAAAGCCATTGAGCATTGTGATGACAGGCATCATGGAGCATTGTGAAGAAAGGGGTCATGGGGAATTGTAATGACAATAAAGAAATGTGATGAAAATGGTCAGCAAGCAAAGTGATTAAAGTGGTCATTTAGTATTGTCATGAAAAACTATATAGAGCATTGTGATGACAAATGTCATGGAGAACTGTGATGACCAGGGTCATGTAGCATTGTGATGACACGGTCATGGAACATTGTGATGACAAGAATTATGGTGCATTGTGATGACACGGTCATGGAACATTGTGATGACAAGAATTCTGGAGCATTGTGATGACAAGGGCCATGGTGCATTGTGATGACACGGTCATGGAACATTGTGATGACAAGAATTCTGGTGCATTATGATGACAAGGGCCATGGAGCATTGTGATGACACGGTCATGGAACATTGTGATGACAAGAATTCTGGTGCATTATGATGACAAGGGCCATGGAGCATTGTGATGACAGGGTCATGGAACATTGTGATGACAAGAATTCTGGAGCATTGTGATGACAAGGGCCATGGAGAATTGTGATGACATGGTCATGGAACATTTTGATGACAAGAATTCTGGAGCATTGTGATGATATGTGTCATGGAGCATTGTAATGAAACTTTTCATTGTGCACCGTGATGACAAGGGAGATGGAGTAATGTGATGAATCTGGTCCTGGAGCATTGTAATAACAAAAGCCATTGAGCATTGTGATGACAGGCATCATGGAGCATTGTGAAGAAAGGGGTCATGGGGAATTGTAATGACAATAAAGAAATGTGATGAAAATGGTCAGCAAGCAAAGTGATTAAAGTGGTCATTTAGAATTGTCATGAAAAACTATATAGAGCATTGTGATGACAAATGTCATGGAGAACTGTGATGACCAGGGTCATGTAGCATTGTGATGACACGGTCATGGAACATTGTGATGACAAGAATTATGTTGCATTGTGATGACACGGTCATGGAACATTGTGATGACAAGAATTCTGGAGCATTGTGATGACAAGGGCCATGGTGCATTGTGATGACACGGTCATGGAACTTTGTGATGACAAGCAATCTGGAGCATTGTGATGACAAGGGCCATGGAGCATTGTGATGACACGGTCATGGAACATTGTGATGACAAGAATTCTGGAGCATTGTGATGAAAAGGGCCATGGAGCATTGTGATGACACGGTCATGGAACATTGTGATGACAAGAATTCTGGAGCATTGTGATGACAAGGGCCATGGTGCATTGTGATGACACGGTCATGGAACTTTGTGATGACAAGCAATCTGGAGCATTGTCATGACCAGGGCCATGGAGCTTTGTGATGACACGGTCACGGAACTTTGTGATGACAAGCAATCTGGAGCATTGTGATGACAAGGGCCATGGAGCATTGTGATGACACGGTCATGGAACATTGTGATGACAAGAATTCTGGAGCATTGTGATGACAAAGGCCATGGAGCATTGTGATGACACGGTCATGGAACATTGTGATGACAAGAATTATGGAGCATTGTGATGACACGGTCTTGGAACATTGTGATGACAAGAATTCTGGAGCATTGTGATGACAAGGGCCAGGGAGTATTGTGATGACACGGTCATGGAACATTGTGATTACAAGAATTCTGGAGCATTGTGATGACACGGTCATGGAAGATTGTGATGACAAGTATTATGGAGCATTGTGATGACACGGTCATGGAACATTGTGATGACAAGAATTCTGGAGCATTGTGATGACAAAGGCCATGGAGCATTGTGATGACACGGCCATGGAACATTGTGATGACAAGAATTCTGGAGCATTGTGATGACAAGGGACATGGAGCATTGTGATGACACGGTCATGGTACATTGTGATGAGAAGAATTATGGAGCATTGTGATGACACGGTCATGGAACATTGTGATGACAAGAATTCTGGAGCATTGTGATGACAAGGGCCATGGAGCATTGTGATGACACGGTCATGGAACATTGTGATGACAAGAATTCTGGAGCATTGTGATGACACGGTCATGGAACATTGTCATGACAAGAATTATGGAGCATTGTGATTACCCGGTCATGGAACATTGTCATGACAAGAATTCTGGTGCATTATGATGACAAGGGCCATGGAGCATTGTGATGACACGGTCATGGAACATTGTGATGACAAGAATTCTGGAGCATTGTGATGACAAGGGCCATGGAGAATTGTGATGACATGGTCATGGAACATTTTGATGACAAGAATTCTGGAGCATTGTGATGACATGTGTCATGGAGCATTGTAATGAAACTTTTCATTGTGCACCGTGATGACAAGGGAGATGGAGTAATGTGATGAATCTGGTCCTGGAGCATTGTAATAACAAAAGCCATTGAGCATTGTGATGACAGGCATCATGGAGCATTGTGAAGAAAGGGGTCATGGGGAATTGTAATGACAATAAAGAAATGTGATGAAAATGGTCAGCAAGCAAAGTGATTAAAGTGGTCATTTAGTATTGTCATGAAAAACTATATAGAGCATTGTGATGACAAATGTCATGGAGAACTGTGATGACCAGGGTCATGTAGCATTGTGATGACACGGTCATGGAACATTGTGATGACAAGAATTATGGTGCATTGTGATGACACGGTCATGGAACATTGTGATGACAAGAATTCTGGAGCATTGTGATGACAAGGGCCATGGTGCATTGTGATGACACGGTCATGGAACATTGTGATGACAAGAATTCTGGTGCATTATGATGACAAGGGCCATGGAGCATTGTGATGACACGGTCATGGAACATTGTGATGACAAGAATTCTGGTGCATTATGATGACAAGGGCCATGGAGCATTGTGATGACAGGGTCATGGAACATTGTGATGACAAGAATTCTGGAGCATTGTGATGACAAGGGCCATGGAGAATTGTGATGACATGGTCATGGAACATTTTGATGACAAGAATTCTGGAGCATTGTGATGATATGTGTCATGGAGCATTGTAATGAAACTTTTCATTGTGCACCGTGATGACAAGGGAGATGGAGTAATGTGATGAATCTGGTCCTGGAGCATTGTAATAACAAAAGCCATTGAGCATTGTGATGACAGGCATCATGGAGCATTGTGAAGAAAGGGGTCATGGGGAATTGTAATGACAATAAAGAAATGTGATGAAAATGGTCAGCAAGCAAAGTGATTAAAGTGGTCATTTAGAATTGTCATGAAAAACTATATAGAGCATTGTGATGACAAATGTCATGGAGAACTGTGATGACCAGGGTCATGTAGCATTGTGATGACACGGTCATGGAACATTGTGATGACAAGAATTATGTTGCATTGTGATGACACGGTCATGGAACATTGTGATGACAAGAATTCTGGAGCATTGTGATGACAAGGGCCATGGTGCATTGTGATGACACGGTCATGGAACTTTGTGATGACAAGCAATCTGGAGCATTGTGATGACAAGGGCCATGGAGCATTGTGATGACACGGTCATGGAACATTGTGATGACAAGAATTCTGGAGCATTGTGATGAAAAGGGCCATGGAGCATTGTGATGACACGGTCATGGAACATTGTGATGACAAGAATTCTGGAGCATTGTGATGACAAGGGCCATGGTGCATTGTGATGACACGGTCATGGAACTTTGTGATGACAAGCAATCTGGAGCATTGTCATGACCAGGGCCATGGAGCTTTGTGATGACACGGTCACGGAACTTTGTGATGACAAGCAATCTGGAGCATTGTGATGACAAGGGCCATGGAGCATTGTGATGACACGGTCATGGAACATTGTGATGACAAGAATTCTGGAGCATTGTGATGACAAAGGCCATGGAGCATTGTGATGACACGGTCATGGAACATTGTGATGACAAGAATTATGGAGCATTGTGATGACACGGTCTTGGAACATTGTGATGACAAGAATTCTGGAGCATTGTGATGACAAGGGCCAGGGAGTATTGTGATGACACGGTCATGGAACATTGTGATTACAAGAATTCTGGAGCATTGTGATGACACGGTCATGGAAGATTGTGATGACAAGTATTATGGAGCATTGTGATGACACGGTCATGGAACATTGTGATGACAAGAATTCTGGAGCATTGTGATGACAAAGGCCATGGAGCATTGTGATGACACGGCCATGGAACATTGTGATGACAAGAATTCTGGAGCATTGTGATGACAAGGGACATGGAGCATTGTGATGACACGGTCATGGTACATTGTGATGAGAAGAATTATGGAGCATTGTGATGACACGGTCATGGAACATTGTGATGACAAGAATTCTGGAGCATTGTGATGACAAGGGCCATGGAGCATTGTGATGACACGGTCATGGAACATTGTGATGACAAGAATTCTGGAGCATTGTGATGACACGGTCATGGAACATTGTCATGACAAGAATTATGGAGCATTGTGATTACCCGGTCATGGAACATTGTCATGACAAGAATTCTGGTGCATTATGATGACAAGGGCCATGGAGCATTGTGATGACACGGTCATGGAACATTGTGATGACAAGAATTCTGGAGCATTGTGATGACAAGGGCCATGGAGAATTGTGATGACATGGTCATGGAACATTTTGATGACAAGAATTCTGGAGCATTGTGATGACATGTGTCATGGAGCATTGTAATGAAACTTTTCATTGTGCACCGTGATGACAAGGGAGATGGAGTAATGTGATGAATCTGGTCCTGGAGCATTGTAATAACAAAAGCCATTGAGCATTGTGATGACAGGCATCATGGAGCATTGTGAAGAAAGGGGTCATGGGGAATTGTAATGACAATAAAGAAATGTGATGAAAATGGTCAGCAAGCAAAGTGATTAAAGTGGTCATTTAGAATTGTCATGAAAAACTATATAGAGCATTGTGATGACAAATGTCATGGAGAACTGTGATGACCAGGGTCATGTAGCATTGTGATGACACGGTCATGGAACATTGTGATGACAAGAATTATGGTGCATTGTGATGACACGGTCATGGAACATTGTGATGACAAGAATTCTGGAGCATTGTGATGACAAGGGCCATGGTGCATTGTGATGACACGGTCATGGAACATTGTGATCACAAGAATTCTGGTGTATTATGATGACAAGGGCCATGGAGCATTGTGATGACACGGTCATGGAACATTGTGATGAGAAGAATTCTGGAGCATTGTGATGACAAGGGCCATGGAGCATTGTGATGACACGGTCATGGAACATTGTGATGACAAGAATTCTGGAGCATTGTGATGACAAGGGCCATGGAGCATTGTGATGACATGGTCATGGAACATTTTGATGACAAGAATTCTGGAGCATTGTGATGACATGTGTCATGGAGCATTGTAATGAAACTTTTCATTGTGCACCGTGATGACAAGGGGGATGGAGTATTGTGAGGAAACTGGTCCTGGAGCATTGTGATAACAAAAGCCATTGAGCATTGTGATGACAGGCATCATGGAGCATTGTGAAGAAAGGTGTCATGGGGAATTGTAATGACAATAGAGAAATGTGATGAAAATGGACAGCAAGCAAAGTGATTAAAGTGGTCATTTAGAATTGTCATGAAAATCTATATAGGGCATTGTGATGATAAAGGTCATGGAGAACTGTGATGACCAGGGTCATATAGCTTTGTGATGACACGGTCATGGAACATTGTGATGACAAGAATTCTCGAGCATTGTGATGACAAGGGCCATGGAGCATTGTGATGACACGGTCATGACACATTGTGATGACAAGAATTCTGGAGCATTGTGATGACACAGTCATGGAACATTGTGATGACAAGAATTCTGGATCATTGTGATGACAAGGGCCATGGAGCATTGTGATGACACGGTCATGGAACATTGTGATGACAATAATTCTGGAGCATTGTGATGACAAGGGCCATGGTGCATTGTGATGACATGGTCATGGAACTTTTTGATGACAAGCAATCTGGAGCATTGTGATGACAAGTGCCATGGAGCATTGTGATGACATGGTCATGGAACATTGTGATGACAAGAATTCTGGAGCATTGTGCTGACAAGGTCCCTGGAGCTTTGTGATGCCACGGTCATGGAACATTGTGATGACAAGAATTATGGAGCATTGTGATGACACGGTCATGGAACATTGTGATGACAAGAATTATGGAACATTGTGATGACACGTTCATGGAACATTGTGATGACAAGAATTCTGGAGCATTGTGATGACAAGGGCCATGGAGCATTGTGATGAAACGGTCATGGAACATTGTGATGACAAGAATTCTGGAGCATTGTGATGACAAGGGCCATGGAGCATTGTGATGACACGGTCATGGAACATTGTGATGACAAAAATTCTGGAGCATTGTGATGACAAGGGCCATGGAGATTTGTGATGACATGGTCATGGAACATGGTGATGACAAGAATTCTGGAGCATTGTGAAGACAAGGGCCATGGAGCATTGTGATGACAAGTGTCATGGAGCATTGTAATGAGAGGTTTCATTGTGCACCGTGATGACAAGGGGGATGGAGTATTGTGATGAAACTGTTCCTGGAGCATTTTGATAACAAAAGCCATTGAGCATTGTGATGACAGGCATCATGGAGCATTGTGAAGAAAAGGTTCATGGGAAATTGTAATGACAATAGAGAAATGTGATGAAAACGGTCAGCAAGCAAAGTGATTAAAGTGGTCATTTAGAATTGTCATGAAAAACTACATAGAGCATTGTGATGACAAACGTCATGGAGAACTGTGATGGCCAGGGTCATGTAGCATTGTGATGATACGGTCATGGAACATTGTGATGACAAGAATTATGGAGCATTGTGATGACACGGTCATGGAACATTGTGATGACAAGAATTCTGGAGCATTGTGATGACAAGGGCCATGGAGCATTGTGATGACATGGTCATGGAACATTGTGATGACAAGAATACTGGAGCATTGTGATGACAAGGGCCATGGAGCATTGTGATGACATGGTCATGGAACATTGTGATGACAAGAATACTGGAGCATTGTGATGACAAGGGCCATGGTGCATTGTGATGACACGGTCATGGAACATTGTGATGACAAGAATTCTGGTGCATTATGATGACAAGGGCCATGGAGCATTGTGATGACACGGTCATGGAACATTGTGATGACAAGAATTCTGGTGCATTATGATGACAAGGGCCATGGAGCATTGTGATGACAGGGTCATGGAACATTGTGATGACAAGAATTCTGGAGCATTGTGATGACAAGGGCCATGGAGAATTGTGATGACATGGTCATGGAACATTTTGATGACAAGAATTCTGGAGCATTGTGATGATATGTGTCATGGAGCATTGTAATGAAACTTTTCATTGTGCACCGTGATGACAAGGGAGATGGAGTAATGTGATGAATCTGGTCCTGGAGCATTGTAATAACAAAAGCCATTGAGCATTGTGATGACAGGCATCATGGAGCATTGTGAAGAAAGGGGTCATGGGGAATTGTAATGACAATAAAGAAATGTGATGAAAATGGTCAGCAAGCAAAGTGATTAAAGTGGTCATTTAGAATTGTCATGAAAAACTATATAGAGCATTGTGATGACAAATGTCATGGAGAACTGTGATGACCAGGGTCATGTAGCATTGTGATGACACGGTCATGGAACATTGTGATGACAAGAATTATGGTGCATTGTGATGACACGGTCATGGAACATTGTGATGACAAGAATTCTGGAGCATTGTGATGACAAGGGCCATGGTGCATTGTGATGACACGGTCATGGAACTTTGTGATGACAAGCAATCTGGAGCATTGTGATGACAAGGGCCATGGAGCATTGTGATGACACGGTCATGGAACATTGTGATGACAAGAATTCTGGAGCATTGTGATGAAAAGGGCCATGGAGCATTGTGATGACACGGTCATGGAACATTGTGATGACAAGAATTCTGGAGCATTGTGATGACAAGGGCCATGGTGCATTGTGATGACACGGTCATGGAACTTTGTGATGACAAGCAATCTGGAGCATTGTCATGACCAGGGCCATGGAGCTTTGTGATGACACGGTCACGGAACTTTGTGATGACAAGCAATCTGGAGCATTGTGATGACAAGGGCCATGGAGCATTGTGATGACACGGTCATGGAACATTGTGATGACAAGAATTATGGAGCATTGTGATGACAAAGGCCATGGAGCATTGTGATGACACGGTCATGGAACATTGTGATGACAAGAATTATGGAGCATTGTGATGACACGGTCTTGGAACATTGTGATGACAAGAATTCTGGAGCATTGTGATGACAAGGGCCATGGAGTATTGTGATGACACGGTCATGGAACATTGTGATTACAAGAATTCTGGAGCATTGTGATGACACGGTGATGGAAGATTGTGATGACAAGTATTATGGAGCATTGTGATGACACGGTCATGGAACATTGTGATGACAAGAATTCTGGAGCATTGTGATGACAAAGGCCATGGAGCATTGTGATGACACGGTCATGGAACATTGTGATGACAAGAATTCTGGAGCATTGTGATGACAAGGGCCATGGTGCATTGTGATGACACGGTCATGGAACATTGTGATGACAAGAATTCTGGTGCATTATGATGACAAGGGCCATGGAGCATTGTGATGACACGGTCATGGAACATTGTGATGACAAGAATTCTGGTGCATTATGATGACAAGGGCCATGGAGCATTGTGATGACAGGGTCATGGAACATTGTGATGACAAGAATTCTGGAGCATTGTGATGACAAGGGCCATGGAGAATTGTGATGACATGGTCATGGAACATTTTGATGACAAGAATTCTGGAGCATTGTGATGATATGTGTCATGGAGCATTGTAATGAAACTTTTCATTGTGCACCGTGATGACAAGGGAGATGGAGTAATGTGATGAATCTGGTCCTGGAGCATTGTAATAACAAAAGCCATTGAGCATTGTGATGACAGGCATCATGGAGCATTGTGAAGAAAGGGGTCATGGGGAATTGTAATGACAATAAAGAAATGTGATGAAAATGGTCAGCAAGCAAAGTGATTAAAGTGGTCATTTAGAATTGTCATGAAAAACTATATAGAGCATTGTGATGACAAATGTCATGGAGAACTGTGATGACCAGGGTCATGTAGCATTGTGATGACACGGTCATGGAACATTGTGATGACAAGAATTATGGTGCATTGTGATGACACGGTCATGGAACATTGTGATGACAAGAATTCTGGAGCATTGTGATGACAAGGGCCATGGTGCATTGTGATGACACGGTCATGGAACTTTGTGATGACAAGCAATCTGGAGCATTGTGATGACAAGGGCCATGGAGCATTGTGATGACACGGTCATGGAACATTGTGATGACAAGAATTCTGGAGCATTGTGATGAAAAGGGCCATGGAGCATTGTGATGACACGGTCATGGAACATTGTGATGACAAGAATTCTGGAGCATTGTGATGACAAGGGCCATGGTGCATTGTGATGACACGGTCATGGAACTTTGTGATGACAAGCAATCTGGAGCATTGTCATGACCAGGGCCATGGAGCTTTGTGATGACACGGTCACGGAACTTTGTGATGACAAGCAATCTGGAGCATTGTGATGACAAGGGCCATGGAGCATTGTGATGACACGGTCATGGAACATTGTGATGACAAGAATTCTGGAGCATTGTGATGACAAAGGCCATGGAGCATTGTGATGACACGGTCATGGAACATTGTGATGACAAGAATTATGGAGCATTGTGATGACACGTTCTTGGAACATTGTGATGACAAGAATTCTGGAGCATTGTGATGACAAGGGCCAGGGAGTATTGTGATGACACGGTCATGGAACATTGTGATTACAAGAATTCTGGAGCATTGTGATGACACGGTCATGGAAGATTGTGATGACAAGTATTATGGAGCATTGTGATGACACGGTCATGGAACATTGTGATGACAAGAATTCTGGAGCATTGTGATGACAAAGGCCATGGAGCATTGTGATGACACGGCCATGGAACATTGTGATGACAAGAATTCTGGAGCATTGTGATGACAAGGGACATGGAGCATTGTGATGACACGGTCATGGTACATTGTGATGAGAAGAATTATGGAGCATTGTGATGACACGGTCATGGAACATTGTGATGACAAGAATTCTGGAGCATTGTGATGACAAGGGCCATGGAGCATTGTGATGACACGGTCATGGAACATTGTGATGACAAGAATTCTGGAGCATTGTGATGACACGGTCATGGAACATTGTCATGACAAGAATTATGGAGCATTGTGATTACCCGGTCATGGAACATTGTCATGACAAGAATTCTGGTGCATTATGATGACAAGGGCCATGGAGCATTGTGATGACACGGTCATGGAACATTGTGATGACAAGAATTCTGGAGCATTGTGATGACAAGGGCCATGGAGAATTGTGATGACATGGTCATGGAACATTTTGATGACAAGAATTCTGGAGCATTGTGATGACATGTGTCATGGAGCATTGTAATGAAACTTTTCATTGTGCACCGTGATGACAAGGGAGATGGAGTAATGTGATGAATCTGGTCCTGGAGCATTGTAATAACAAAAGCCATTGAGCATTGTGATGACAGGCATCATGGAGCATTGTGAAGAAAGGGGTCATGGGGAATTGTAATGACAATAAAGAAATGTGATGAAAATGGTCAGCAAGCAAAGTGATTAAAGTGGTCATTTAGAATTGTCATGAAAAACTATATAGAGCATTGTGATGACAAATGTCATGGAGAACTGTGATGACCAGGGTCATGTAGCATTGTGATGACACGGTCATGGGACATTGTGATGACAAGAATTATGGTGCATTGTGATGACACGGTCATGGAACATTGTGATGACAAGAATTCTGGAGCATTGTGATGACAAGGGCCATGGAGCATTGTGATGACACGGTCATGGAACATTGTGATGACAAGAATTCTGGAGCATTGTGATGACAAGGGCCATGGAGCATTGTGATGACACGGTCATGGAACATTGTGATGACAAGAATTCTGGAGCATTGTGATGACAAGGGCCATGGAGCATTGTGATGACATGGTCATGGAACATTTTGATGACAAGAATTCTGGAGCATTGTGATGACATGTGTCATGGAGCACTGTAATGAAACTTTTCATTGTGCACCGTGATGACAAGGGGGATGGAGTATTGTGAGGAAACTGGTCCTGGAGCATTGTGATAACAAAAGCCATTGAGCATTGTGATGACAGGCATCATGGAGCATTGTGAAGAAAGGTGTCATGGGGAATTGTAATGACAATAGAGAAATGTGATGAAAATGGACAGCAAGCAAAGTGATTAAAGTGGTCATTTAGAATTGTCATGAAAATCTATATAGGGCATTGTGATGATAAAGGTCATGGAGAACTGTGATGACCAGGGTCATATAGCTTTGTGATGACACGGTCATGGAACATTGTGATGACAAGAATTCTCGAGCATTGTGATGACAAGGGCCATGGAGCATTGTGATGACACGGTCATGACACATTGTGATGACAAGAATTCTGGAGCATTGTGATGACACGGTCATGGAACATTGTGATGACAAGAATTCTGGATCATTGTGATGACAAGGGCCATGGAGCATTGTGATGACACGGTCATGGAACATTGTGATGACAATAATTCTGGAGCATTGTGATGACAAGGGCCATGGTGCATTGTGATGACATGGTCATGGAACTTTTTGATGACAAGCAATCTGGAGCATTGTGATGACAAGTGCCATGGAGCATTGTGATGACATGGTCATGGAACATTGTGATGACAAGAATTCTGGAGCATTGTGCTGACAAGGGCCCTGGAGCTTTGTGATGCCACGGTCATGGAACATTGTGATGACAAGAATTATGGAGCATTGTGATGACACGGTCATGGAACATTGTTATGACAAGAATTATGGAACATTGTGATGACACGTTCATGGAACATTGTGATGACAAGAATTCTGGAGCATTGTGATGACAAGGGCCATGGAGCATTGTGATGAAACGGTCATGGAACATTGTGATGACAAGAATTCTGGAGCATTGTGATGACAAGGGCCATGGAGCATTGTGATGACACGGTCATGGAACATTGTGATGACAAAAATTCTGGAGCATTGTGATGACAAGGGCCATGGAGATTTGTGATGACATGGTCATGGAACATGGTGATGACAAGAATTCTGGAGCATTGTGAAGACAAGGGCCATGGAGCATTGTGATGACAAGTGTCATGGAGCATTGTAATGAGAGGTTTCATTGTGCACCGTGATGACAAGGGGGATGGAGTATTGTGATGAAACTGTTCCTGGAGCATTTTGATAACAAAAGCCATTGAGCATTGTGATGACAGGCATCATGGAGCATTGTGAAGAAAAGGTTCATGGGAAATTGTAATGACAATAGAGAAATGTGATGAAAACGGTCAGCAAGCAAAGTGATTAAAGTGGTCATTTAGAATTGTCATGAAAAACTACATAGAGCATTGTGATGACAAACGTCATGGAGAACTGTGATGGCCAGGGTCATGTAGCATTGTGATGATACGGTCATGGAACATTGTGATGACAAGAATTATGGAGCATTGTGATGACACGGTCATGGAACATTGTGATGACAAGAATTCTGGAGCATTGTGATGACAAGGGCCATGGAGCATTGTGATGACATGGTCATGGAACATTGTGATGACAAGAATACTGGAGCATTGTGATGACAAGGGCCATGGAGCATTGTGATGACATGGTCATGGAACATTGTGATGACAAGAATACTGGAGCATTGTGATGACAAGGGCCATGGTGCATTGTGATGACACGGTCATGGAACATTGTGATGACAAGAATTCTGGTGCATTATGATGACAAGGGCCATGGAGCATTGTGATGACACGGTCATGGAACATTGTGATGACAAGAATTCTGGTGCATTATGATGACAAGGGCCATGGAGCATTGTGATGACAGGGTCATGGAACATTGTGATGACAAGAATTCTGGAGCATTGTGATGACAAGGGCCATGGAGAATTGTGATGACATGGTCATGGAACATTTTGATGACAAGAATTCTGGAGCATTGTGATGATATGTGTCATGGAGCATTGTAATGAAACTTTTCATTGTGCACCGTGATGACAAGGGAGATGGAGTAATGTGATGAATCTGGTCCTGGAGCATTGTAATAACAAAAGCCATTGAGCATTGTGATGACAGGCATCATGGAGCATTGTGAAGAAAGGGGTCATGGGGAATTGTAATGACAATAAAGAAATGTGATGAAAATGGTCAGCAAGCAAAGTGATTAAAGTGGTCATTTAGAATTGTCATGAAAAACTATATAGAGCATTGTGATGACAAATGTCATGGAGAACTGTGATGACCAGGGTCATGTAGCATTGTGATGACACGGTCATGGAACATTGTGATGACAAGAATTATGGTGCATTGTGATGACACGGTCATGGAACATTGTGATGACAAGAATTCTGGAGCATTGTGATGACAAGGGCCATGGTGCATTGTGATGACACGGTCATGGAACTTTGTGATGACAAGCAATCTGGAGCATTGTGATGACAAGGGCCATGGAGCATTGTGATGACACGGTCATGGAACATTGTGATGACAAGAATTCTGGAGCATTGTGATGAAAAGGGCCATGGAGCATTGTGATGACACGGTCATGGAACATTGTGATGACAAGAATTCTGGAGCATTGTGATGACAAGGGCCATGGTGCATTGTGATGACACGGTCATGGAACTTTGTGATGACAAGCAATCTGGAGCATTGTCATGACCAGGGCCATGGAGCTTTGTGATGACACGGTCACGGAACTTTGTGATGACAAGCAATCTGGAGCATTGTGATGACAAGGGCCATGGAGCATTGTGATGACACGGTCATGGAACATTGTGATGACAAGAATTCTGGAGCATTGTGATGACAAAGGCCATGGAGCATTGTGATGACACGGTCATGGAACATTGTGATGACAAGAATTATGGAGCATTGTGATGACACGGTCTTGGAACATTGTGATGACAAGAATTCTGGAGCATTGTGATGACAAGGGCCATGGAGTATTGTGATGACACGGTCATGGAACATTGTGATTACAAGAATTCTGGAGCATTGTGATGACACGGTGATGGAAGATTGTGATGACAAGTATTATGGAGCATTGTGATGACACGGTCATGGAACATTGTGATGACAAGAATTCTGGAGCATTGTGATGACAAAGGCCATGGAGCATTGTGATGACACGGTCATGGAACATTGTGATGACAAGAATTCTGGAGCATTGTGATGACAAGGGACATGGAGCATTGTGATGACACGGTCATGGTACATTGTGATGAGAAGAATTATGGAGCATTGTGATGACACGGTCATGGAACATTGTGATGACAAGAATTCTGGAGCATTGTGATGACAAGGGCCATGGAGCATTGTGATGACACGGTCATGGAACATTGTGATGACAAGAATTCTGGAGCATTGTGATGACACGGTCATGGAACATTGTCATGACAAGAATTATGGAGCATTGTGATTACCCGGTCATGGAACATTGTCATGACAAGAATTCTGGTGCATTATGATGACAAGGGCCATGGAGCATTGTGATGACACGGTCATGGAACATTGTGATGACAAGAATTCTGGAGCATTGTGATGACAAGGGCCATGGAGAATTGTGATGACATGGTCATGGAACATTTTGATGACAAGAATTCTGGAGCATTGTGATGACATGTGTCATGGAGCATTGTAATGAAACTTTTCATTGTGCACCGTGATGACAAGGGAGATGGAGTAATGTGATGAATCTGGTCCTGGAGCATTGTAATAACAAAAGCCATTGAGCATTGTGATGACAGGCATCATGGAGCATTGTGAAGAAAGGGGTCATGGGGAATTGTAATGACAATAAAGAAATGTGATGAAAATGGTCAGCAAGCAAAGTGATTAAAGTGGTCATTTAGAATTGTCATGAAAAACTATATAGAGCATTGTGATGACAAATGTCATGGAGAACTGTGATGACCAGGGTCATGTAGCATTGTGATGACACGGTCATGGAACATTGTGATGACAAGAATTATGGTGCATTGTGATGACACGGTCATGGAACATTGTGATGACAAGAATTCTGGAGCATTGTGATGACAAGTGCCATGGTGCATTGTGATGACACGGTCATGGAACATTGTGATGACAAGAATTCTGGTGTATTATGATGACAAGGGCCATGGAGCATTGTGATGACACGGTCATGGAACATTGTGATGAGAAGAATTCTGGAGCATTGTGATGACAAGGGCCATGGAGCATTGTGATGACACGGTCATGGAACATTGTGATGACAAGAATTCTGGAGCATTGTGATGACAAGGGCCATGTAGCATTGTGATGACATGGTCATGGAACATTTTGATGACAAGAATTCTGGAGCATTGTGATGACATGTGTCATGGAGCATTGTAATGAAACTTTTCATTGTGCACCGTGATGACAAGGGGGATGGAGTATTGTGAGGAAACTGGTCCTGGAGCATTGTGATAACAAAAGCCATTGAGCATTGTGATGACAGGCATCATGGAGCATTGTGAAGAAAGGTGTCATGGGGAATTGTAATGACAATAGAGAAATGTGATGAAAATGGACAGCAAGCAAAGTGATTAAAGTGGTCATTTAGAATTGTCATGAAAATCTATATAGGGCATTGTGATGATAAAGGTCATGGAGAACTGTGATGACCAGGGTCATATAGCTTTGTGATGACACGGTCATGGAACATTGTGATGACAAGAATTCTCGAGCATTGTGATGACAAGGGCCATGGAGCATTGTGATGACACGGTCATGACACATTGTGATGACAAGAATTCTGGAGCATTGTGATGACACGGTCATGGAACATTGTGATGACAAGAATTCTGGATCATTGTGATGACAAGGGCCATGGAGCATTGTGATGACACGGTCATGGAACATTGTGATGACAATAATTCTGGAGCATTGTGATGACAAGGGCCATGGTGCATTGTGATGACATGGTCATGGAACTTTTTGATGACAAGCAATCTGGAGCATTGTGATGACAAGTGCCATGGAGCATTGTGATGACATGGTCATGGAACATTGTGATGACAAGAATTCTGGAGCATTGTGCTGACAAGGGCCCTGGAGCTTTGTGATGCCACGGTCATGGAACATTGTGATGACAAGAATTATGGAGCATTGTGATGACACGGTCATGGAACATTGTGATGACAAGAATTATGGAACATTGTGATGACACGTTCATGGAACATTGTGATGACAAGAATTCTGGAGCATTGTGATGACAAGGGCCATGGAGCATTGTGATGAAACGGTCATGGAACATTTTGATGACAAGAATTCTGGAGCATTGTGATGACAAGGGCCATGGAGCATTGTGATGACACGGTCATGGAACATTGTGATGACAAAAATTCTGGAGCATTGTGATGACAAGGGCCATGGAGATTTGTGATGACATGGTCATGGAACATGGTGATGACAAGAATTCTGGAGCATTGTGAAGACAAGGGCCATGGAGCATTGTGATGACAAGTGTCATGGAGCATTGTAATGAGAGGTTTCATTGTGCACCGTGATGACAAGGGGGATGGAGTATTGTGATGAAACTGTTCCTGGAGCATTTTGATAACAAAAGCCATTGAGCATTGTGATGACAGGCATCATGGAGCATTGTGAAGAAAAGGTTCATGGGAAATTGTAATGACAATAGAGAAATGTGATGAAAACGGTCAGCAAGCAAAGTGATTAAAGTGGTCATTTAGAATTGTCATGAAAAACTACATAGAGCATTGTGATGACAAACGTCATGGAGAACTGTGATGGCCAGGGTCATGTAGCATTGTGATGATACGGTCATGGAACATTGTGATGACAAGAATTATGCAGCATTGTGATGACACGGTCATGGAACATTGTGATGACAAGAATTCTGGAGCATTGTGATGACAAGGGCCATGGAGCATTGTGATGACATGGTCATGGAACATTGTGATGACAAGAATACTGGAGCATTGTGATGACAAGGGCCATGGTGCATTGTGATGACATGGTCATGGAACTTTTTGATGACAAGCAATCTGGAGCATTGTGATGACAAGGGCCATGGAGCATTGTGATGACATGGTCATGGAACATTGTGATGACAAGAATTCTGGAGCATTGTGCTGACAAGGGCTCTGGAGCTTTGTGATGACACGGTCATGGAACATTGTGATGACAATAATTCTGGAGCATTGTGATGACAAGGCCCATGGAGAATTGTGATGACATGGTCATGGAACATTGTGATGACAAGAATTCTGGAGCATTGTGATGACAAGGGCCATGGAGCATTGTAATGAAACTTTTCATTGTGCACCGTGATGACAAGGGAGATGGAGTAATGTGATGAAACTGGTCCTGGAGCATTGTAATAACAAAAGCCATTGAGCATTGTGATGACAGGCATCATGGAGCATTGTGAAGAAAGGGGTCATGGGGAATTGTAATGACAATAGAGAAATGTGATGAAAATGGTCAGCAAGCAAAGTGATTAAAGTGGTCACTTAGAATTGTAATGAAAAACTATATAGAGCATTGTGATGACAAAGGTCATGGAGAACTGTGAAGACCAGGGTCATGTAGCATTGTGATGACACGGTCATGGAACATTGTGATGACAAGAATTCTGGAGCATTGTGATGACACGGTCATGGAACATTGTGATGTCAAAAATTCTGGAGCATTGTGATGACAAGGGCCATGGAGCATTGTGATGACACGGTCATGGAACATTCTGATGACAAGAATTCTGGAGCATTGTGATGACAAGGGCCATGGAGCATTGTGATGACACGGTCATGGAACATTGTGATGACAAGAATTCTGGAGCATTGTGATGACAAGGGCCACGGAGCATTGTGATGACACGGTCATGGAACATTGTGATGACAAGAATTCTGGAGCATTCTGATGACAAGGGCCATGGAGAATTGTGATGACATGGTCATGGAACATTGTGATGACAAGAATTATGGAGCATTGTGATGACACGGTCATGGAACATTGTGATGACAAGAATTATGGAACATTGTGATGACACGTTCATGGAACATTGTGATGACAAGAATTCTGGAGCATTGTGATGACAAGGGCCATGGAGCATTGTGATGACACGGTCATGGAACATTGTGATGACAAAAATTCTGGAGCATTTTGATGACAAGGGCCATGGAGATTTGTGATGACATGGTCATGGAACATGGTGATGACAAGAATTCTGGAGCATTGTGAAGACAAGGGCCATGGAGCATTGTGATGACAAGTGTCATGGAGCATTGTAATGAGAGGTTTCATTGTGCACCGTGATGACAAGGGGGATGGAGTATTGTGATGAAACTGTTCCTGGAGCATTTTGATAACAAAAGCCATTGAGCATTGTGATGACAGGCATCATGGAGCATTGTGAAGAAAGGGGTCATGGGAAATTGTAATGACAATAGAGAAATGTGATGAAAATGGTCAGCAAGCAAAGTGATTAAAGTGGTCATTTACAATTGTCATGAAAAACTATATAGAGCATTGTGATGGCAAAGGTCATGGAGAACTGTGATGACCAGGGTCAAGTAGCATTGTGATGACATGGTCATCGATCATTGTGATGACAAGAATTCTGGAGCATTGTGATGACAAGGGCCATGGAGCATTGTGATGACATGGTCATCGATCATTGTGATGACAAGAATTCTGGAGCATTGTGATGACAAGAGCCATGGAGCATTGTGATGACACCGTCATGGAATATTGTAATGAAAAGAATTCTGGAGCATTGTGATGACAAGGGCCATGGAGCATTGTGATGACACGGTCATGGAACATTGTGATGACAAGAATTCTGGAGCATTGTGATGACAAGGGCCATGGAGAATTGTGATGACATGGTCATGGAACATTGTGATGACAAGAATTCTGGAGCATTGTGATGACATGTGTCATGGAGCATTGTAATGAAACTTTTCATTGTGCACCGTGATGACAAGGGGGATGGATTATTGTAATGAAACTGGTCCTGGAGCATTGTGATAACAAAAGCCATTGAGCATTGTGATGACAGGCATCATGGTGCATTGTGAAGAAAGGTGTCATGGGGAATTGTAATGACAATAGTGAAATGTGATGAAAATGGACAGCAAGCAAAGTGATTAAAGTGGTCATTTAGAATTGTCATGAAAATCTATATAGGGCATTGTGATGATAAAGGTCATGGAGAACTGTGATGACCAGGGTCATATAGCTTTGTGATGACACGGTCATGGAACATTGTGATGACAAGAATTCTGGAGCATTGTGATGACATATGTCATGGAGCATTGTAATGAAACTTTTCATTGTGCACCGTGATGACAAGGGAGATGGAATAATGTGATGAAACTGGTCCTGGAGCATTGTAATAACAAAAGCCATTGAGCATTGTGATGACAGGCATCATGGAGCATTGTGAAGAAATGGGTCATGGGGAATTGTAATGACAATAGAGAAATGTGATGAAAATGGTCAGCAAGCAAAGTGATTAAAGTGGTCATTTAGAATTGTCATGAAAAACTATATAGAGCATTGTGATGACAAAGGTCATGGAGAACTGTGATGACCAGGGTCATGTAGCATTGTGATGACACGGTCATGGAACATTGTGATGACAAGAATTATGGAGCATTGTGATGACACGGTCATGGAACATTGTGATGACAAGAATTATGGAACTTTGTGATGACACGGTCATGGAACATTGTGATGACAAGAATTCTGGAGCATTGTGATGACAAGGGCCATGGAGCATTGTGATGAAACGGTCATGGAACATTGTGATGACAAGAATTCTGGAGCATTGTGATGACAAGGGCCATGGAGCATTGTGATGACATGGTCATGGAACATGGTGATGACAAGAATTCTGGAGCATTGTGAAGACAAGGGCCATGGAGCATTGTGATGACAAGTGTCATGGAGCATTGTAATGAGAGGTTTCATTGTGCACCGTGATGACAAGGGGGATGGAGTATTGTGATGAAACTGTTCCTGGAGCATTTTGATAACAAAAGCCATTGAGCATTGTGATGACAGGCATCATGGAGCATTGTGAAGAAAGGGGTCATGGGAAATTGTAATGACAATAGAGAAATGTGATGAAAATGGTCAGCAAGCAAAGTGATTAAAGTGGTCATTTACAATTGTCATGAAAAACTATATAGAGCATTGTGATGGCAAAGGTCATGGAGAACTGTGATGACCAGGGTCATGTAGCATTGTGATGAAATGGTCATGGAACATTGTGATGAAAAGAATTATGGAGCATTGTGATAACAAAAGCCATTGAGCATTGTGATGACAGGCATCATGGAGCATTGTGAAGAAAGGTGTCATGGGGAATTGTAATGACAATAGAGAAATGTGATGAAAATGGACAGCAAGCAAAGTGATTAAAGTGGTCATTTAGAATTGTCATGAAAATCTATATAGGGCATTGTGATGATAAAGTTCATAGAGAACTGTGATGACCAGGGTCATATAGCTTTGTGATGACACGGTCATGGATCATTGTGATGACAAGAATTCTGGAGCATTGTGATGACAAGGGCCATGGAGCTTTGTGATGAAAAGGTCATGGAATATTGTGAGGACAAGAATTCTCGAGCATTGTGATGACAAGGGCCATGGACCATTGTGATGACACGATCATGGAACATTGTGATGACAAAAATTCTGGAGCATTGTGATGAAAAGGGCCATGGAGCATTGTGATGACACGGTCATGGAACATTGTGATGACAAGAATTCTGGAGCATTGTGATGACAAGGGCCATGGTGCATTGTGATGAAACGGTCATGGAACTTTTTGATGACAAGCAATCTGGAGCATTGTGATGACCAGGGCCATGGAGCATTGTGATGACACGGTCATGGAACATTGTGATGACAAGAATTCTGGAGCATTGTTATGACAAGGGCCATGGAACATTGTGATGACACGGTCATGGAACATTGTGATGAAAGTATTCTGGAGCATTGTGATGACAAGGGCCATGGAGCATTGTGATGACATGTGTCACGGAGCATTGTAATGAAACTTTTCATTGTGCACCGTGATGACAAGGGAGATGGAGTAATGTGATGAAACTGGTCCTGGAGCATTGTAATATCAAAAGCCATTGAGCATTGTGATGACAGGCATCATGGAGCATTGTGAAGAAAGGGGTCATGGGGAATTGTAATGACAATAGAGAAATGTGATGAAAATGGTCAGCAAGCAAAGTGATTAAAGTGGTCACTTAGAATTGTCATGAAAAACTATCTAGAGCATTGTGATGACAAAGGTCATGGAGAACTGTGAAGACCAGGTTCATGTAGGATTGTGATGACACGGTCATGGAACATTGTGATGACAAGAATTATGGAGCATTGTGATGACACGGTCATGGAACATTGTGATGAAAAGAATTCTGGAGCATTGTGATGACAAGGGCCATGGAGACTTGTGATGACACGGTCATGGAACATTGTGATGACAAGTATTCTGGAGCATTGTGATGACAAGGGCCATGGAGCATTTTGATGACACGGTCATGGAACATTGTGAAGACAAGTATTCTGGAGCATTGTGATGACAAGGGCCATGGAGCATTGTGATGACACGGTCATGGAACATTGTGATGACAAGAATTCTGGAGCATTGTGATGACAAGGGCCATGGAGAATTGTGATGATATGGTCATGGAACATTGTGATGACAAGAATTCTGGAGCATTGTGATGACATGTGTCATGGAGCATTGTAATGAAACTTTTCATTGTGCACCGTGATGACAAGGGGGATGGAGTATTGTGATGAAACTGGTCCTGGATCATTGTGATAACAAAAGCCATTGAGCATTGTGATGACAGGCATCATGGAGCATTGTGAAGAAAGGGGTCATGGGAAATTGTAATGACAATAGAGAAATGTGATGAAAATGGTCAGCAAGCAAAGTGATTAAAGTGGTCACTTAGAATTGTCATGAAAAACTATATAGAGCATTGTGATGACAAAGGTCATGGAGAACTGTGAAGACCAGGGTCATGTAGCATTGTGATGACACGGTCATGGAACATTGTGATGACAAGAATTATGGAGCATTGTGATGACACGGTCATGGAACATTGTGATGACAAAAATTCTGGAGCATTATGATGACAAGGGCCATGGAGCATTATGATGACACGGTCATGAAACATTGTGATGAAAAGAATTCTGGAGCATTGTGATGACAAGGGCCATGGAGCATTGTGATGACACGATCATGGAACATTGTGATGACAAGAATTCTGGAGCATTGTGATGACAAGGGCCATGGAGCATTGTGATGACACGGTCATGGAACATTGTGATGACAAGAATTCTGGAGCATTGTGATGACAAGGGCCATGGAGCATTGTGATGACATGGTCATGGAACATTGTGATGACAAGAATGCTGGAGCATTGTGATGACATGTGTCATGGAGCATTGTAATGAAACTTTTCATTGTGCACCGTGATGACAAGGGGGATGGAGTATTGTGATGAAACTGGTCCTGGAGCATTGTGATAACAATAGCCATTGAGCTTTGTGATGACAGGCATCATGGAGCATTGTGAAGAAAGGGGTCATGGGGAATTGTAATGACAATAGAGAAATGTGATGAAAATGGTCAGCAAGCAAAGTGATTAAAGTGGTCATTTAGAATTGTCATGAAAAACTATATAGAGCATTGTGATGACACAGGTCATGGAGAACTGTGATGACCAGGGTCATGTAGCATTGTGATGACACGGTCATGGAACATTGTGATGACAAGAATTAAGGAGCATTGTGATGACACGGTCATGGAACATTGTGATGAAAAGAATTCTGGAGCATTGTGATGACAAGGGCCATGGAGCATTGTGATGACACGGTCATGGAACATTGTGATTACAATAATTCTGGAGCATTGTGATGACACGGTCATGGAACATTGTGATGACAAGAATTATGGAGCATTGTGATGACACGGTCATGGAACATTGTGATGACAAGAATTCTGGAGCATTGTGATGACAAGGGCCATGGAGCATTGTGATGACACGGTCATGGAACATTGTTATGACAAGCAATCTGGAGCATTGTGATGACCAGGGCCATGGAGCTTTGTGATGACACGGTCATGGAACATTGTGATGACAAGAATTCTGGAGCATTGTGATGACAAGGGACATGGAGCATTGTGATGACACGGTCATGGTACATTGTGATGAGAAGAATTATGGAGCATTGTGATGACACGGTCATGGAACATTGTGATGACAAGAATTCTGGAGCATTGTGATGACAAGGGCCATGGAGCATTGTGATGACACGGTCATGGAACATTGTGATGACAAGAATTCTGGAGCATTGTGATGACACGGTCATGGAACATTGTCATGACAAGAATTATGGAGCATTGTGATTACCCGGTCATGGAACATTGTCATGACAAGAATTCTGGTGCATTATGATGACAAGGGCCATGGAGCATTGTGATGACACGGTCATGGAACATTGTGATGACAAGAATTCTGGTGCATTATGATGACAAGGGCCATGGAGCATTGTGATGACACGGTCATGGAACATTGTGATGACAAGAATTCTGGAGCATTGTGATGACAAGGGCCATGGAGAATTGTGACGACATGGTCATGGAACATTTTGATGACAAGAATTCTGGAGCATTGTGATGACATGTGTCATGGAGCATTGTAATGAAACTTTTCATTGTGCACCGTGATGACAAGGGAGATGGAGAAATGTGATGAATCTGGTCCTGGAGCATTGTAATAACAAAAGCCATTGAGCATTGTGATGACAGGCATCATGGAGCATTGTGAAGAAAGGGGTCATGGGGAATTGTAATGACAATAAAGAAATGTGATGAAAATGGTCAGCAAGCAAAGTGATTAAAGTGGTCATTTAGAATTGTCATGAAAAACTTTATAGAGCATTGTGATGACAAATGTCATGGAGAACTGTGATGACCAGGGTCATGTAGCATTGTGATGACACGGTCATGGAACATTGTGATGACAAGAATTATGGTGCATTGTGATGACACGGTCATGGAACTTTGTGATGACAAGAATTCTGGAGCATTGTGATGACAAGGGCCATGGTGCATTGTGATGACACGGTCATGGAACATTGTGATGACAAGAATTCTGGTGCATTATGATGACAAGGGCCATGGAGCATTGTGATGACACGGTCATGGAACATTGTGATGACAAGAATTCTGGAGCATTGTGATGACACGGTCATGGAACATTGTCATGACAAGAATTATGGAGCATTGTGATTACCCGGTCATGGAACATTGTCATGACAAGAATTCTGGTGCATTATGATGACAAGGGCCATGGAGCATTGTGATGACACGGTCATGGAACATTGTGATGACAAGAATTCTGGTGCATTATGATGACAAGGGCCATGGAGCATTGTGATGACACGGTCATGGAACATTGTGATGACAAGAATTCTGGAGCATTGTGATGACAAGGGCCATGGAGAATTGTGACGACATGGTCATGGAACATTTTGATGACAAGAATTCTGGAGCATTGTGATGACATGTGTCATGGAGCATTGTAATGAAACTTTTCATTGTGCACCGTGATGACAAGGGAGATGGAGAAATGTGATGAATCTGGTCCTGGAGCATTGTAATAACAAAAGCCATTGAGCATTGTGATGACAGGCATCATGGAGCATTGTGAAGAAAGGGGTCATGGGGAATTGTAATGACAATAAAGAAATGTGATGAAAATGGTCAGCAAGCAAAGTGATTAAAGTGGTCATTTAGAATTGTCATGAAAAACTATATAGAGCATTGTGATGACAAATGTCATGGAGAACTGTGATGACCAGGGTCATGTAGCATTGTGATGACACGGTCATGGAACATTGTGATGACAAGAATTATGGTGCATTGTGATGACACGGTCATGGAACTTTGTGATGACAAGAATTCTGGAGCATTGTGATGACAAGGGCCATGGTGCATTGTGATGACACGGTCATGGAACATTGTGATGACAAGAATTCTGGTGCATTATGATGACAAGGGCCATGGAGCATTGTGATGACACGGTCATGGAACATTGTGATGAGAAGAATTCTGGAGCATTGTGATGACAAGGGCCATGGAGCATTGTGATGACACGGTCATGGAACATTGTGATGACAAGAATTCTGGAGCATTGTGATGACAAGGGCCATGGAGAATTGTGATGACATGGTCATGGAACATTTTGATGACAAGAATTCTGGAGCATTGTGATGACATGTGTCATGCAGCATTGTAATGAAACTTTTCATTGTGCACCGTGATGACAAGGGAGATGGAGTAATGTGATGAATCTGGTCCTGGAGCATTGTAATAACAAAAGCCATTGAGCATTGTGATGACAGGCATCATGGAGCATTATGAAGAAAGGGGTCATGGGGAATTGTAATGACAATAAAGAAATGTGATGAAAATAGTCAGCAAGCAAAGTGATTAAAGTGGTCATTTAGAATTGTCATGAAAAACTATATAGAGCATTGTGATGACAAATGTCATGGAGAACTGTGATGACCAGGGTCATGTAGCATTGTGATGACACGGTCATGGAACATTGTGATGACAAGAATTATGGTGCATTGTGATGACACGGTCATGGAACATTGTGATGACAAGAATTCTGGAGCATTGTGATGACAAGGGCCATGGTGCATTGTGATGACACGGTCATGGAACTTTGTGATGACAAGCAATCTGGAGCATTGTGATGACAAGGGCCATGGAGCATTGTGATGACACGGTCATGGAACATTGTGATGACAAGAATTCTGGAGCATTGTGATGACAAGGGCCATGGAGCATTGTGATGACACGGTCATGGAACATTGTGATGACAAGAATTCTGGAGCATTGTGATGACAAGGGCCATGGTGCATTGTGATGACACGGTCATGGAACTTTGTGATGACAAGCAATCTGGAGCATTGTGATGACCAGGGCCATGGAGCTTTGTGATGACACGGTCACGGAACTTTGTGATGACAAGCAATCTGGAGCATTGTGATGACAAGGGCCATGGAGCATTGTGATGACACGGTCATGGAACATTGTGATGATAAGAATTCTGGAGCATTGTGATGACAAAGGCCATGGAGCATTGTGATGACACGGTCATGGAACATTGTGATGACAAGAATTCTGGAGCATTGTGATGACAAGGGCCATGGTGCATTGTGATGACACGGTCATGGAACTTTGTGATGACAAGAATTCTGGAGCATTGTGATGACAAGGGCCATGGTGCATTGTGATGACACGGTCATGGAACTTTGTGATGACAAGCAATCTGGAGCATTGTGATGACCAGGGCCATGGAGCTTTATGATGACACAGTCACGGAACTTTGTGATGACAAGCAATCTGGAGCATTGTGATGACAAGGGCCATGGAGCATTGTGATGACACGGTCATGGAACATTGTGATGACAAGAATTCTGGAGCATTGTGATGACAAAGGCCATGGAGCATTGTGATGACACGGTCATGGAACATTGTGATGACAAGAATTATGGAGCATTGTGATGACACGGTCTTGGAACATTGTGATGACAAGAATTCTGGAGCATTGTGATGACAAGGGCCATGGAGTATTGTGATGACACGGTCATGGAACTTTGTGATTACAAGAATTCTGGAGCATTGTGATGACACGGTCATGGAACATTGTGATGACAAGTATTATGGAGCATTGTGATGACACGGTCATCGAACATTGTGATGACAAGAATTCTGGAGCATTGTGATGACAAGGGCCATGGAGCATTGTGATGACACGGTCATGGAACATTGTGATGAGAAAAATTATGGAGCATTGTGATGACACGGTCATGGAACATTGTGATGACAAGAATTCTGGAGCATTGTGATGACAAGGGCCATGGACCATTGTGATGACACGGTCATGGAACATTGTGATGACAAGAATTCTGGAGCATTGTGATGACACCGTCTTGGAACATTGTCATGATAAGAATTATGGAGCATTGTGATGACCCGGTCACGGAACATTGTCATGACAAGAATTATGGAGCATTGTGATGACACGGTCATGGAACATTGTGATGACAAGAATTCTGGTGCATTATGATGACAAGGGCCATGGAGCATTGTGATGACACGGTCATGGAACATTGTGATGACAAGAATTCTGGAGCATTGTGATGACAAGTGCCATGGAGCATTGTGATGACACGGTCATGGAACATTGTGATGACAAGAATTCTGGAGCATTGTGATGACAAGGGCCATGGAGCATTGTGATGACACGGTCATGGAACATTGTGATGACAAGAATTCTGGAGCATTGTGATGACACGGTCATGGAACATTGTGATGACAAGTATTATGGAGCATTGTGATGACACGGTCATGGAACATTGTGATGACAAGAATTCTGGAGCATTGTGATGACAAGGGCCATGGAGCATTGTGATGACACGGTCATGGAACATTGTGATGAGAAGAATTATGGAGCATTGTGATGACACGGTCATGGAACATTGTGATGACAAGAATTCTGGAGCATTGTGATGACAAGGGACATGGAGCATTGTGATGACACGGTCATGGTACATTGTGATGAGAAGAATTATGGAGCATTGTGATGACACGGTCATGGAACATTGTGATGACAAGAATTCTGGAGCATTGTGATGACAAGGGCCATGGAGCATTGTGATGACACGGTCATGGAACATTTGATGACAAGAATTCTGGAGCATTGTGATGACACGGTCATGGAACATTGTCATGACAAGAATTATGGAGCATTGTGATTACCCGGTCATGGAACATTGTCATGACAAGAATTATGGAGCATTGTGATGACACGGTCATGGAACATTGTGATGACAAGAATTCTGGTGCATTATGATGACAAGGGCCATGGAGCATTGTGATGACACGGTCATGGAACATTGTGATGACAATAATTCTGGAGCATTGTGATGACAAGGGCCATGGAGCATTGTGATGACACGGTCATGGAACATTGTGATGAAAAGAATTCTGGAGCATTGTGATGACAAGGGCCATGGAGCATTGTGATGACACGGTCATGGAACATTGTGATGACAAGAATTCTGGAGCATTGTGATGACACGGTCATGGAACATTGTGATGACAAGAATTATGGAGCATTGTGATGACACGGTCATGGAACATTGTGATGACAAGAATTCTGGAGCATTATGATGACAAGGGCCATGGAGCATTGTGATGACACGGTCATGGAACATTGTGATGAAAACAATTCTGGAGCATTGTGATGACAAGGGCCATGGAGCATTGTGATGACATGGTCATGGAACATTGTGATGACAAGAATTTTGGAGCATTGTGATGACAAGGGCAATGGAGCATTGTGATGACTCAGTCATGGAACATTGTGATGACAAGAATTATGGAGCATTGTGATGACACGGTCATGGAACATTGTGATGACAAGAATTCTGGAGCATTGTGATGACAAGGGTCATGGAGAATTGTGATGACATGGTCATGGAATCTTTTGATGACAAGAATTCTGGAGCATTGTGATGACATGTGTCATGGAGCATTGTAATGAAACTTTTCATTGTGCACCGTGATGACAAGGGAGATGGAATAATGTGATGAATCTGGTCCTGGAGCATTGTAATAACAAAAGCCATTGAGCATTGTGATGACAGGCATCATGGAGCATTGTGAAGAAAGGGGTCATGGGGAATTGTAATGACAATAAAGAAATGTGATGAAAATGGTCAGCAAGCAAAGTGATTAAGGGGTCATTTAGAATTGTCATGAAAAACTATATAGAGCATTGTGATGACAAATGTCATGGAGAACTGTGATGACCAGGGTCATGTAGCATTGTGATGACACGGTCATGGAACATTGTGATGACAAGAATTATGGTGCATTGTGATGACACGGTCATGGAACTTTGTGATGACAAGAATTCTGGAGCATTGTGATGACAAGGGCCATGGTGCATTGTGATGACACGGTCATGGAACTTTGTGATGACAAGCAATCTGGAGCATTGTGATGACAAGGGCCATGGAGCATTGTGATGACACGGTCATGGAACATTGTGATGACAAGAATTCTGGAGCATTGTGATGACAAGGGCCATGGAGCATTGTGATGACACGGTCATGGAACATTGTGATGACAAGAATTCTGGAGCATTGTGATGACAAGGGCCATGGTGCATTGTGATGACACGGTCATGGAACTTTGTGATGACAAGCAATCTGGAGCATTGTGATGACCAGGGCCATGGAGCTTTGTGATGACACGGTCACGGAACTTTGTGATGACAAGCAATCTGGAGCATTGTGATGACAAGGGCCATGGAGCATTGTGATGACACGGTCATGGAACATTGTGATGACAAGAATTCTGGAGCATTGTGATGACAAAGGCCATGGAGCATTGTGATGACACGGTCATGGAACATTGTGATGACAAGAATTCTGGAGCATTGTGATGACAAGGGACATGGAGCATTGTGATGACACGGTCATGGTACATTGTGATGAGAAGAATTATGGAGCATTGTGATGACACGGTCATGGACCATTGTGATGACAAGAATTCTGGAGCATTGTGATGACAAGGGCCATGGAGCATTGTGATGACACGGTCATGGAACACTGTGATGACAAGAATTCTGGAGCATTGTGATGACACGGTCATGGAACATTGTCATGACAAGAATTATGGAGCATTGTGATTACCCGGTCATGGAACATTGTCATGACAAGAATTCTGGTGCATTATGATGACAAGGGCCATGGAGCATTGTGATGACACGGTCATGGAACATTGTGATGACAAGAATTCTGGACCATTGTGATGACAAGGGCCATGGAGCATTGTGAGGACACGGCCATGGAACATTGGAATGACAAGAATTCTGGAGCATTGTGATGACAATGGCCATGGAGCATTGTGATGACACGGTATGGAACATTGTGATGACAAGAATTCTGGAGCATTGTGATGACATGTGTCATGGAGCATTGTAATGAAACTTTTCATTGTGCACCGTGATGACAAGGGAGATGGAGTAATGTGATGACTCGGTCATGGAACATTGTGATGACAAGAATTCTGGAGCATTGTGCTGATGACGGCCATGGAGCATTGTGATGACACAGTCAAGGAACATTGCGATGAAAAAGATTTCTGGAGCATTGTGATGAAAGGGCATGGAGCATTGTGATTAAAGTTGACAAGGAACATTGTGATGATATGGGCAGAGAACTCTGTGATGACAGTGGTCATGGAGTATTGTGACAAAAAAATGTCATGGAACATTGTGTTGACAAGGGCCATGGAGCATTGTGGTGACACAGTCATGGAACATTGTGATGAGAAGAATTCTGGAGCATTGTCATGACAAGGGCCATGGAGCATTGTGATGACACGGTCATGGATCATTGTGATGACAAGAATTCCGGAGCATTGTGCGGAGAAGGGCCATGGAGCATTGTGATGACACGGTCATGGAACATTGTGATGAGAAGAATTCTGGAGCATTGTGCTGACAAGGGCCATGGAACATTGTGATGATACGGTCATGGAACATTGTGATGACAGGAATTCTGGAGCATTGTGCTGAAAAGGGCCATGGAGCATTGTGATGACATGGTTATGGAACAATGTGATGAGAAGAATTCCGGAGCATTGTGATGACAAGGGCCATGGAGCATTGTGATGACACGGTCATGGAACATTGTGATGAGAAGAATTCTGCAGCATTGTGCTGAAAAGGGCCATGGAGCGTTGTGATGACATGGTCAAGGAACATTGCGATGACAAGATTTCTGGAGCATTGTGATGAAAGGGCATGGAGCATTGTGATTAAAGGTGACAAGGAACATTATGATGATATGGGCAGAGAACTCT
Organism: Balaenoptera acutorostrata; assembly: GCF_949987535.1. Taxonomy (NCBI): domain Eukaryota; kingdom Metazoa; phylum Chordata; class Mammalia; order Artiodactyla; family Balaenopteridae; genus Balaenoptera; species Balaenoptera acutorostrata. Next base: position 3,253,020 of record NW_026646025.1, on the reverse strand, counting down.
GTGGTGACAGTGGTCATGGAGTATTGTGACAAAAATTGTCATGGAACATTGTGCTGACAAGGGCCATGGAGCATTGTGATGACACGGTCATGGAACATTGTGATGACAAGAATTCTGGAGCATTGTGCTGACAAGGGCCATGGAGCATTGTGATGACACGGTCATGGAACATTGTGATGACAAGAATTCTGGAGCATTGTGCTGACAAGGGCCATGGAGCATTGTGATGACACGGTCATGGAACATTGTGATGACAAGAATTCTGGAGCATTGTGCGGACAAGGGCCATGGAGCATTGTGATGACACGGTCATGGAACATTGTGATGAGAAGAATTCTGGAGCATTGTGCTGACAAGGGGCATGGAGCATTGTGATGATACGGTCATGGAACATTGTGATGACAAGAATTCTGGAGCATTGTGATGACAAGGGTCATGGAGCATTGTGATGACATGGTGAAGGAACATTGCAATGAAAAAGAATTCTGGAGCATTGTGATGTAAGGGCATGGAGCTTTGTGATTAAAGGTGACAAGGAACATTGTGCTGATATGGGCAGAGAACTCTGTGATGACAGTGGTCATGGAGTATTGTGACAAAAAGTGTCATGGAACATTGTGCTGACAAGGGCCATGGAGAATTGTGATGACACGGTCATGGAACATTGTGATGAGAAGAATTCTGGAGCATTGTCATGACAAGGGCCATGGAGCATTGTGATGACACGGTCATGGAACATTGTGATGAGAAGAATTCTGGGGCATTGTGCTGACAAGGGCCATGGAGAATTGTGATGACACGGTATGGAACATTGTGATGAGAAGAATTCTGGAGCATTGTGCTGACATGGGCCATGGAGTATTGTGATGATACGGCCATGGAACATTGTGATGACAAGAATTCTGGAGCATTGTGATGACAATGGCCATGGAGAATTGTGATGACACGGTATGGAACATTGTGATGAGAAGAATTCTGGAGCATTGTGCTGACAAGGGCCATGGAGCATTGTGATGATACGGTCATGGAACATTGTGATGACAGGAATTCTGGAGCATTGTGCTGAAAAGGGCCATGGAGCATTGTGATGACATGGTTATGGAACAATGTGATGAGAAGAATTCCGGAGCATTGTGATGACAAGGGCCATGGAGCATTGTGATGACACGGTCATGGAACATTGTGATGAGAAGAATTCTGCAGCATTGTGCTGAAAAGGGCCATGGAGCGTTGTGATGACATGGTCAAGGAACATTGCGATGACAAGTTTTCTGGAGCATTGTGATGAAAGGGCATGGAGCATTGTGATTAAAGGTGACAAGGAACATTATGATGATAAGGGCAGAGAACTCTGTGGTGACAGTGGTCATGGAGTATTGTGACAAAAATTGTCATGGAACATTGTGCTGACAAGGGCCATGGAGCATTGTGATGACACGGTCATGGAACATTGTGATGACAAGAATTCTGGAGCATTGTGCTGACAAGGGCCATGGAGCATTGTGATGACACGGTCATGGAACATTGTGATGACAAGAATTCTGGAGCATTGTGCTGAAAAGGGCCATGGAGCATTGTGATGACACGGTCATGGAACATTGTGATGACAAGAATTCTGGAGCATTGTGCGGACAAGGGCCATGGAGCATTGTGATGACACGGTCATGGAACATTGTGATGAGAAGAATTCTGGAGCATTGTGCTGACAAGGGCCATGGAGCATTGTGATGATACGGTCATGGAACATTGTGATGACAAGAATTCTGGAGCATTGTGATGACAAGGGTCATGGAGCATTGTGATGACATGGTGAAGGAACATTGCAATGAAAAAGAATTCTGGAGCATTGTGATGAAAGGGCATGGAGCTTTGTGATTAAAGGTGACAAGGAACATTGTGATGATATGGGCAGAGAACTCTGTGATGACAGTGGTCATGGAGTATTGTGACAAAAATTGTCATGGAACATTGTGTTGACAAGGGCCATGGAGCATTGTGATGACACGGTCATGGATCATTGTGATGAGAAGAATTCTGGAGCATTGTCATGACAAGGGCCATGGAGCATTGTGATGACACGGTCATGGAACATTGTGATGACAAGAATTCTGGAGCATTTTGATGACAAGTGCCATGGAGCATTGTGATGACACGGTCATGGAACATTGTGATGAGAAGAATTCTGGGGCATTGTGCTGACAAGGGCCATGGAGCATTGTGATTATACGGTCATGGAACATTGTGATGACAAGAATTCTGGAGCATTATGATGACAAGGGCCATGGAGCATTGTGATGACAGTGCCATGGAATATTGTGATGACAAGAATTCTGGAGCATTGTGATGACAATGGCCATGGAGCATTGTGATGACACGGTCATGGAACATTGTGATGAGAAGAATTCTGGAGCATTGTGATTAAAGGGCATGGAACATTGTGATTAAAGGTGACAAGGAACATTGTGATGATATGGGCAGAGAACTCTATGATGACTGTGGTCATGGAGTATTGTGACCAAATGTGTCATGGAACATTGTGCTGACAAGGGCCATCGAGCATTGTGATGACACGGTCATGGAACATTGTGATGACAAGAATTCTGGAGCATTGTGATGCCAAGGGCCATGGAGCATTGTGATGACACGGTCAACGAACATTGTGAAGACAAGAATTCTGGAGCATTGTGATGACTGTGGCCATGGAGCATTGTGTTGACACGGGCCATGGAGCATTGTGATGGCATGGTCATGGAACATTGTGATGACAAGAATTCTGGAGCATTGTGATGAAAAGGGCCATGCAGCATTTTGATGACACGGTCATGGAACATTGTGATGAGAAGAATTCTGGAGCATTGTGCTGACAAGGGCCATGGAGTATTGTGATGATACGGCCATGGAACATTGTGATGACAAGAATTCTGGAGCATTGTGATGACAATGGCCATGGAGCATTGTGATGACACGGTATGGAACATTGTGATGACAAGAATTCTGGAGGATTGTGATGACAAGGGCCATGGAGCAATGTGATGACACGGACAAGGAACATTGTGATAACAGGAATTCTGGAGCATTGTGCTGAAAAGGGCCATGGAGCATTGTGATGACACGGTCATGGAACAAAGTGATGAGAAGATTTCCGGAGCATTGTGATGACAAAGGCCATGGAGCATTGTGATGACTCGGTCATGGAACATTGTGATGACAAGAATTCTGGAGCATTGTGCTGATGACGGCCATGGAGCATTGTGATGACACAGTCAAGGAACATTGCGATGAAAAAGATTTCTGGAGCATTGTGATGAAAGGGCATGGAGCATTGTGATTAAAGTTGACAAGGAACATTGTGATGATATGGGCAGAGAACTCTGTGATGACAGTGGTCATGGAGTATTGTGACAAAAAAATGTCATGGAACATTGTGTTGACAAGGGCCATGGAGCATTGTGGTGACACAGTCATGGAACATTGTGATGAGAAGAATTCTGGAGCATTGTCATGACAAGGGCCATGGAGCATTGTGATGACACGGTCATGGAACATTGTGATAACAAGAATTCTGGACCATTGTGATGACAAGGGCCATGGAGCATTGTGAGGACACGGCCATGGAACATTGTGATGACAAGAATTCTGGAGCATTGTGATGACAATGGCCATGGAGCATTGTGATGACACGGTATGGAACATTGTGATGACAAGAATTCTGGAGGATTGTGATGACAAGGGCCATGGAGCATTGTGATGACACGGACATAGAACATTGTGATGACAGGAATTCTGGAGCATTGTGCTGAAAAGGGCCATGGAGCATTGTGATGACACGGTCATGGAACAATGTGATGAGAAGAATTCCGGAGCATTGTGATGACAAGATCCATGGAGCATTGTGATGACTCGGTCATGGAATATTGTGATGACAAGAATTCTGGAGCATTGTGCTGATGACGGCCATGGAGCATTGTGATGACACAGTCAAGGAACATTGCGATGAAAAAGATTTCTGGAGCATTGTGATGAAAGGGCATGGAGCATTGTGATTAAAGGTGACAAGGAACATTGTGATGATATGGGCAGAGAACTCTGTGATGAAAGTGGTCATGGAGTATTGTGACAAAAAGTGTCATGGAACATTGTGTTGACAAGGGCCATGGAGCATTGTGGTGACACGGTCATGGAACATTGTGATGAGAAGAATTCTGGAGCATTATGCTGACAAGGGCCATGGAGTATTGTGATGATACGGCCATGGAACATTGTGTTGACAAGAATTCTGGAGCATTGTGATGACAATGGCCATGGAGCATTGTGATGACACGGTATGGAACATTGTGATGACAAGAATTCTGGAGGATTGTGATGACAAGGGCCATGGAGCATTGTGATGACACGGACATGGAACATTGTGATGACAGGAATTCTGGAGCATTGTGCTGAAAAGGGCCATGGAGCATTCTGATGACACAGTCATGGAACATTGTGATGAGAAGAATTCCGGAGCATTGTGATGACAAGGCCATGGAGCATTGTGATGATACGGTCATGGAACATTGTGATGACAAGCATTCTGGAGCATTGTGATGACAAGGTCCATGGAGCATTGTGATGACATGGTATGGAACATTGTGATGACAAGAATTCTGGAGCATTGTGATGACAAGGGCCATGGAGCATTGTGATGACACGGTCATGGAACATTGTGATGACAGGAATTCTGGAGCATTGTGCTGACAAGGGCCATGGAACATTGTGATGACACGGCCATGGAACATTGTGATGACAAGAATTCTGGAGCATTGTGCTGACAAGGGCCATGGAGCATTGTGATGACACGGTCATGGAAAAATGTGATGAGAAAAATTCCGGAGCATTGTGATGACAAGGGCCATGGAGCATTGTGATGACACGGTCATGGAACATTGTGATGAGAAGAATTCTGGAGCATTGTGCTGATAAGGGCCATGGAGCATTGTGATGACACAGCCATGGAACATTGTGATGACAAGGGCCATGGAGCATTGTGATGACACGGTCATGGAACATTGTGATGACAAGAATTCTGGAGCATTATGCTGACAAGGGCCATGGAGTATTGTGATGATACGGCCATGGAACATTGTGTTGACAAGAATTCTGGAGCATTGTGATGACAATGGCCATGGAGCATTGTGATGACACGGTATGGAACATTGTGATGACAAGAATTCTGGAGGATTGTGATGACAAGGGCCATGGAGCATTGTGATGACACGGACATGGAACATTGTGATGACAGGAATTCTGGAGCATTGTGCTGAAAAGGGCCATGGAGCATTCTGATGACACAGTCATGGAACATTGTGATGAGAAGAATTCCGGAGCATTGTGATGACAAGGCCATGGAGCATTGTGATGATACGGTCATGGAACATTGTGATGACAAGCATTCTGGAGCATTGTGATGACAAGGGCCATGGAGCATTGTGATGACACGGTCATGGAACATTGTGATGACAAGAATTCTGGAGCATTGTGATGACACGGTCAGGGAACATTGTGATGACAAGAATTATGGAGCATTGTGATGACACGGTCATGGAACATTGTGATGACAAGAATTCTGGAGCATTGTGATGACACGGTCATGGAACATTGTGATGACAAGAATTCTGGAGCATTGTGATGACAAGGGCCATGGAGCATTGTGATGACACGGTCATGGAACATTGTGATGACAGGAATTCTGGAGCATTGTGCTGACAAGGGCCATGGAACATTGTGATGACACGGCCATGGAACATTGTGATGACAAGAATTCTGGAGCATTGTGCTGACAAGGGCCATGGAGCATTGTGATGACACGGTCATGGAAAAATGTGATGAGAAAAATTCCGGAGCATTGTGATGACAAGGGCCATGGAGCATTGTGATGACACGGTCATGGAACATTGTGATGAGAAGAATTCTGGAGCATTGTGCTGATAAGGGCCATGGAGCATTGTGATGACACAGCCATGGAACATTGTGATGACAAGGGCCATGGAGCATTGTGATGACACGGTCATGGAACATTGTGATGACAAGAATTCTGGAGCATTGTGATGACAAGGGCCATGGAGCATTGTGATGACACGGTCATGGAATATTGTGATGACAAGAATTCTGGAGCATTGTGCGGACAAGGGCCATGGAGCATTGTGATGACACGGTCATGGAACATTGTGATGAGAAGAATTCTGGAGCATTGTGCTGATAAGGGCCATGGAGCATTGTGATGACACAGCCATGGAACATTGTGATGACAAGGGCCATGGAGCATTGTGATGACACGGTCATGGAACATTGTGATGACAAGAATTCTGGAGCATTGTGATGACAAGGGCCATGGAGAATTGTGATGACACGGTCATGGAATATTGTGATGACAAGAATTCTGGAGCATTGTGCGGACAAGGGCCATGGAGCATTGTGATGACACGGTCATGGAACATTGTGATGAGAAGAATTCTGGAACATTGTGATGACAAGGGCCATGGAGCATTGTGATGACACGGTCATGGAACATTGTGATGAGAAGAATTCTGGAACATTGTGATGACAAGGGCCATGGAGAATTGTGATGACACGGTCATGGAATATTGTGATGACAAGAATTCTGGAGCATTGTGCGGACAAGGGCCATGGAGCATTGTGATGACACGGTCATGGAACATTGTGATGAGAAGAATTCTGGAGCATTGTGCTGACAAGGGCCATGGAAAATTGTGATGATACGGTCATGGAACATTGTGATGACAGGAATTCTGGAGCATTGTGCTGAAAAGGGCCATGGAGCATTGTGATGACATGGTTATGGAACAATGTGATGAGAAGAATTCCGGAGCATTGTGATGACAAGGGCCATGGAGCATTGTGATGACACGGTCATGGAACATTGTGATGAGAAGAATTCTGCAGCATTGTGCTGAAAAGGGCCATGGAGCGTTGTGATGACATGGTCAAGGAACATTGCGATGACAAGATTTCTGGAGCATTGTGATGAAAGGGCATGGAGCATTGTGATTAAAGGTGACAAGGAACATTATGATGATATGGGCAGAGAACTCGGTGGTGACAGTGGTCATGGAGTATTGTGACAAAAATTGTCATGGAACATTGTGCTGACAAGGGCCATGGAGCATTGTGATGACACGGTCATGGAACATTGTGATGACAAGAATTCTGGAGCATTGTGCTGACAAGGGCCATGGAGCATTGTGATGACACGGTCATGGAACATTGTGATGACAAGAATTCTGGAGCATTGTGCTGACAAGGGCCATGGAGCATTGTGATGACACGGTCATGGAACATTGTGATGACAAGAATTCTGGAGCATTGTGCAGACAAGGGCCATGGAGCATTGTGATGACACGGTCATGGAACATTGTGATGAGAAGAATTCTGGAGCATTGCGCTGACAAGGGGCATGGAGAATTGTGATGATACGGTCATGGAACATTGTGATGACAAGAATTCTGGAGCATTGTGATGACAAGGGTCATGGAGCATTGTGATGACATGGTGAAGGAACATTGCAATGAAAAACAATTCTGGAGCATTGTGATGTAAGGGCATGGAGCTTTGTGATTAAAGGTGACAAGGAACATTGTGCTGATATGGGCAGAGAACTCTGTGATGACAGTGGTCATGGAGTATTGTGACAAAAAGTGTCATGGAACATTGTGCTGACAAGGGCCATGGAGCATTGTGATGACACGGTCATGGAACATTGTGATGAGAAGAATTCTGGAGCATTGTCATGACAAGGGCCATGGAGCATTGTGATGACACGGTCATGGAACATTGTGATGACAAGAATTCTGGAGCATTTTGATGACAAGTGCCATGGAGCATTGTGATGACACGGTCATGGAACATTGTGATGAGAAGAATTCTGGGGCATTGTGCTGACAAGGGCCATGGAGCATTGTGATTATACGGTCATGGAACATTGTGATGACAAGAATTCTGGAGCATTATGATGACAAGGGCCATGGAGCATTGTGATGACACAGCCATGGAATATTGTGATGACAAGAATTCAGGAGCATTGTGATGACAATGGCCATGGAGCATTGTGATGACACGGTCATGGAACATTGTAATGAGAAGAATTCCGGAGCATTGTGATTAAAGGGCATGGAACATTGTGATTAAAGGTGACAAGGAACATTGTGATGATATGGGCAGAGAACTCTGTGATGACTGTGGTCATGGAGTATTGTGACAAAATGTGTCATGGAACATTGTGCTGACAAGGGCCATCGAGCATTGTGATGACACGGTCATGGAACATTGTGATGACAAGAATTCTGGAGCATTGTGCTGACAAGGGCCATGGAGCATTGTGATGACACGGTCATGGAACATTGTGATGACAAGAATTCTGGACCATTGTGATGACAAGGGCCATGGAGCATTGTGAGGACACGGCCATGGAACATTGGAATGACAAGAATTCTGGAGCATTGTGATGACAATGGCCATGGAGCATTGTGATGACAAGGTATGGAACATTGTGATGACAAGAATTCTGGAGCATTGTGATGACAAGGGCCATGGAGCATTGTGATGACACGGTCATGGAACATTGTGATGAGAAGAATTCTGGAGCATTATGCTGACAAGGGCCATGGAGTATTGTGATGATACGGCCATGGAACATTGTGTTGACAAGAATTCTGGAGCATTGTGATGACAATGGCCATGGAGCATTGTGATGACACGGTATGGAACATTGTGATGACAAGAATTCTGGAGGATTGTGATGACAAGGGCCATGGAGCATTGTGATGACACGGACATGGAACATTGTGATGACAGGAATTCTGGAGCATTGTGCTGAAAAGGGCCATGGAGCATTCTGATGACACAGTCATGGAACATTGTGATGAGAAGAATTCCGGAGCATTGTGATGACAAGGCCATGGAGCATTGTGATGATACGGTCATGGAACATTGTGATGACAAGCATTCTGGAGCATTGTGATGACAAGGGCCATGGAGCATTGTGATGACATGGTATGGAACATTGTGATGACAAGAATTCTGGAGCATTGTGATGACAAGGGCCATGGAGCATTGTGATGACACGGTCATGGAACATTGTGATGACAGGAATTCTGGAGCATTGTGCTGACAAGGGCCATGGAACATTGTGATGACACGGCCATGGAACATTGTGATGACAAGAATTCTGGAGCATTGTGCTGACAAGGGCCATGGAGCATTGTGATGACACGGTCATGGAAAAATGTGATGAGAAAAATTCCGGAGCATTGTGATGACAAGGGCCATGGAGCATTGTGATGACACGGTCATGGAACATTGTGATGAGAAGAATTCTGGAGCATTGTGCTGATAAGGGCCATGGAGCATTGTGATGACACAGCCATGGAACATTGTGATGACAAGGGCCATGGAGCATTGTGATGACACGGTCATGGAACATTGTGATGACAAGAATTCTGGAGCATTGTGATGACAAGGGCCATGGAGAATTGTGATGACACGGTCATGGAATATTGTGATGACAAGAATTCTGGAGCATTGTGCGGACAAGGGCCATGGAGCATTGTGATGACACGGTCATGGAACATTGTGATGAGAAGAATTCTGGAGCATTGTGCTGATAAGGGCCATGGAGCATTGTGATGACACAGCCATGGAACATTGTGATGACAAGGGCCATGGAGCATTGTGATGACACGGTCATGGAACATTGTGATGACAAGAATTCTGGAGCATTGTGATGACAAGGGCCATGGAGAATTGTGATGACACGGTCATGGAATATTGTGATGACAAGAATTCTGGAGCATTGTGCGGACAAGGGCCATGGAGCATTGTGATGACACGGTCATGGAACATTGTGATGAGAAGAATTCTGGAACATTGTGATGACAAGGGCCATGGAGCATTGTGATGACACGGTCATGGAACATTGTGATGAGAAGAATTCTGGAACATTGTGATGACAAGGGCCATGGAGAATTGTGATGACACGGTCATGGAATATTGTGATGACAAGAATTCTGGAGCATTGTGCGGACAAGGGCCATGGAGCATTGTGATGACACGGTCATGGAACATTGTGATGAGAAGAATTCTGGAGCATTGTGCTGACAAGGGCCATGGAAAATTGTGATGATACGGTCATGGAACATTGTGATGACAGGAATTCTGGAGCATTGTGCTGAAAAGGGCCATGGAGCATTGTGATGACATGGTTATGGAACAATGTGATGAGAAGAATTCCGGAGCATTGTGATGACAAGGGCCATGGAGCATTGTGATGACACGGTCATGGAACATTGTGATGAGAAGAATTCTGCAGCATTGTGCTGAAAAGGGCCATGGAGCGTTGTGATGACATGGTCAAGGAACATTGCGATGACAAGATTTCTGGAGCATTGTGATGAAAGGGCATGGAGCATTGTGATTAAAGGTGACAAGGAACATTATGATGATATGGGCAGAGAACTCGGTGGTGACAGTGGTCATGGAGTATTGTGACAAAAATTGTCATGGAACATTGTGCTGACAAGGGCCATGGAGCATTGTGATGACACGGTCATGGAACATTGTGATGACAAGAATTCTGGAGCATTGTGCTGACAAGGGCCATGGAGCATTGTGATGACACGGTCATGGAACATTGTGATGACAAGAATTCTGGAGCATTGTGCTGACAAGGGCCATGGAGCATTGTGATGACACGGTCATGGAACATTGTGATGACAAGAATTCTGGAGCATTGTGCGGACAAGGGCCATGGAGCATTGTGATGACACGGTCATGGAACATTGTGATGAGAAGAATTCTGGAGCATTGCGCTGACAAGGGGCATGGAGCATTGTGATGATACGGTCATGGAACATTGTGATGACAAGAATTCTGGAGCATTGTGATGACAAGGGTCATGGAGCATTGTGATGACATGGTGAAGGAACATTGCAATGAAAAACAATTCTGGAGCATTGTGATGTAAGGGCATGGAGCTTTGTGATTAAAGGTGACAAGGAACATTGTGCTGATATGGGCAGAGAACTCTGTGATGACAGTGGTCATGGAGTATTGTGACAAAAAGTGTCATGGAACATTGTGCTGACAAGGGCCATGGAGCATTGTGATGACACGGTCATGGAACATTGTGATGAGAAGAATTCTGGAGCATTGTCATGACAAGGGCCATGGAGCATTGTGATGACACGGTCATGGAACATTGTGATGACAAGAATTCTGGAGCATTTTGATGACAAGGGCCATGGAGCATTGTGATGACACGGTCATGGAACATTGTGATGAGAAGAATTCTGGGGCATTGTGCTGACAAGGGCCATGGAGCATTGTGATTATACGGTCATGGAACATTGTGATGACAAGAATTCTGGAGCATTATGATGACAAGGGCCATGGAGCATTGTGATGACACAGCCATGGAATATTGTGATGACAAGAATTCTGGAGCATTGTGATGACAATGGCCATGGAGCATTGTGATGACACGGTCATGGAACATTGTAATGAGAAGAATTCCGGAGCATTGTGATTAAAGGGCATGGAACATTGTGATTAAAGGTGACAAGGAACATTGTGATGATATGGGCAGAGAACTCTGTGATGACTGTGGTCATGGAGTATTGTGACAAAATGTGTCATGGAACATTGTGCTGACAAGGGCCATCGAGCATTGTGATGACACGGTCATGGAACATTGTGATGACAAGAATTCTGGAGCATTGTGATGCCAAGGGCCATGGAGCATTGTGATGACACGGTCAAGGAACATTGTGATGACAAGAATTCTGGAGCATTGTGATGACTGTGGCCATGGAGCATTGTGTTGACACGGTCATGGAACATTGTGATGAGAATTCTGGAGCATTGTCATGACAAGGGCCATGGAGCATTGTGATGACATGGTCATGGAACATTGTGATGACAAGAATTCTGGAGCATTCTGATGACAAGCGCCATAGAGCATTGTGATGACACGTTCATGGAAAATAGTAATGACAAGAATTCTGGAGGATTGTGATGACAAGGGCCATGGAGCATTGTGATGACACGGACATGGAACATTGTGATGAAAGGAATTCTGGAGCATTGTGCTGAAAAGGGCCATGGAGCATTGTGATGACACGGTATGGAACATTGTGATGACAAGAATTCTGGAGCATTGTGATGACAAGGGCCATGGAGCATTGTGATGACATGGTCATGGAACATTGTGATGACAGGAATTCTGGAGCATTGTGCTGACAAGGGCCATGGAGCATTGTGATGATATGGTCATGTAACATTGTGATGACAAGAATTTTGGAGCATTGTGATGACACGGTCAAGGAACATTGTGATGACATGAATTCTGGAGCATTGTGCTGACAAGGGCCATGAAGCATTGTGATGACACGGTCATGGAACATTGTGATGACAAGAATTCTGGAGCATTGTGATGACAAGGGCCATGGAGCATTGTGATGACACGGTATGGAACATTGTGATGACAAGAATTCTGGAGCATTGTGATGACAAGGGCCATGGAGCATTGTGATGACATGGTCATGGAACATTGTGATGACAGGAATTCTGGAGCATTGTGCTGACAAGGGCCATGGAACATTGTGATGACACGGCCATGGAACATTGTGATGACAAGAATTCTGGAGCATTGTGATGAAAAGGGCCATGGAGCATTGTGATGACACGGACATGGAACATTGTGATGACAGGAATTCTGGAGCATTGTGCTGAAAAGGGCCAAGGAGCATTGTGATGACACAGTCATGGAACAATGTGATGAGAAGAATTCCGGAGCATTGTGATGACAAGGGCCATGGAGCATTGTGATGATACGGTCATGGAACATTGTGATGACAGGAATTCTGGAGCATTGTGATGAAAAGGGCCATGGAGCATTGTGATGACATGGTTATGGAACAATGTGATGAGAAGAATTCCGGAGCATTGTGATGACAAGGGCCATGGAGCATTGTGATGACACTGTCATGGAACATTGTGATGAGAAGAATTCTGCAGCATTGTGCTGACAAGGGCCATGGAGCATTGTGATGACATGGTCAAGGAACATTGCGATGACACTATTTTTGGAGCATTGTGATGAAACGGCATGGAGCATTGTGATTAAAGGTGACAAGGAACATTATGATGATATGGGCAGAGAACTCTGTGATGACAGTGGTCATGGAGTATTGTGACAAAAATTGTCATGGAACATTGTGCTGACAAGGGCCATGGAGCATTGTGATGACACGGTCATGGAACATTGTGATGAGAAGAATTCTGGGGCATTGTGCTGACAAGGGCCATGGAGCATTGTGATTATACGGTCATGGAACATTGTGATGACAAGAATTCTGGAGCATTATGATGACAAGGGCCATGGAGCATTGTGATGACACAGCCATGGAATATTGTGATGACAAGAATTCTGGAGCATTGTGATGAAAATGGCCATGGAGCATTGTGATGACACGGTCATGGAACATTGTAATGAGAAGAATTCTGGAGCATTGTGATTAAAGGGCATGGAACATTGTGATTAAAGGTGACAAGGAACATTGTGATGATATGGGCAGAGAACTCTGTGATGACTGTGGTCATGGAGTATTGTGACAAAATGTGTCATGGAACATTGTGCTGACAAGGGCCATCGAGCATTGTGATGACACGGTCATGGAACATTGTGATGACAAGAATTCTGGAGCATTGTGATGCCAAGGGCCATGGAGCATTGTGATGACACGGTCAAGGAACATTGTGATGACAAGAATTCTGGAGCATTGTGATGACTGTGGCCATGGAGCATTGTGTTGACACGGTCATGGAACATTGTGATGAGAATTCTGGAGCATTGTCATGACAAGGGCCATGGAGCATTGTGATGACATGGTCATGGAACATTGTGATGACAAGAATTCTGGAGCATTCTGATGACAAGCGCCATAGAGCATTGTGATGACACGTTCATGGAATATAGTAATGACAAGAATTCTGGAGGATTGTGATGACAAGGGCCATGGAGCATTGTGATGACACAGACATGGAACATTGTGATGAAAGGAATTCTGGAGCATTGTGCTGAAAAGGGCCATGGAGCATTGTGATGACACGGTCATGGAACATTGTGATGACAAGAATTCTGTAGCATTGTGATGACAATGGCAATGGAGCATTCTGATGACACAGTCATGGAACATTGTGATGAGAAGAATTCCGGAGCATTGTGATGACAAGGGCCATGGAGCATTGTGATGACACGGTATGGAACATTGTGATGACATGAATTCTGGAGCATTGTGCTGACAAGGGCCATGAAGCATTGTGATGACACGGTCATGGAACATTGTGATGACAAGAATTCTGGAGCATTGTGATGACAAGGGCCATGGAGCATTGTGATGACACAGTCAGGGAACATTGTGATGAGAAGAATTCTGGAGCATTGTGCTGACAAGGGCCATGGAGCATTGTGATGACTCGGCCATGGAACATTGTGATGACAAGAATTCTGGGGGATTGTGATGACAAGGGCCATGGAGCATTGTGATGACACGGACATGGAACATTGTGATGACAGGAATTCTGGAGCATTGTGCTGAAAAGGGCCATGGAGCATTGTGATGACACGGTCATGGAACAATGTGATGAGAAGAATTTCGGAGCACTGTGATGACAAGGGCCATGGAGCATTGTGATGACTCGGTCATGGAACATTGTGATGACAAGAATTCTGGAGCATTGTGCTGATGACGGCCATGGAGCATTGTGATGACACAGTCAAGGAACATTGCGATGAAAAAGATTTCTGGAGCATTGTGATGAAAGGGCATGGAGCATTGTGATTAAAGGTGACAAGGAACATTGTGATGATATGGGCAGAGAACTCTGTGATGACAGTGGTCATGGAGTATTGTGACAAAAAGTGTCATGGAACATTGTGTTGACAAGGGCCATGGAGCATTGTGGTGACACAGTCATGGAAGATTGTGATGAGAAGAATTCTGGAGCATTGTCATGACAAGGGCCATGGAGCATTGTGATGACACGGTCATGGAACATTGTGATGACAGGAATTCTGGACCATTGTGATGACAAGGGCCATGGAGCATTGTGAGGACACGGCCATGGAACATTGTGATGAGAAGAATTCTGGAACATTGTGATGACAAGGGCCATGGAGCATTGTGATGACACGGTCATGGAACATTGTGATGACAAGAATTCCGGAGCATTGTGCGGACAAGGGCCATGGAGCATTGTGATGACACGGTCATGGAACATTGTGATGAGAAGAATTCTGGAGCATTGTGCTGACAAGGGCCATGGAACATTGTGATGATACGGTCATGGAACATTGTGATGACAGGAATTCTGGAGCATTGTGCTGAAAAGGGCCATGGAGCATTGTGATGACATGGTTATGGAACAATGTGATGAGAAGAATTCCGGAGCATTGTGATGACAAGGGCCATGGAGCATTGTGATGACACGGTCATGGAACATTGTGATGAGAAGAATTCTGCAGCATTGTGCTGAAAAGGGCCATGGAGCGTTGTGATGACATGGTCAAGGAACATTGCGATGACAAGATTTCTGGAGCATTGTGATGAAAGGGCATGGAGCATTGTGATTAAAGGTGACAAGGAACATTATGATGATATGGGCAGAGAACTCTGTGGTGACAGTGGTCATGGAGTATTGTGACAAAAATTGTCATGGAACATTGTGCTGACAAGGGCCATGGAGCATTGTGATGACACGGTCATGGAACATTGTGATGACAAGAATTCTGGAGCATTGTGCTGACAAGGGCCTTGGAGCATTGTGATGACACGGTCATGGAACATTGTGATGACAAGAATTCTGGAGCATTGTGCTGACAAGGGCCATGGAGCATTGTGATGACACGGTCATGGAACATTGTGATGACAAGAATTCTGGAGCATTGTGCGGACAAGGGCCATGGAGCATTGTGATGACACGGTCATGGAACATTGTGATGAGAAGAATTCTGGAGCATTGTGCTGACAAGGGGCATGGAGCATTGTGATGATACGGTCATGGAACATTGTGATGACAAGAATTCTGGAGCATTGTGATGACAAGGGTCATGGAGCATTGTGATGACATGGTGAAGGAACATTGCAATGAAAAAGAATTCTGGAGCATTGAGATGTAAGGGCATGGAGCTTTGTGATTAAAGGTGACAAGGAACATTGTGCTGATATGGGCAGAGAACTCTGTGATGACAGTGGTCATGGAGTATTGTGACAAAAAGTGTCATGGAACATTGTGCTGACAAGGGCCATGGAGCATTGTGATGACACGGTCATGGAACATTGTGATGAGAAGAATTCTGGAGCATTGTCATGACAAGGGCCATGGAGCATTGTGATGACACGGTCATGGAACATTGTGATGACAAGAATTCTGGAGCATTTTGATGACAAGGGCCATGGAGCATTGTGATGACACGGTCATGGAACATTGTGATGAGAAGAATTCTGGGGCATTGTGCTGACAAGGGCCATGGAGCATTGTGATTATACGGTCATGGAACATTGTGATGACAAGAATTCTGGAGCATTATGATGACAAGGGCCATGGAGCATTGTGATGACACAGCCATGGAATATTGTGATGACAAGAATTCTGGAGCATTGTGATGAAAATGGCCATGGAGCATTGTGATGACACGGTCATGGAACATTGTAATGAGAAGAATTCTGGAGCATTGTGATTAAAGGGCATGGAACATTGTGATTAAAGGTGACAAGGAACATTGTGATGATATGGGCAGAGAACTCTGTGATGACTGTGGTCATGGAGTATTGTGACAAAATGTGTCATGGAACATTGTGCTGACAAGGGCCATCGAGCATTGTGATGACACGGTCATGGAACATTGTGATGACAAGAATTCTGGAGCATTGTGATGCCAAGGGCCATGGAGCATTGTGATGACACGGTCAAGGAACATTGTGATGACAAGAATTCTGGAGCATTGTGATGACTGTGGCCATGGAGCATTGTGTTGACACGGTCATGGAACATTGTGATGAGAATTCTGGAGCATTGTCATGACAAGGGCCATGGAGCATTGTGATGACATGGTCATGGAACATTGTGATGACAAGAATTCTGGAGCATTCTGATGACAAGCGCCATAGAGCATTGTGATGACACGTTCATGGAATATAGTAATGACAAGAATTCTGGAGGATTGTGATGACAAGGGCCATGGAGCATTGTGATGACACGGTCATGGAACATTGTGATGACAAGAATTCTGTAGCATTGTGATGACAATGGCAATGGAGCATTCTGATGACACAGTCATGGAACATTGTGATGAGAAGAATTCCGGAGCATTGTGATGACAAGGGCCATGGAGCATTGTGATGACACGGTATGGAACATTGTGATGACATGAATTCTGGAGCATTGTGCTGACAAGGGCCATGAAGCATTGTGATGACACGGTCATGGAACATTGTGATGACAAGAATTCTGGAGCATTGTGATGACAAGGGCCATGGAGCATTGTGATGACACAGTCAGGGAACATTGTGATGAGAAGAATTCTGGAGCATTGTGCTGACAAGGGCCATGGAGCATTGTGATGACTCGGCCATGGAACATTGTGATGACAAGAATTCTGGGGGATTGTGATGACAAGGGCCATGGAGCATTGTGATGACACGGACATGGAACATTGTGATGACAGGAATTCTGGAGCATTGTGCTGAAAAGGGCCATGGAGCATTGTGATGACACGGTCATGGAACAATGTGATGAGAAGAATTCCGGAGCACTGTGATGACAAGGGCCATGGAGCATTGTGATGACTCGGTCATGGAACATTGTGATGACAAGAATTCTGGAGCATTGTGCTGATGACGGCCATGGAGCATTGTGATGACACAGTCAAGGAACATTGCGATGAAAAAGATTTCTGGAGCATTGTGATGAAAGGGCATGGAGCATTGTGATTAAAGGTGACAAGGAACATTGTGATGATATGGGCAGAGAACTCTGTGATGACAGTGGTCATGGAGTATTGTGACAAAAAGTGTCATGGAACATTGTGTTGACAAGGGCCATGGAGCATTGTGGTGACACAGTCATGGAACATTGTGATGAGAAGAATTCTGGAGCATTGTCATGACAAGGGCCATGGAGCATTGTGATGACACGGTCATGGAACATTGTGATGACAGGAATTCTGGACCATTGTGATGACAAGGGCCATGGAGCATTGTGAGGACACGGCCATGGAACATTGTGATGAGAAGAATTCTGGAACATTGTGATGACAAGGGCCATGGAGCATTGTGATGACACGGTCATGGAACATTGTGATGACAAGAATTCCGGAGCATTGTGCGGACAAGGGCCATGGAGCATTGTGATGACACGGTCATGGAACATTGTGATGAGAAGAATTCTGGAGCATTGTGCTGACAAGGGCCATGGAACATTGTGATGATACGGTCATGGAACATTGTGATGAGAAGAATTCTGCAGCATTGTGCTGAAAAGGGCCATGGAGCGTTGTGATGACATGGTCAAGGAACATTGCGATGACAAGATTTCTGGAGCATTGTGATGAAAGGGCATGGAGCATTGTGGTTAAAGGTGACAAGGAACATTATGATGATATGGGCAGAGAACTCTGTGGTGACAGTGGTCATGGAGTATTGTGACAAAAATTGTCATGGAACATTGTGCTGACAAGTGCCATGGAGCATTGTGATGACACGGTCATGGAACATTGTGATGACAAGAATTCTGGAGCATTGTGCTGACAAGGGCCATGGAGCATTGTGATGACACGGTCATGGAACATTGTGATGACAAGAATTCTGGAGCATTGTGCTGACAAGGGCCATGGAGCATTGTGATGACACGGTCATGGAACATTGTGATGACAAGAATTCTGGAGCATTGTGCGGACAAGGGCCATGGAGCATTGTGATGACACGGTCATGGAACATTGTGATGAGAAGAATTCTGGAGCATTGTGCTGACAAGGGGCATGGAGCATTGTGATGATACGGTCATGGAACATTGTGATGACAAGAATTCTGGAGCATTGTGATGACAAGGGTCATGGAGCATTGTGATGACATGGTGAAGGAACATTGCAATGAAAAAGAATTCTGGAGCATTGTGATGTAAGGGCATGGAGCTTTGTGATTAAAGGTGACAAGGAACATTGTGCTGATATGGGCAGAGAACTCTGTGATGACAGTGGTCATGGAGTATTGTGACAAAAAGTGTCATGGAACATTGTGCTGACAAGGGCCATGGAGCATTGTGATGACACGGTCATGGAACATTGTGATGAGAAGAATTCTGGAGCATTGTCATGACAAGGGCCATGGAGCATTGTGATGACACGGTCATGGAACATTGTGATGACAAGAATTCTGGAGCATTTTGATGACAAGGGCCATGGAGCATTGTGATGACACGGTCATGGAACATTGTGATGAGAAGAATTCTGGGGCATTGTGCTGACAAGGGCCATGGAGCATTGTGATTATACGGTCATGGAACATTGTGATGACAAGAATTCTGGAGCATTATGATGACAAGGGCCATGGAGCATTGTGATGACACAGCCATGGAATATTGTGATGACAAGAATTCTGGAGCATTGTGATGAAAATGGCCATGGAGCATTGTGATGACACGGTCATGGAACATTGTAATGAGAAGAATTCTGGAGCATTGTGATTAAAGGGCATGGAACATTGTGATTAAAGGTGACAAGGAACATTGTGATGATATGGGCAGAGAACTCTGTGATGACTGTGGTCATGGAGTATTGTGACAAAATGTGTCATGGAACATTGTGCTGACAAGGGCCATCGAGCATTGTGATGACACGGTCATGGAACATTGTGATGACAAGAATTCTGGAGCATTGTGATGCCAAGGGCCATGGAGCATTGTGATGACACGGTCAAGGAACATTGTGATGAAAAGAATTCTGGAGCATTGTGATGACTGTGGCCATGGAGCATTGTGTTGACACGGTCATGGAACATTGTGATGAGAATTCTGGAGCATTGTCATGACAAGGGCCATGGAGCATTGTGATGACATGGTCATGGAACATTGTGATGACAAGAATTCTGGAGCATTCTGATGACAAGCGCCATAGAGCATTGTGATGACACGTTCATGGAATATAGTAATGACAAGAATTCTGGAGGATTGTGATGACAAGGGCCATGGAGCATTGTGATGACACGGACATGGAACATTGTGATGAAAGGAATTCTGGAGCATTGTGCTGAAAAGGGCCATGGAGCATTGTGATGACACGGTCATGGAACATTGTGATGACAAGAATTCTGTAGCATTGTGATGACAATGGCAATGGAGCATTCTGATGACACAGTCATGGAACATTGTGATGAGAAGAATTCCGGAGCATTGTGATGACAAGGGCCATGGAGCATTGTGATGACACGGTATGGAACATTGTGATGACATGAATTCTGGAGCATTGTGCTGACAAGGGCCATGAAGCATTGTGATGACACGGTCATGGAACATTGTGATGACAAGAATTCTGGAGCATTGTGATGACAAGGGCCATGGAGCATTGTGATGACACAGTCAGGGAACATTGTGATGAGAAGAATTCTGGAGCATTGTGCTGACAAGGGCCATGGAGCATTGTGATGACTCGGCCATGGAACATTGTGATGACAAGAATTCTGGGGGATTGTGATGACAAGGGCCATGGAGCATTGTGATGACACGGACATGGAACATTGTGATGACAGGAATTCTGGAGCATTGTGCTGAAAAGGGCCATGGAGCATTGTGATGACACGGTCATGGAACAATGTGATGAGAAGAATTCCGGAGCACTGTGATGACAAGGGCCATGGAGCATTGTGATGACTCGGTCATGGAACATAGTGATGACAAGAATTCTGGAGCATTGTGCTGATGACGGCCATGGAGCATTGTGATGACACAGTCAAGGAACATTGCGATGAAAAAGATTTCTGGAGCATTGTGATGAAAGGGCATGGAGCATTGTGATTAAAGGTGACAAGGAACATTGTGATGATATGGGCAGAGAACTCTGTGATGACAGTGGTCATGGAGTATTGTGACAAAAAGTGTCATGGAACATTGTGTTGACAAGGGCCATGGAGCATTGTGGTGACACAGTCATGGAACATTGTGATGAGAAGAATTCTGGAGCATTGTCATGACAAGGGCCATGGAGCATTGTGATGACACGGTCATGGAACATTGTGATGACAGGAATTCTGGACCATTGTGATGACAAGGGCCATGGAGCATTGTGAGGACACGGCCATGGAACATTGTGATGAGAAGAATTCTGGAACATTGTGATGACAAGGGCCATGGAGCATTGTGATGACACGGTCATGGAACATTGTGATGACAAGAATTCCGGAGCATTGTGCGGACAAGGGCCATGGAGCATTGTGATGACACGGTCATGGAACATTGTGATGAGAAGAATTCTGGAGCATTGTGCTGACAAGGGCCATGGAACATTGTGATGATACGGTCATGGAACATTGTGATGACAGGAATTCTGGAGCATTGTGCTGAAAAGGGCCATGGAGCATTGTGATGACATGGTTATGGAACAATGTGATGAGAAGAATTCCGGAGCATTGTGATGACAAGGGCCATGGAGCATTGTGATGACACGGTCATGGAACATTGTGATGAGAAGAATTCTGCAGCATTGTGCTGAAAAGGGCCATGGAGCGTTGTGATGACATGGTCAAGGAACATTGCGATGACAAGATTTCTGGAGCATTGTGATGAAAGGGCATGGAGCATTGTGATTAAAGGTGACAAGGAACATTATGATGATATGGGCAGAGAACTCTGTGGTGACAGTGGTCATGGAGTATTGTGACAAAAATTGTCATGGAACATTGTGCTGACAAGGGCCATGGAGCATTGTGATGACACGGTCATGGAACATTGTGATGAGAAGAATTCTGGAGCATTGTGCTGACAAGGGCCATGGAGCATTGTGATGACACGGTCATGGAACATTGTGATGACAAGAATTCTGGAGCATTGTGCTGACAAGGGCCATGGAGCATTGTGATGACACGGTCATGGAACATTGTGATGACAAGAATTCTGGAGCATTGTGCGGACAAGGGCCATGGAGCATTGTGATGACACGGTCATGGAACATTGTGATGAGAAGAATTCTGGAGCATTGTGCTGACAAGGGGCATGGAGCATTGTGATGATACGGTCATGGAACATTGTGATGACAAGAATTCTGGAGCATTGTGATGACAAGGGTCATGGAGCATTGTGATGACATGGTGAAGGAACATTGCAATGAAAAAGAATTCTGGAGCATTGTGATGTAAGGGCATGGAGCTTTGTGATTAAAGGTGACAAGGAACATTGTGCTGATATGGGCAGAGAACTCTGTGATGACAGTGGTCATGGAGTATTGTGACAAAAAGTGTCATGGAACATTGTGCTGACAAGGGCCATGGAGCATTGTGATGACACGGTCATGGAACATTGTGATGAGAAGAATTCTGGAGCATTGTCATGACAAGGGCCATGGAGCATTGTGATGACACGGTCATGGAACATTGTGATGACAAGAATTCTGGAGCATTTTGATGACAAGGGCCATGGAGCATTGTGATGACACGGTCATGGAACATTGTGATGAGAAGAATTCTGGGGCATTGTGCTGACAAGGGCCATGGAGCATTGTGATTATACGGTCATGGAACATTGTGATGACAAGAATTCTGGAGCATTATGATGACAAGGGCCATGGAGCATTGTGATGACACAGCCATGGAATATTGTGATGACAAGAATTCTGGAGCATTGTGATGAAAATGGCCATGGAGCATTGTGATGACACGGTCATGGAACATTGTAATGAGAAGAATTCTGGAGCATTGTGATTAAAGGGCATGGAACATTGTGATTAAAGGTGACAAGGAACATTGTGATGATATGGGCAGAGAACTCTGTGATGACTGTGGTCATGGAGTATTGTGACAAAATGTGTCATGGAACATTGTGCTGACAAGGGCCATCGAGCATTGTGATGACACGGTCATGGAACATTGTGATGACAAGAATTCTGGAGCATTGTGATGCCAAGGGCCATGGAGCATTGTGATGACACGGTCAAGGAACATTGTGATGACAAGAATTCTGGAGCATTGTGATGACTGTGGCCATGGAGCATTGTGTTGACACGGTCATGGAACATTGTGATGAGAATTCTGGAGCATTGTCATGACAAGGGCCATGGAGCATTGTGATGACATGGTCATGGAACATTGTGATGACAAGAATTCTGGAGCATTCTGATGACAAGCGCCATAGAGCATTGTGATGACACGTTCATGGAATATAGTAATGACAAGAATTCTGGAGGATTGTGATGACAAGGGCCATGGAGCATTGTGATGACACGGACATGGAACATTGTGATGAAAGGAATTCTGGAGCATTGTGCTGAAAAGGGCCATGGAGCATTGTGATGACACGGTCATGGAACATTGTGATGACAAGAATTCTGTAGCATTGTGATGACAATGGCAATGGAGCATTCTGATGACACAGTCATGGAACATTGTGATGAGAAGAATTCCGGAGCACTGTGATGACAAGGGCCATGGAGCATTGTGATGACACGGTATGGAACATTGTGATGACATGAATTCTGGAGCATTGTGCTGACAAGGGCCATGAAGCATTGTGATGACACGGTCATGGAACATTGTGATGACAAGAATTCTGGAGCATTGTGATGACAAGGGCCATGGAGCATTGTGATGACACAGTCAGGGAACATTGTGATGAGAAGAATTCTGGAGCATTGTGCTGACAAGGGCCATGGAGCATTGTGATGACTCGGCCATGGAACATTGTGATGACAAGAATTCTGGGGGATTGTGATGACAAGGGCCATGGAGCATTGTGATGACACGGACATGGAACATTGTGATGACAGGAATTCTGGAGCATTGTGCTGAAAAGGGCCATGGAGCATTGTGATGACACGGTCATGGAACAATGTGATGAGAAGAATTCCGGAGCACTGTGATGACAAGGGCCATGGAGCATTGTGATGACTCGGTCATGGAACATTGTGATGACAAGAATTCTGGAGCATTGTGCTGATGACAGCCATGGAGCATTGTGATGACACAGTCAAGGAACATTGCGATGAAAAAGATTTCTGCAGCATTGTGATGAAAGGGCATGGAGCATTGTGATTAAAGGTGACAAGGAACATTGTGATGATATGGGCAGAGAACTCTGTGATGACAGTGGTCATGGAGTATTGTGACAAAAAGTGTCATGGAACATTGTGTTGACAAGGGCCATGGAGCATTGTGGTGACACAGTCATGGAACATTGTGATGAGAAGAATTCTGGAGCATTGTCATGACAAGGGCCATGGAGCATTGTGATGACACGGTCATGGAACATTGTGATGACAGGAATTCTGGACCATTGTGATGACAAGGGCCATGGAGCATTGTGAGGACACGGCCATGGAACATTGTGATGAGAAGAATTCTGGAACATTGTGATGACAAGGGCCATGGAGCATTGTGATGACACGGTCATGGAACATTGTGATGACAAGAATTCCGGAGCATTGTGCGGACAAGGGCCATGGAGCATTGTGATGACACGGTCATGGAACATTGTGATGAGAAGAATTCTGGAGCATTGTGCTGACAAGGGCCATGGAACATTGTGATGACAGGAATTCTGGAGCATTGTGCTGAAAAGGGCCATGGAGCATTGTGATGACATGGTTATGGAACAATGTGATGAGAAGAATTCCGGAGCATTGTGATGACAAGGGCCATGGAGCATTGTGATGACACGGTCATGGAACATTGTGATGAGAAGAATTCTGCAGCATTGTGCTGAAAAAGGCCATGGAGCGTTGTGATGACATGGTCAAGGAACATTGCGATGACAAGATTTCTGGAGCATTGTGATGAAAGGGCATGGAGCATTGTGATTAAAGGTGACAAGGAACATTATGATGATATGGGCAGAGAACTCTGTGGTGACAGTGGTCATGGAGTATTGTGACAAAAATTGTCATGGAACATTGTGCTGACAAGGGCCATGGAGCATTGTGATGACACGGTCATGGAACATTGTGATGACAAGAATTCTGGAGCATTGTGCTGACAAGGGCCATGGAGCATTGTGATGACACGGTCATGGAACATTGTGATGACAAGAATTCTGGAGCATTGTGCTGACAAGGGGCATGGAGCATTGTGATGATACGGTCATGGAACATTGTGATGACAAGAATTCTGGAGCATTGTGATGACAAGGGTCATGGAGCATTGTGATGACATGGTGAAGGAACATTGCAATGAAAAAGAATTCTGGAGCATTGTGATGTAAGGGCATGGAGCTTTGTGATTAAAGGTGACAAGGAACATTGTGCTGATATGGGCAGAGAACTCTGTGATGACAGTGGTCATGGAGTATTGTGACAAAAAGTGTCATGGAACATTGTGCTGACAAGGGCCATGGAGCATTGTGATGACACGGTCATGGAACATTGTGATGAGAAGAATTCTGGAGCATTGTCATGACAAGGGCCATGGAGCATTGTGATGACACGGTCATGGAACATTGTGATGACAAGAATTCTGGAGCATTTTGATGACAAGGGCCATGGAGCATTGTGATGACACGGTCATGGAACATTGTGATGAGAAGAATTCTGGGGCATTGTGCTGACAAGGGCCATGGAGCATTGTGATTATACGGTCATGGAACATTGTGATGACAAGAATTCTGGAGCATTATGATGACAAGGGCCATGGAGCATTGTGATGACACAGCCATGGAATATTGTGATGACAAGAATTCTGGAGCATTGTGATGAAAATGGCCATGGAGCATTGTGATGACACGGTCATGGAACATTGTAATGAGAAGAATTCTGGAGCATTGTGATTAAAGGGCATGGAACATTGTGATTAAAGGTGACAAGGAACATTGTGATGATATGGGCAGAGAACTCTGTGATGACTGTGGTCATGGAGTATTGTGACAAAATGTGTCATGGAACATTGTGCTGACAAGGGCCATCGAGCATTGTGATGACACGGTCATGGAACATTGTGATGACAAGAATTCTGGAGCATTGTGATGCCAAGGGCCATGGAGCATTGTGATGACACGGTCAAGGAACATTGTGATGACAAGAATTCTGGAGCATTGTGATGACTGTGGCCATGGAGCATTGTGTTGACACGGTCATGGAACATTGTGATGAGAATTCTGGAGCATTGTCATGACAAGGGCCATGGAGCATTGTGATGACATGGTCATGGAACATTGTGATGACAAGAATTCTGGAGCATTCTGATGACAAGCGCCATAGAGCATTGTGATGACACGTTCATGGAATATAGTAATGACAAGAATTCTGGAGGATTGTGATGACAAGGGCCATGGAGCATTGTGATGACACGGACATGGAACATTGTGATGAAAGGAATTCTGGAGCATTGTGCTGACAAGGGGCATGGAGCATTGTGATGACACGGTCATGGAACATTGTGATGAGAAGAATTCTGGAGCATTGTGCTGACAAGGGCCATGGAACATTGTGATGACAGGAATTCTGGAGCATTGTGCTGAAAAGGGCCATGGAGCATTGTGATGACATGGTTATGGAACAATGTGATGAGAAGAATTCCGGAGCATTGTGATGACAAGGGCCATGGAGCATTGTGATGACACGGTCATGGAACATTGTGATGAGAAGAATTCTGCAGCATTGTGCTGAAAAAGGCCATGGAGCGTTGTGATGACATGGTCAAGGAACATTGCGATGACAAGATTTCTGGAGCATTGTGATGAAAGGGCATGGAGCATTGTGATTAAAGGTGACAAGGAACATTATGATGATATGGGCAGAGAACTCTGTGGTGACAGTGGTCATGGAGTATTGTGACAAAAATTGTCATGGAACATTGTGCTGACAAGGGCCATGGAGCATTGTGATGACACGGTCATGGAACATTGTGATGACAAGAATTCTGGAGCATTGTGCTGACAAGGGCCATGGAGCATTGTGATGACACGGTCATGGAACATTGTGATGACAAGAATTCTGGAGCATTGTGCTGACAAGGGGCATGGAGCATTGTGATGATACGGTCATGGAACATTGTGATGACAAGAATTCTGGAGCATTGTGATGACAAGGGTCATGGAGCATTGTGATGACATGGTGAAGGAACATTGCAATGAAAAAGAATTCTGGAGCATTGTGATGTAAGGGCATGGAGCTTTGTGATTAAAGGTGACAAGGAACATTGTGCTGATATGGGCAGAGAACTCTGTGATGACAGTGGTCATGGAGTATTGTGACAAAAAGTGTCATGGAACATTGTGCTGACAAGGGCCATGGAGCATTGTGATGACACGGTCATGGAACATTGTGATGAGAAGAATTCTGGAGCATTGTCATGACAAGGGCCATGGAGCATTGTGATGACACGGTCATGGAACATTGTGATGACAAGAATTCTGGAGCATTTTGATGACAAGGGCCATGGAGCATTGTGATGACACGGTCATGGAACATTGTGATGAGAAGAATTCTGGGGCATTGTGCTGACAAGGGCCATGGAGCATTGTGATTATACGGTCATGGAACATTGTGATGACAAGAATTCTGGAGCATTATGATGACAAGGGCCATGGAGCATTGTGATGACACAGCCATGGAATATTGTGATGACAAGAATTCTGGAGCATTGTGATGAAAATGGCCATGGAGCATTGTGATGACACGGTCATGGAACATTGTAATGAGAAGAATTCTGGAGCATTGTGATTAAAGGGCATGGAACATTGTGATTAAAGGTGACAAGGAACATTGTGATGATATGGGCAGAGAACTCTGTGATGACTGTGGTCATGGAGTATTGTGACAAAATGTGTCATGGAACATTGTGCTGACAAGGGCCATCGAGCATTGTGATGACACGGTCATGGAACATTGTGATGACAAGAATTCTGGAGCATTGTGATGCCAAGGGCCATGGAGCATTGTGATGACACGGTCAAGGAACATTGTGATGACAAGAATTCTGGAGCATTGTGATGACTGTGGCCATGGAGCATTGTGTTGACACGGTCATGGAACATTGTGATGAGAATTCTGGAGCATTGTCATGACAAGGGCCATGGAGCATTGTGATGACATGGTCATGGAACATTGTGATGACAAGAATTCTGGAGCATTCTGATGACAAGCGCCATAGAGCATTGTGATGACACGTTCATGGAATATAGTAATGACAAGAATTCTGGAGGATTGTGATGACAAGGGCCATGGAGCATTGTGATGACACGGACATGGAACATTGTGATGAAAGGAATTCTGGAGCATTGTGCTGAAAAGGGCCATGGAGCATTGTGATGACACGGTCATGGAACATTGTGATGACAAGAATTCTGTAGCATTGTGATGACAATGGCAATGGAGCATTCTGATGACACAGTCATGGAACATTGTGATGAGAAGAATTCCGGAGCATTGTGATGACAAGGGCCATGGAGCATTGTGATGACACGGTATGGAACATTGTGATGACATGAATTCTGGAGCATTGTGCTGACAAGGGCCATGAAGCATTGTGATGACACGGTCATGGAACATTGTGATGACAAGAATTCTGGAGCATTGTGATGACAAGGGCCATGGAGCATTGTGATGACACAGTCAGGGAACATTGTGATGAGAAGAATTCTGGAGCATTGTGCTGACAAGGGCCATGGAGCATTGTGATGACTCGGCCATGGAACATTGTGATGACAAGAATTCTGGGGGATTGTGATGACAAGGGCCATGGAGCATTGTGATGACACGGACATGGAACATTGTGATGACAGGAATTCTGGAGCATTGTGCTGAAAAGGGCCATGGAGCATTGTGATGACACGGTCATGGAACAATGTGATGAGAAGAATTCCGGAGCACTGTGATGACAAGGGCCATGGAGCATTGTGATGACTCGGTCATGGAACATTGTGATGACAAGAATTCTGGAGCATTGTGCTGATGACGGCCATGGAGCATTGTGATGACACAGTCAAGGAACATTGCGATGAAAAAGATTTCTGGAGCATTGTGATGAAAGGGCATGGAGCATTGTGATTAAAGGTGACAAGGAACATTGTGATGATATGGGCAGAGAACTCTGTGATGACAGTGGTCATGGAGTATTGTGACAAAAAGTGTCATGGAACATTGTGTTGACAAGGGCCATGGAGCATTGTGGTGACTCAGTCATGGAACATTGTGATGAGAAGAATTCTGGAGCATTGTCATGACAAGGGCCATGGAGCATTGTGATGACACGGTCATGGAACATTGTGATGACAGGAATTCTGGACCATTGTGAATGACAAGGGCCATGGAGCATTGTGAGGACACGGCCATGGAACATTGTGATGAGAAGAATTCTGGAACATTGTGATGACAAGGGCCATGGAGCATTGTGATGACACGGTCATGGAACATTGTGATGACAAGAATTCCGGAACATTGTGCGGACAAGGGCCATGGAGCATTGTGATGACACGGTCATGGAACATTGTGATGAGAAGAATTCTGGAGCATTGTGCTGACAAGGGCCATGGAACATTGTGATGATACGGTCATGGAACATTGTGATGACAGGAATTCTGGAGCATTGTGCTGAAAAGGGCCATGGAGCATTGTGATGACATGGTTATGGAACAATGTGATGAGAAGAATTCCGGAGCATTGTTATGACAAGGGCCATGGAGCATTGTGATGACACGGTCATGGAACATTGTGATGAGAAGAATTCTGCAGCATTGTGCTGAAAAGGGCCATGGAGCGTTGTGATGACATGGTCAAGGAACATTGCGATGACAAGATTTCTGGAGCATTGTGATGAAAGGGCATGGAGCATTGTGATTAAAGGTGACAAGGAACATTATGATGATATGGGCAGAGAACTCTGTGGTGACAGTGGTCATGGAGTATTGTGACAAAAATTGTCATGGAACATTGTGCTGACAAGGGCCATGGAGCATTGTGATGACACGGTCATGGAACATTGTGATGACAAGAATTCTGGAGCATTGTGCTGACAAGGGCCATGGAGCATTGTGATGACACGGTCATGGAACATTGTGATGACAAGAATTCTGGAGCATTGTGCTGACAAGGGCCATGGAGCATTGTGATGACACGGTCATGGAACATTGTGATGACAAGAATTCTGGAGCATTGTGCGGACAAGGGCCATGGAGCATTGTGATGACACGGTCATGGAACATTGTGATGAGAAGAATTCTGGAGCATTGTGCTGACAAGGGGCATGGAGCATTGTGATGATACGGTCATGGAACATTGTGATGACAAGAATTCTGGAGCATTGTGATGACAAGGGTCATGGAGCATTGTGATGACATGGTGAAGGAACATTGCAATGAAAAAGAATTCTGGAGCATTGTGATGTAAGGGCATGGAGCTTTGTGATTAAAGGGGACAAGGAACATTGTGCTGATATGGGCAGAGAACTCTGTGATGACAGTGGTCATGGAGTATTGTGACAAAAAGTGTCATGGAACATTGTGCTGACAAGGGCCATGGAGCATTGTGATGACACGGTCATGGAACATTGTGATGAGAAGAATTCTGGAGCATTGTCATGACAAGGGCCATGGAGCATTGTGATGACACGGTCATGGAACATTGTGATGACAAGAATTCTGGAGCATTTTGATGACAAGGGCCATGGAGCATTGTGATGACACGGTCATGGAACATTGTGATGAGAAGAATTCTGGGGCATTGTGCTGACAAGGGCCATGGAGCATTGTGATTATACGGTCATGGAACATTGTGATGACAAGAATTCTGGAGCATTATGATGACAAGGGCCATGGAGCATTGTGATGACACAGCCATGGAATATTGTGATGACAAGAATTCTGGAGCATTGTGATGAAAATGGCCATGGAGCATTGTGATGACACGGTCATGGAACATTGTAATGAGAAGAATTCTGGAGCATTGTGATTAAAGGGCATGGAACATTGTGATTAAAGGTGACAAGGAACATTGTGATGATATGGGCAGAGAACTCTGTGATGACTGTGGTCATGGAGTATTGTGACAAAATGTGTCATGGAACATTGTGCTGACAAGGGCCATCGAGCATTGTGATGACACGGTCATGGAACATTGTGATGACAAGAATTCTGGAGCATTGTGATGCCAAGGGCCATGGAGCATTGTGATGACACGGTCAAGGAACATTGTGATGACAAGAATTCTGGAGCATTGTGATGACTGTGGCCATGGAGCATTGTGTTGACACGGTCATGGAACATTGTGATGAGAATTCTGGAGCATTGTCATGACAAGGGCCATGGAGCATTGTGATGACATGGTCATGGAACATTGTGATGACAAGAATTCTGGAGCATTCTGATGACAAGCGCCATAGAGCATTGTGATGACACGTTCATGGAATATAGTAATGACAAGAATTCTGGAGGATTGTGATGACAAGGGCCATGGAGCATTGTGATGACACGGACATGGAACATTGTGATGAAAGGAATTCTGGAGCATTGTGCTGAAAAGGGCCATGGAGCATTGTGATGACACGGTCATGGAACATTGTGATGACAAGAATTCTGTAGCATTGTGATGACAATGGCAATGGAGCATTCTGATGACACAGTCATGGAACATTGTGATGAGAAGAATTCCGGAGCATTGTGATGACAAGGGCCATGGAGCATTGTGATGACACGGTATGGAACATTGTGATGACATGAATTCTGGAGCATTGTGCTGACAAGGGCCATGAAGCATTGTGATGACACGGTCATGGAACATTGTGATGACAAGAATTCTGGAGCATTGTGATGACAAGGGCCATGGAGCATTGTGATGACACAGTCAGGGAACATTGTGATGAGAAGAATTCTGGAGCATTGTGCTGACAAGGGCCATGGAGCATTGTGATGACTCGGCCATGGAACATTGTGATGACAAGAATTCTGGGGGATTGTGATGACAAGGGCCATGGAGCATTGTGATGACACGGACATGGAACATTGTGATGACAGGAATTCTGGAGCATTGTGCTGAAAAGGGCCATGGAGCATTGTGATGACACGGTCATGGAACAATGTGATGAGAAGAATTCCGGAGCACTGTGATGACAAGGGCCATGGAGCATTGTGATGACTCGGTCATGGAACATTGTGATGACAAGAATTCTGGAGCATTGTGCTGATGACGGCCATGGAGCATTGTGATGACACAGTCAAGGAACATTGCGATGAAAAAGATTTCTGGAGCATTGTGATGAAAGGGCATGGAGCATTGTGATTAAAGGTGACAAGGAACATTGTGATGATATGGGCAGAGAACTCTGTGATGACAGTGGTCATGGAGTATTGTGACAAAAAGTGTCATGGAACATTGTGTTGACAAGGGCCATGGAGCATTGTGGTGACACAGTCATGGAACATTGTGATGAGAAGAATTCTGGAGCATTGTCATGACAAGGGCCATGGAGCATTGTGATGACACGGTCATGGAACATTGTGATGACAGGAATTCTGGACCATTGTGATGACAAGGGCCATGGAGCATTGTGAGGACACGGCCATGGAACATTGTGATGAGAAGAATTCTGGAGCATTGTGCTGACAAGGGCCATGGAGTATTGTGATGATACGGCCATGGAACATTGTGATGACAAGAATTCTGGAGCATTGTGATGACAATGGCCATGGAGCATTGTGATGACACAGTCATGGAACATTGTGATGAGAAGAATTCCGGAGCATTGTGATGACAAGGCCATGGAGCATTGTGATGATACGTTCATGGAACATTGTGATGACAAGAATTCTGGAGCATTGTGATGACAAGGGCCATGGAGCTTTGTGATGACATGGTATGGAACATTGTGATGACAAGAATTCTGGAGCATTGTGATGACAAGGGCCATGGAGCATTGTGATGACACGGTCATGGAACATTGTGATGACAGGAATTCTGGAGCATTGTGCTGACAAGGGCCATGGAACATTGTGATGACACGGCCATGGAACATTGTGATGACAAGAATTCTGGAGCATTGTGATGACAATGGCCATGGAGCATTGTGATGACACGGTATGGAACATTGTGATGACAGGAATTCTGGAGCATTGTGCTGACAAGGGCCATGGAGCATTGTGATGACACGGTCATGGAACATTGTGATGACAGGAATTCTGGAGCATTGTGATGACAAGGGCCATGGAGCATTGTGATGACACGGTATGGAACATTGTGATGACAAGAATTCTGGAGCATTGTGATGACAAGGGCCATGGAGCATTGTGATGACATGGTCATGGAACATTGTGATGACAGGAATTCTGGAGCATTGTGCTGACAAGGGCCATGGAACATTGTGATGACACGGCCATGGAACATTGTGATGACAAGAATTCTGGAGCATTGTGATGACAAGGGCCATGGAGCATTGTGATGACACGGACATGGAACATTGTGATGACAGGAATTCTGGAGCATTGTGCTGAAAAGGGCCAAGGAGCATTGTGATGACACAGTCATGGAACAATGTGATGAGAAGAATTCCGGAGCATTGTGATGACAAGGGCCATGGAGCATTGTGATGACTCGGTCATGGAACATTGTGATGAGAAGAATTCTGGAGCATTGTGCTGACAAGGGCCATGGAGCATTGTGATGATACGGTCATGGAACATTGTGATGACAGGAATTCTGGAGCATTGTGATGAAAAGTGCCATGGAGCATTGTGATGACATGGTTATGGAACAATGTGATGAGAAGAATTCCGGAGCATTGTGATGACAAGGGCCATGGAGCATTGTGATGACACTGTCATGGAACATTGTGATGAGAAGAATTCTGCAGCATTGTGCTGACAAGGGCCATGGAGCATTGTGATGACATGGTCAAGGAACATTGCGATGACACTATTTTTGGAGCATTGTGATGACAGGGCATGGAGCATTGTGATTAAAGGTGACAAGGAACATTATGATGATATGGGCAGAGAACTCTGTGATGACAGTGGTCATGGAGTATTGTGACAAAAATTGTCATGGAACATTGTGCTGACAAGGGCCATGGAGCATTGTGATGACACGGTCATGGAACATTGTGATGACAAGAATTCTGGAGCATTGTGCTGACAAGGGCCATGGAGCATTGTGATGAAAGGGCCATGGAACATTGTGATGACAAGAATTCGGGAGCATTGTGTTGACAATGGCCATGGAACATTGTGATGACATGGTCATGGAACATTGTGATGAGAAGAATTCTGGAGCATTGTGCTGACAAGGGCCATGGAGCATTGTGATGACACGGTCATGGAATATTGTGATGACAAGAATTCTGGAGCATTGTGCTGACAAGGGCCATGGAGCATTGTGATGACACAGTCATGGAACATTGTGATGACAAGAATTCTGGAGCATTGTGCTGACAAGGGCCATGGAGCATTGTGATGACACGGTCATGGAACATTGTGATGACAAGAATTCTGGAGCATTGTGCTGACAAGGGCCATGGAGCATTGTGATGACACGTTCATGGAACATTGTAATGACAAGAATTCTGGAGCATTGTGCTGACAAGGGCCATGGAGCATTGTGATGACACGGTCATGGAAAAATGTGATGAGAAAAATTCCGGAGCATTGTGATGACAAGGGCCATGGAGCATTGTGATGACACGGTCATGGAACATTGTGATGAGAAGAATTCTGGAGCATTGTGCTGATAAGGGCCATGGAGCATTGTGATGACACAGCCATGGAACACTGTGATGACAAGGGCCATGGAGCATTGTGATGACACGGTCATGGAACATTGTGATGACAAGAATTCTGGAGCATTGTGATGACAAGGGCCATGGAGAATTGTGATGACACGGTCATGGAATATTGTGATGACAAGAATTCTGGAGCATTGTGCGGACAAGGGCCATGGAGCATTGTGATGACACGGTCATGGAACATTGTGATGAGAAGAATTCTGGAACATTGTGATGACAAGGGCCATGGAGCATTGTGATGACACGGTCATGGAACATTGTGATGACAAGAATTCCGGAGCATTGTGCGGACAAGGGCCATGGAGCATTGTGATGACACGGTCATGGAACATTGTGATGAGAAGAATTCTGGAGCATTGTGCTGACAAGGGCCATAGAACATTGTGATGATACGGTCATGGAACATTGTGATGACAGGAATTCTGGAGCATTGTGCTGAAAAGGGCCATGGAGCATTGTGATGACATGGTTATGGAACAATGTGATGAGAAGAATTCCGGAGCATTGTGATGACAAGGGCCATGGAGCATTGTGATGACACGGTCATGGAACATTGTGATGAGAAGAATTCTGCAGCATTGTGCTGAAAAGGGCCATGGAGCGTTGTGATGACATGGTCAAGGAACATTGCGATGACAAGATTTCTGGAGCATTGTGATGAAAGGGCATGGAGCATTGTGATTAAAGGTGACAAGGAACATTATGATGATATGGGCAGAGAACTCTGTGGTGACAGTGGTCATGGAGTATTGTGACAAAAATTGTCATGGAACATTGTGCTGACAAGGGCCATGGAGCATTGTGATGACACGGTCATGGAACATTGTGATGACAAGAATTCTGGAGCATTGTGCTGACAAGGGCCATGGAGCAATGTGATGACACGGTCATGGAACATTGTGATGACAAGAATTCTGGAGCATTGTGCTGACAAGGGCCATGGAGCATTGTGATGACACGGTCATGGAACATTGTGATGACAAGAATTCTGGAGCATTGTGCGGACAAGGGCCATGGAGCATTGTGATGACACGGTCATGGAACATTGTGATGAGAAGAATTCTGGAGCATTGTGCTGACAAGGGGCATGGAGCATTGTGATGACATGGTGAAGGAACATTGCAATGAAAAAGAATTCTGGAGCATTGTGATGTAAGGGCATGGAGCTTTGTGATTAAAGGTGACAAGGAACATTGTGCTGATATGGGCAGAGAACTCTGTGATGACAGTGGTCATGGAGTATTGTGACAAAAAGTGTCATGGAACATTGTGCTGACAAGGGCCATGGAGCATTGTGATGACACGGTCATGGAACATTGTGATGAGAAGAATTCTGGAGCATTGTCATGACAAGGGCCATGGAGCATTGTGATGACACGGTCATGGAACATTGTGATGACAAGAATTCTGGAGCATTTTGATGACAAGGGCCATGGAGCATTGTGATGACACGGTCATGGAACATTGTGATGAGAAGAATTCTGGGGCATTGTGCTGACAAGGGCCATGGAGCATTGTGATTATACGGTCATGGAACATTGTGATGACAAGAATTCTGGAGCATTATGATGACAAGGGCCATGGAGCATTGTGATGACACAGCCATGGAATATTGTGATGACAAGAATTCTGGAGCATTGTGATGAAAATGGCCATGGAGCATTGTGATGACACGGTCATGGAACATTGTAATGAGAAGAATTCTGGAGCATTGTGATTAAAGGGCATGGAACATTGTGATTAAAGGTGACAAGGAACATTGTGATGATATGGGCAGAGAACTCTGTGATGACTGTGGTCATGGAGTATTGTGACAAAATGTGTCATGGAACATTGTGCTGACAAGGGCCATCGAGCATTGTGATGACACGGTCATGGAACATTGTGATGAGAAGAATTCTGGAGCATTGTGATGCCAAGGGCCATGGAGCATTGTGATGACACGGTCAAGGAACATTGTGATGACAAGAATTCTGGAGCATTGTGATGACTGTGGCCATGGAGCATTGTGTTGACACGGTCATGGAACATTGTGATGAGAATTCTGGAGCATTGTCATGACAAGGGCCATGGAGCATTGTGATGACATGGTCATGGAACATTGTGATGACAAGAATTCTGGAGCATTCTGATGACAAGCGCCATAGAGCATTGTGATGACACGTTCATGGAATATAGTAATGACAAGAATTCTGGAGGATTGTGATGACAAGGGCCATGGAGCATTGTGATGACACGGACATGGAACATTGTGATGAAAGGAATTCTGGAGCATTGTGCTGAAAAGGGCCATGGAGCATTGTGATGACACGGTCATGGAACATTGTGATGACAAGAATTCTGTAGCATTGTGATGACAATGGCAATGGAGCATTCTGATGACACAGTCATGGAACATTGTGATGAGAAGAATTCCGGAGCATTGTGATGACAAGGGCCATGGAGCATTGTGATGACACGGTATGGAACATTGTGATGACATGAATTCTGGAGCATTGTGCTGACAAGGGCCATGAAGCATTGTGATGACACGGTCATGGAACATTGTGATGACAAGAATTCTGGAGCATTGTGATGACAAGGGCCATGGAGCATTGTGATGACACAGTCAGGGAACATTGTGATGAGAAGAATTCTGGAGCATTGTGCTGACAAGGGCCATGGAGCATTGTGATGACTCGGCCATGGAACATTGTGATGACAAGAATTCTGGGGGATTGTGATGACAAGGGCCATGGAGCATTGTGATGACACGGACATGGAACATTGTGATGACAGGAATTCTGGAGCATTGTGCTGAAAAGGGCCATGGAGCATTGTGATGACACGGTCATGGAACAATGTGATGAGAAGAATTCCGGAGCACTGTGATGACAAGGGCCATGGAGCATTGTGATGACTCGGTCATGGAACATTGTGATGACAAGAATTCTGGAGCATTGTGCTGATGACGGCCATGGAGCATTGTGATGACACAGTCAAGGAACATTGCGATGAAAAAGATTTCTGGAGCATTGTGATGAAAGGGCATGGAGCATTGTGATTAAAGGTGACAAGGAACATTGTGATGATATGGGCAGAGAACTCTGTGATGACAGTGGTCATGGAGTATTGTGACAAAAAGTGTCATGGAACATTGTGTTGACAAGGGCCATGGAGCATTGTGGTGACACAGTCATGGAACATTGTGATGAGAAGAATTCTGGAGCATTGTCATGACAAGGGCCATGGAGCATTGTGATGACACGGTCATGGAACATTGTGATGACAGGAATTCTGGACCATTGCGATGACAAGGGCCATGGAGCATTGTGAGGACACGGCCATGGAACATTGTGATGACAAGAATTCTGGAGCATTGTGATGACAATGGCCATGGAGCATTGTGATGACACGGTATGGAACATTGTGATGACAAGAATTCTGGAGCATTGTGATGACAAGGGCCATGGAGCATTGTGATGACACGGTCATGGAACATTGTGATGAGAAGAATTCTGGAGCATTGTGCTGACAAGGGCCATGGAGTATTGTGATGATACGGCCATGGAACATTGTGATGACAAGAATTCTGGAGCATTGTGATGACAATGGCCATGGAGCATTGTGATGACACAGTCATGGAACATTGTGATGAGAAGAATTCCGGAGCATTGTGATGACAAGGCCATGGAGCATTGTGATGATACGGTCATGGAACATTGTGATGACAAGAATTCTGGAGCATTGTGATGACAAGGGCCATGGAGCTTTGTGATGACATGGTATGGAACATTGTGATGACAAGAATTCTGGAGCATTGTGATGACAAGGGCCATGGAGCATTGTGATGACACGGTCATGGAACATTGTGATGACAGGAATTCTGGAGCATTGTGCTGACAAGGGCCATGGAACATTGTGATGACACGGCCATGGAACATTGTGATGACAAGAATTCTGGAGCATTGTGATGACAATGGCCATGGAGCATTGTGATGACACGGTATGGAACATTGTGATGACAGGAATTCTGGAGCATTGTGCTGACAAGGGCCATGGAGCATTGTGATGACACGGTCATGGAACATTGTGATGACAGGAATTCTGGAGCATTGTGATGACAAGGGCCATGGAGCATTGTGATGACACGGTATGGAACATTGTGATGACAAGAATTCTGGAGCATTGTGATGACAAGGGCCATGGAGCATTGTGATGACAAGAATTCCGGAGCATTGTGCGGACAAGGGCCATGGAGCATTGTGATGACACGGTCATGGAACATTGTGATGAGAAGAATTCTGGAGCATTGTGCTGACAAGGGCCATGGAGCATTGTGATGATACGGTCATGGAACATTGTGATGACAGGAATTCTGGAGCATTGTGATGAAAAGTGCCATGGAGCATTGTGATGACATGGTTATGGAACAATGTGATGAGAAGAATTCCGGAGCATTGTGATGACAAGGGCCATGGAGCATTGTGATGACACTGTCATGGAACATTGTGATGAGAAGAATTCTGCAGCATTGTGCTGACAAGGGCCATGGAGCATTGTGATGACATGGTCAAGGAACATTGCGATGACACTATTTTTGGAGCATTGTGATGAAAGGGCATGGAGCATTGTGATTAAAGGTGACAAGGAACATTATGATGATATGGGCAGAGAACTCTGTGATGACAGTGGTCATGGAGTATTGTGACAAAAATTGTCATGGAACATTGTGCTGACAAGGGCCATGGAGCATTGTGATGACACGGTCATGGAACATTGTGATGACAAGAATTCTGGAGCATTGTGCTGACAAGGGCCATGGAGCATTGTGATGAAAGGGCCATGGAACATTGTGATGACAAGAATTCGGGAGCATTGTGTTGACAATGGCCATGGAACATTGTGATGACATGGTCATGGAACATTGTGATGAGAAGAATTCTGGAGCATTGTGCTGACAAGGGCCATGGAGCATTGTGATGACACGGTCATGGAATATTGTGATGACAAGAATTCTGGAGCATTGTGCTGACAAGGGCCATGGAGCATTGTGATGACACGGTCATGGAACATTGTGATGACAAGAATTCTGGAGCATTGTGCTGACAAGGGCCATGGAGCATTGTGATGACACGGTCATGGAACATTGTGATGACAAGAATTCTGGAGCATTGTGCTGACAAGGGCCATGGAGCATTGTGATGACACGTTCATGGAACATTGTAATGACAAGAATTCTGGAGCATTGTGCTGACAAGGGCCATGGAGCATTGTGATGACACGGTCATGGAACATTGTGATGACAAGAATTCTGGAGCATTCTGATGACAAAGGCGATGGAGCATTGTGATGACATGGTCATGGAACATTGTGATGACAAGAATTCTGGAGCATTGTGATGACAAGGGCCATGGAGCATTGTGATGACACGGTCAGGGAACATTGTGATGAGAAGAATTCTGGAGCATTGTGCTGACAAGGGCCATGGAGCATTGTGATGACTCGGCCATGGAACATTGTGATGACAAGAATTCTGGAGGATTGTGATGACAAGGGCCATGGAGCATTGTGATGACACGGACATGGAACATTGTGATGACAGGAATTCTGGAGCATTGTGCTGAAAAGGGCCATGGAGCATTGTGATGACACGGTCATGGAACAATGTGATGAGAAGAATTCCGGAGCACTGTGATGACAAGGGCCATGGAGCATTGTGATGACTCGGTCATGGAACATTGTGATGACAAGAATTCTGGAGCATTGTGCTGATGACGGCCATGGAGCATTGTGATGACACAGTCAAGGAACATTGCGATGAAAAAGATTTCTGGAGCATTGTGATGAAAGGGCATGGAGCATTGTGATTAAAGGTGACAAGGAACATTGTGATGATATGGGCAGAGAACTCTGTGATGACAGTGGTCATGGAGTATTGTGACAAAAAGTGTCATGGAACATTGTGTTGACAAGGGCCATGGAGCATTGTGGTGACACAGTCATGGAACATTGTGATGAGAAGAATTCTGGAGCATTGTCATGACAAGGGCCATGGAGCATTGTGATGACACGGTCATGGAACATTGTGATGACAGGAATTCTGGACCATTGTGATGACAAGGGCCATGGAGCATTGTGAGGACACGGCCATTGAACATTGTGATGACAAGAATTCTGGAGCATTGTGATGACAATGGCCATGGAGCATTGTGATGACACAGTCATGGAACATTGTGATGAGAAGAATTCCGGAGCATTGTGATGACAAGGCCATGGAGCATTGTGATGATACGGTCATGGAACATTGTGATGACAAGAATTCTAGAGCATTGTGATGACAAGGGCCATGGAGCTTTGTGATGACACGGTATGGAACATTGTGATGACAAGAATTCTGGAGCATTGTGATGACAAGGGCCATGGAGCATTGTGATGACACGGTCATGGAACATTGTGATGACAGGAATTCTGGAGCATTGTGCTGACAAGGGCCATGGAACATTGTGATGACACGGCCATGGAACATTGTGATGACAAGAATTCTGGAGCATTGTGATGACAATGGCCATGGAGCAATGTGATGACACGGTATGGAACATTGTGATGACAGGAATTCTGGAGCATTGTGCTGACAAGGGCCATGGAGCATTGTGATGACACGGTCATGGAACATTGTGATGACAGGAATTCTGGAGCATTGTGATGACAAGGGCCATGGAGCATTGTGATGACACGGTATGGAACATTGTGATGACAAGAATTCTGGAGCATTGTGATGACAAGGGCCTTGGAGCATTGTGATGACATGGTCATGGAACATTGTGATGACAGGAATTCTGGAGCATTGTGCTCACAAGGGCCATGGAACATTGTGATGACACGGCCATGGAACATTGTGATGACAAGAATTCTGGAGCATTGTGATGACAAGGGCCATGGAGCATTGTGATGACACGGACATGGAACATTGTGATGACAGGAATTCTGGAGCATTGTGCTGAAAAGGGCCAAGGAGCATTGTGATGACACAGTCATGGAACAATGTGATGAGAAGAATTCCGGAGCATTGTGATGACAAGGGCCATGGAGCATTGTGATGACTCGGTCATGGAACATTGTGATGACAAGAATTCCGGAGCATTGTGCGGACAAGGGCCATGGAGCATTGTGATGACACGGTCATGGAACATTGTGATGAGAAGAATTCTGGAGCATTGTGCTGACAAGGGCCATGGAGCATTGTGATGATACGGTCATGGAACATTGTGATGACAGGAATTCTGGAGCATTGTGATGAAAAGGGCCATGGAGCATTGTGATGACATGGTTATGGAACAATGTGATGAGAAGAATTCCGGAGCATTGTGATGACAAGGGCCATGGAGCATTGTGATGACACTGTCATGGAACATTGTGATGAGAAGAATTCTGCAGCATTGTGCTGACAAGGGCCATGGAGCATTGTGATGACATGGTCAAGGAACATTGCGATGACACTATTTTTGGAGCATTGTGATGAAACGGCATGGAGCATTGTGATTAAAGGTGACAAGGAACATTATGATGATATGGGCAGAGAACTCTGTGATGACAGTGGTCATGGAGTATTGTGACAAAAATTGTCATGGAACATTGTGCTGACAAGGGCCATGGAGCATTGTGATGACACGGTCATGGAACATTGTGATGACAAGAATTCTGGAGCATTGTGCTGACAAGGGCCATGGAGCATTGTGATGAAAGGGCCATGGAACATTGTGATGACAAGAATTCGGGAGCATTGTGTTGACAATGGCCATGGAACATTGTGATGACATGGTCATGGAACATTGTGATGAGAAGAATTCTGGAGCATTGTGCTGACAAGAGCCATGGAGCATTGTGATGACACGGTCATGGAATATTGTGATGACAAGAATTCTGGAGCATTGTGCTGACAAGGGCCATGGAGCATTGTGATGACACGGTCATGGAACATTGTGATGACAAGAATTCTGGAGCATTGTGCTGACAAGGGCCATGGAGCATTGTGATGACACGGTCATGGAACATTGTGATGACAAGAATTCTGGAGCATTGTGCTGACAAGGGCCATGGAGCATTGTGATGACACGTTCATGGAACATTGTAATGACAAGAATTCTGGAGCATTGTGCTGACAAGGGCCATGGAGCATTGTGATGACACGGTCATGGAACATTGTGATGACAAGAATTCTGGAGCATTCTGATGACAAAGGCGATGGAGCATTGTGATGACATGGTCATGGAACATTGTGATGACAAGAATTCTGGAGCATTCTGATGACAAGCGCCATAGAGCATTGTGATGACACGTTCATGGAATATAGTAATGACAAGAATTCTGGAGCATTATGATGACTAGGGCCATGGAGCATTGTGATGAAACGGCCATGGAACATTGTGATGAGAAGAATTCTGGAGCATTGTGCTGACAAGGGCCATGGAGCACTGTGATGACACGGTCATGGAACATTGTGATGACAAGAAT
This sequence comes from Balaenoptera acutorostrata, assembly GCF_949987535.1. Classification (NCBI taxonomy): domain Eukaryota; kingdom Metazoa; phylum Chordata; class Mammalia; order Artiodactyla; family Balaenopteridae; genus Balaenoptera; species Balaenoptera acutorostrata. Next base: position 3,209,521 of record NW_026646025.1, on the reverse strand, counting down.
TCTGGAGCATTGTGATGACAAGGGCCATGGAGCATTGTGATGACACGGTCATGGAACATTGTGATGAGAAGAATTCTGGACCATTGTGCTGACAAGGGCCATGGAGTATTGTGATGATACGGTATGGAACATTGTGATGACAAGAATTCTGGAGGATTGTGATGACAAGGGCCATGGAGCATTGTGATGACACGGACATGGAACATTGTGATGACAGGAATTCTGGAGCATTGTGCTGAAAAGGGCCATGGAGCATTGTGATGACACGGTCATGGAACAATGTGATGAGAAGAATTCCGGAGCATTGTGATGACAAGGGCCATGGAGCATTGTGATGACTCGGTCATGGAACATTGTGATGACAAGAATTCTGGAGCATTGTGCTGATGACTGCCATGGAGCATTGTGATGACACAGTCAATGAACATTGTGATGAAAAAGATTTCTGGAGCATTGTGATGAAAGGGCATGGAGCATTGTGATTAAAGGTGACAAGGAACATTGTGATGATATGGGCAGAGAACTCTGTGATGACAGAGGTCATGGAGTATTGTGACAAAACGTGTCATGGAACATTGTGTTGACAAGGGCCATGGAGCATTGTGGTGACACAGTCATGGAACATTGTGATGAGAAGAATTCTGGAGCATTGTCATGACAAGGGCCATGGAGCATTGTGATGACACGGTCATGGAACATTGTGATGACAAGAATTCTGGACCATTGTGATGACAAGGGCCATGGAGCATTGTGAGGACACGGCCATGGAACATTGTGATGACAAGAATTCTGGAGCATTGTGATGACAATGGCCATGGAGCATTGTGATGACACGGTATGGAACATTGTGATGACAAGAATTCTGGAGCGTTGTGATGACAAGGGCCATGGAGCATTGTGATGACACGGTCATGGAACATTGTGATGAGAAGAATTCTGGAGCATTGTGCTGACAAGGGCCATGGAGTATTGTGATGATAAGGCCATGGAACATTGTGATGACAAAAATTCTGGAGCATTGTGATGACAATGGCCATGGAGCAGTGTGATGACACGGTATGGAACATTGTGATGACAAGAATTCTGGAGGATTGTGATGACAAGGGCCATGGAGCATTGTGATGACACGGACATGGAACATTGTGATGAAAGGAATTCTGGAGCATTGTGCTGAAAAGGGCCATGGAGCATTGTGATGACACGGTCATGGAACATTGTGATGACAAGAATTCTGTAGCATTGTGACGACAATGGCAATGGAGCATTCTGATGACACAGTCATGGAACATTGTGATGAGAAGAATTCCGGAGCATTGTGATGACAAGGCCATGGAGCATTGTGATGATACGGTCATGGAACATTGTGATGACAAGAATTCTGGAGCATTGTGATGACAAGGGCCATGGAGCATTGTGATGACACGGTATGGAACATTGTGATGACAAGAATTCTGGAGCATTGTGATGACAAGGGCCATGGAGCATTGTGATGACACGGTCATGGAACATTGTGATGACAGGAATTCTGGAGCATTGTGCTGACAAGGGCCATGGAACATTGTGATGACACGGCCATGGAACATTGTGATGACAAGAATTCTGGAGCATTGTGATGACAATGGCCATGGAGCATTGTGATGACACGGTATGGAACATTGTGTTGACAAGAATTCTGGAGCATTGTGCTGACAAGGGCCATGGAGCATTGTGATGACACGGTCATGGAACATTGTGATGACAAGAATTCTGTAGCATTGTGATGACAATGGCAATGGAGCATTCTGATGACACAGTCATGGAACATTGTGATGAGAAGAATTCCGGAGCATTGTGATGACAAGGGCCATGGAGCATTGTGATGACACGGTCATGGAACATTGTGATGAGAAGAATTCTGGAGCATTGTGCTGATAAGGGCCATGGAGCATTGTGATGACACGGCCATGGAACATTGTGATGACAAGGGCCATGGAGCATTGTGATGACACGGTCATGGAACATTGTGATGACAAAAATTCTGGAGCATTGTGATGACAAGGGCCATGGAGCATTGTGATGACACGGTCATGGAACATTGTGATGACAAGAATTCTGGAGCATTGTGCGGACAAGGGCCATGGAGCATTGTGATGACACGGTCATGGAACATTGTGATGAGAAGAATTCTGGAGCATTGTGCTGACAAGGGCCATGGAGCATTGTGCTGACACGGCCATGGAACATTGTGATGACAAGAATTCTGGAGCATTGTGCGGACAAGGGCCATGGAGCATTGTGATGACACGGTCATGGAACATTGTGATGAGTAGAATTCTGGAGCATTGTGATGACAAGGGCCATGGAGCATTGTGATGACACGGTCATGGAACATTGTGATGACAGGAATTCTGGAGCATTGTGCTGAAAAGGGGCATGGAGCATTGTGATGACACGGTCATGGAACAATGTGATGAGAAGAATTCTGGAGCATTGTGATGACAAGGGCCATGGAGCATTGTGATGACACGGTCATGGAACATTGTGATGACAGGAATTCTGGAGCATTGTGCTGACAAGGGCCATGGAACATTGTGATGACACGGCCATGGAACATTGTGATGACAAGAATTCTGGAGCATTGTGATGACAATGGCCATGGAGCATTGTGATGACACGGTATGGAACATTGTGATGACAGGAATTCTGGAGCATTGTGCTGACAAGGGCCATGGAGCATTGTGATGACACGGTCATGGAACATTGTGATGACAGGAATTCTGGAGCATTGTGCTGAAAAGGGCCATGGAGCATTGTGATGACACGGTCATGGAAAAATGTGATGAGAAGAATTCCGGAGCATTGTGATGACAAGGGCCATGGAGCATTGTGATGACACGGTATGGAACATTGTGATGACAAGAATTCTGGAGCATTGTGATGACAAGGGCCATGGAGCATTGTGATGACACGGTCATGGAACATTGTGATGACAGGAATTCTGGAGCATTGTGCTGACAAGGGCCATGGAACATTGTGATGACACGGCCATGGAACATTGTGATGACAAGAATTCTGGAGCATTGTGATGACAAGGGCCAAGGAGCATTGTGATGACACAGTCATGGAACAATGTGATGAGAAGAATTCCGGAGCATTGTGATGACAAGGGCCATGCAGCATTGTGATGACACGGTCATGGAACATTGTGATGAGAAGAATTCTGGAGCATTGTGCTGACAAGGGCCATGGAGCATTGTGATGATACGGTCATGGAACATTGTGATGACAGGAATTCTGGAGCATTGTGATGAAAAGGGCCATGGAGCATTGTGATGACATGGTTATGGAACAATGTGATGAGAAGAATTCCGGAGCATTGTGATGACAAGGGCCATGGAGCATTGTGATGACACTGTCATGGAACATTGTGATGAGAAGAATTCTGCAGCATTGTGCTGACAAGGGCCATGGAGCATTGTGATGACATGGTCAAGGAACATTGGGATGACAAGATTTCTGGAGCATTGTGATGAAAGGGCATGGAGCATTGTGATTAAAGGTGACAAGGAACATTATGATGATATGGGCAGAGAACTCTGTGATGACAGTGGTCATGGAGTATTGTGACAAAAATTGTCATGGAACATTGTGCTGACAAGGGCCATGGAGCATTGTGATGACACGGTCATGGAACATTGTGATGACAAGAATTCTGGAGCATTGTGCTGACAAGGGCCATGGAGCATTGTGATGAAAGGGCCATGGAACATTGTGATGACAAGAATTCGGGAGCATTGTGTTGACAATGGCCATGGAACATTGTGATGACATGGTCATGGAACATTGTGATGAGAAGAATTCTGGAGCATTGTGCTGACAAGGGCCATGGAGCATTGTGATGACACGGTCATGGAATATTGTGATGACATGAATTCTGGAGCATTGTGCTGACAAGGGCCATGGAGCATTGTGATGACACGGTCATGGAACATTGTGATGACAAGAATTCTGGAGCATTGTGCTGACAAGGGCCATGGAGCATTGTGATGACACGGTCATGGAACATTGTGATGACAAGAATTCTGGAGCATTGTGCTGACAAGGGCCCTGGAGCATTGTGATGACACGTTCATGGAACATTGTAATGACAAGAATTCTGGAGCATTGTGCTGACAAGGGCCATGGAGCATTGTGATGAAACGGTCATGGAACATTGTGATGACAAGAATTCTGGAGCATTCTGATGACAAAGGCGATGGAGCATTGTGATGACATGGTCATGGAACATTGTGATGACAAGAATTCTGGAGCATTCTGATGACAAGCGCCATAGAGCATTGTGATGACACGTTCATGGAATATAGTAATGACAAGAATTCTGGAGCATTATGATGACTAGGGCCATGGAGCATTGTGATGAAACGGCCATGGAACATTGTGATGAGAAGAATTCTGGAGCATTGTGCTGACAAGGGCCATGGAGCATTGTGATGACACGGTCATGGAACATTCTGATGACAAGAATTCTGGAGCATTGTGATGACAAGGGCCATGGAGCATTGTGATGACACGGTCATGGAACATTGTGATGAGAAGAATTCTGGAGCATTGTGCTGACAAGGGCCATGGAGTATTGTGATGATACGGTATGGAACATTGTGATGACAGGAATTCTGGAGCATTGTGCTGAAAAGGGCCATGGAGCATTGTGATGACACGGTCATGGAACAATGTGATGAGAAGAATTCCGGAGCATTGTGATGACAAGGGCCATGGAGCATTGTGATGACTCGGTCATGGAACATTGTGATGACAAGAATTCTGGAGCATTGTGCTGATGACGGCCATGGAGCATTGTGATGACACAGTCAAGGAACATTGCGATGAAAAAGATTTCTGGAGCATTGTGATGAAAGGGCATGGAGCATTGTGATTAAAGGTGACAAGGAACATTGTGATGATATGGGCAGAGAACTCTGTGATGACAGTGGTCATGGAGTATTGTGACAAAAATTGTCATGGAACATTGTGTTGACAAGGGCCATGGAGCATTGTGGTGACACAGTCATGGAACATTGTGATGAGAAGAATTCTGGAGCATTGTCATGACAAGGGCCATGGAGCATTGTGATGACACGGTCATGGAACATTGTGATGACAAGAATTCTGGACCATTGTGATGACAAGGGCCATGGAGTATTGTGATGATACGGCCATGGAACATTGTGATGACAAGAATTCTGGAGCATTGTGATGACAATGGCCATGGAGCATTGTGATGACACGGTATGGAACATTGTGATGACAAGAATTCTGGAGCATTGTGCTGACAAGGGCCATGGAGCATTGTGATGACACGGTCATGGAACATTGTGATGACAGGAATTCTGGAGCATTGTGCTGAAAAGGGCCATGGAGCATTGTGATGACACGGTCATGGAAAAATATGATGAGAAGAATTCCGGAGCATTGTGATGACAAGGGCCATGGAGCATTGTGATGACACGGTCATGGAACATTGTGATGAGAAGAATTCTGGAGCATTGTGCTGAGAAGGGCCATGGAGCATTGTGATGACACGGCCATGGAACATTGTGATGACAAGGGCCATGGAGCATTGTGATGACACGGTCATGGAACATTGTGATGACAAAAATTCTGGAGCATTGTGATGACAAGGGCCATGGAGAATTGTGATGACACGGTCATGGAACATTGTGATGACAAGAATTCTGGAGCATTGTGCGGAAAATGGCCATGGAGCATTGTGATGACACGGTCATGGAACATTTTGATGAGAAGAATTCTGGAGCATTGTGCTGACAAGGGCCATGGAGCATTGTGATGACACGGCCATGGAACATTGTGATGACAAGAATTCTGGAGCATTGTGCGGACAAGGGCCATGGAGCACTGTGATGACACGGTCATGGAACATTGTGATGACAAGAATTCTGGAGCATTGTGATGACAAGGGCCATGGAGCATTGTGATGACACGGTCATGGAACATTGTGATGAGAAGAATTCTGGACCATTGTGCTGACAAGGGCCATGGAGTATTGTGATGATACGGTATGGAACATTGTGATGACAAGAATTCTGGAGGATAGTGATGACAAGGGCCATGGAGCATTGTGATGACACGGACATGGAACATTGTGATGACAGGAATTCTGGAGCATTGTGCTGAAAAGGGCCATGGAGCATTGTGATGACACGGTCATGGAACAATGTGATGAGAAGAATTCCGGAGCATTGTGATGACAAGGGCCATGGAGCATTGTGATGACTCGGTCATGGAACATTGTGATGACAAGAATTCTGGAGCATTGTGCTGATGACTGCCATGGAGCATTGTGATGACACAGTCAATGAACATTGTGATGAAAAAGATTTCTGGAGCATTGTGATGAAAGGGCATGGAGCATTGTGATTAAAGGTGACAAGGAACATTGTGATGATATGGGCAGAGAACTCTGTGATGACAGAGGTCATGGAGTATTGTGACAAAACGTGTCATGGAACATTGTGTTGACAAGGGCCATGGAGCATTGTGGTGACACAGTCATGGAACATTGTGATGAGAAAATTCTGGAGCATTGTCATGACAAGGGCCATGGAGCATTGTGATGACACGGTCATGGAACATTGTGATGACAAGAATTCTGGACCATTGTGATGACAAGGGCCATGGAGCATTGTGAGGACACGGCCATGGAACATTGTGATGACAAGAATTCTGGAGCATTGTGATGACAATGGCCATGGAGCATTGTGATGACACGGTATGGAACATTGTGATGACAAGAATTCTGGAGCATTGTGATGACAAGGGCCATGGAGCATTGTGATGACACGGTCATGGAACATTGTGATGAGAAGAATTCTGGAGCATTGTGCTGACAAGGGCCATGGAGTATTGTGATGATACGGCCATGGAACATTGTGATGACAAAAATTCTGGAGCATTGTGATGACAATGGCCATGGAGCAGTGTGATGACACGGTATGGAACATTGTGATGACAAGAATTCTGGAGGATTGTGATGACAAGGGCCATGGAGCATTGTGATGACACGGACATGGAACATTGTGATGAAAGGAATTCTGGAGCATTGTGCTGAAAAGGGCCATGGAGCATTGTGATGACACGGTCATGGAACATTGTGATGACAAGAATTCTGTAGCATTGTGACGACAATGGCAATGGAGCATTCTGATGACACAGTCATGGAACATTGTGATGAGAAGAATTCCGGAGCATTGTGATGACAAGGCCATGGAGCATTGTGATGATACGGTCATGGAACATTGTGATGACAAGAATTCTGGAGCATTGTGATGACAAGGGCCATGGAGCATTGTGATGACACGGTATGGAACATTGTGATGACAAGAATTCTGGAGCATTGTGATGACAAGGGCCATGGAGCATTGTGATGACACGGTCATGGAACATTGTGATGACAGGAATTCTGGAGCATTGTGCTGACAAGGGCCATGGAACATTGTGATGACACGGCCATGGAACATTGTGATGACAAGAATTCTGGAGCATTGTGATGACAATGGCCATGGAGCATTGTGATGACACGGTATGGAACATTGTGTTGACAAGAATTCTGGAGCATTGTGCTGACAAGGGCCATGGAGCATTGTGATGACACGGTCATGGAACATTGTGATGACAGGAATTCTGGAGGATTGTGCTGAAAAGGGCCATGGAGCATTGTGATGACACGGTCATGGAAAAATATGATGAGAAGAATTCCGGAGCATTGTGATGACAAGGGCCATGGAGCATTGTGATGACACGGTCATGGAACATTGTGATGAGAAGAATTCTGGAGCATTGTGCTGATAAGGGCCATGGAGCATTGTGATGACACGGCCATGGAACATTGTGATGACAAGGGCCATGGAGCATTGTGATGACACGGTCATGGAACATTGTGATGACAAAAATTCTGGAGCATTGTGATGACAAGGGCCATGGAGCATTGTGATGACACGGTCATGGAACATTGTGATGACAAGAATTCTGGAGCATTGTGCGGACAAGGGCCATGGAGCATTGTGATGACACGGTCATGGAACATTGTGATGAGAAGAATTCTGGAGCATTGTGCTGACAAGGGCCATGGAGCATTGTGATGACACGGCCATGGAACATTGTGATGACAAGAATTCTGGAGCATTGTGCGGACAAGGGCCATGGAGCATTGTGATGACACGGTCATGGAACATTGTGATGAGTAGAATTCTGGAGCATTGTGCTGACAAGGGCCATGGAGCATTGTGATGATACGGTCATGGAACATTGTGATGACAAGAATTCTGGAGCATTGTGATGACAAGGGCCATGGAGCATTGTGATGACACGGTATGGAACATTGTGATGACAAGAATTCTGGAGCATTGTGATGACAAGGGCCATGGAGCATTGTGATGACACGGTCATGGAACATTGTGATGACAGGAATTCTGGAGCATTGTGCTGAAAAGGGGCATGGAGCATTGTGATGACACGGTCATGGAACAATGTGATGAGAAGAATTCCGGAGCATTGTGATGACAAGGGCCATGGAGCATTGTGATGACACGGTCATGGAACATTGTGATGACAGGAATTCTGGAGCATTGTGCTGAGAAGGGCCATGGAACATTGTGATGACACGGCCATGGAACATTGTGATGACAAGAATTCTGGAGCATTGTGATGACAATGGCCATGGAGCATTGTGATGACACGGTATGGAACATTGTGATGACAGGAATTCTGGAGCATTGTGCTGACAAGGGCCATGGAGCATTGTGATGACACGGTCATGGAACATTGTGATGACAGGAATTCTGGAGCATTGTGCTGAAAAGGGCCATGGAGCATTGTGATGACACGGTCATGGAAAAATGTGATGAGAAGAATTCCGGAGCATTGTGATGACAAGGGCCATGGAGCATTGTGATGACACGGTATGGAACATTGTGATGACAAGAATTCTGGAGCATTGTGATGACAAGGGCCATGGAGCATTGTGATGACACGGTCATGGAACATTGTGATGACAGGAATTCTGGAGCATTGTGCTGACAAGGGCCATGGAACATTGTGATGACACGGCCATGGAACATTGTGATGACAAGAATTCTGGAGCATTGTGATGACAAGGGCCATGGAGCATTGTGATGACACGGACATGGAACATTATGATGACAGGAATTCTGGAGCATTGTGCTGAAAATGGCCAAGGAGCATTGTGATGACACAGTCATGGAACAATGTGATGAGAAGAATTCCGGAGCATTGTGATGACAAGGGCCATGCAGCATTGTGATGACACGGTCATGGAACATTGTGATGAGAAGAATTCTGGAGCATTGTGCTGACAAGGGCCATGGAGCATTGTGATGATACGGTCATGGAACATTGTGATGACAGGAATTCTGGAGCATTGTGATGAAAAGGGCCATGGAGCATTGTGATGACATGGTTATGGAACAATGTGATGAGAAGAATTCCGGAGCATTGTGATGACAAGGGCCATGGAGCATTGTGATGACACTGTCATGGAACATTGTGATGAGAAGAATTCTGCAGCATTGTGCTGACAAGGGACATGGAGCATTGTGATGACATGGTCAAGGAACATTGCGATGACACTATTTTTGGAGCATTGTGATGAAAGGGCATGGAGCATTGTGATTAAAGGTGACAAGGAACATTATGATGATATGGGCAGAGAACTCTGTGATGACAGTGGTCATGGAGTATTGTGACAAAAATTGTCATGGAACATTGTGCTGACAAGGGCCATGGAGCATTGTGATGACACGGTCATGGAACATTGTGATGACAAGAATTCTGGAGCATTGTGCTGACAAGGGCCATGGAGCATTGTGATGAAAGGGCCATGGAACATTGTGATGACAAGAATTCGGGAGCATTGTGTTGACAATGGCCATGGAACATTGTGATGACATGGTCATGGAACATTGTGATGAGAAGAATTCTGGAGCATTGTGCTGACAAGGGCCATGGAGCATTGTGATGACACGGTCATGGAATATTGTGATGACAAGAATTCTGGAGCATTGTGCTGACAAGGGCCATGGAGCATTGTGATGACACGGTCATGGAACATTGTGATGACAAGAATTCTGGAGCATTGTGCTGACAAGGGCCATGGAGCATTGTGATGACACGTTCATGGAACATTGTAATGACAAGAATTCTGGAGCATTGTGCTGACAAGGGCCATGGAGCATTGTGATGACACGGTCATGGAAAAATGTGATGAGAAAAATTCCGGAGCATTGTGATGACAAGGGCCATGGAGCATTGTGATGACACGGTCATGGAACATTGTGATGACAAGAATTCTGTAGCATTGTGCTGACAAGGGCCATGGAGCATTGTGATGACACGTTCATGGAACATTGTAATGACAAGAATTCTGGAGCATTGTGCTGACAAGGGCCATGGAGCATTGTGATGACACGGTCATGGAAAAATGTGATGAGAAAAATTCCGGAGCATTGTGATGACAAGGGCCATGGAGCATTGTGATGACACGGTCATGGAACATTGTGATGAGAAGAATTCTGGAGCATTGTGCTGATAAGGGCCATGGAGCATTGTGATGACACAGCCATGGAACATTGTGATGACAAGGGCCATGGAGCATTGTGATGACACGGTCATGGAACATTGTGATGACAAGAATTCTGGAGCATTGTGATGACAAGGGCCATGGAGAATTGTGATGACACGGTCATGGAATATTGTGATGACAAGAATTCTGGAGCATTGTGCGGACAAGGGCCATGGAGCATTGTGATGACACGGTCATGGAACATTGTGATGAGAAGAATTCTGGAACATTGTGATGACAAGGGCCATGGAGCATTGTGATGACACGGTCATGGAACATTGTGATGACAAGAATTCCGGAGCATTGTGCGGACAAGGGCCATGGAGCATTGTGATGACACGGTCATGGAACATTGTGATGAGAAGAATTCTGGAGCATTGTGCTGACAAGGGCCATGGAACATTGTGATGATACGGTCATGGAACATTGTGATGACAGGAATTCTGGAGCATTGTGCTGAAAAGGGCCATGGAGCATTGTGATGACATGGTTATGGAACAATGTGATGAGAAGAATTCCGGAGCATTGTGATGACAAGGGCCATGGAGCATTGTGATGACACGGTCATGGAACATTGTGATGAGAAGAATTCTGCAGCATTGTGCTGAAAAGGGCCATGGAGCGTTGTGATGACATGGTCAAGGAACATTGCGATGACAAGATTTCTGGAGCATTGTGATGAAAGGGCATGGAGCATTGTGATTAAAGGTGACAAGGAACATTATGATGATATGGGCAGAGAACTCTGTGGTGACAGTGGTCATGGAGTATTGTGACAAAAATTGTCATGGAACATTGTGCTGACAAGGGCCATGGAGCATTGTGATGACACGGTCATGGAACATTGTGATGACAAGAATTCTGGAGCATTGTGCTGACAAGGGCCATGGAGCATTGTGATGACACGGTCATGGAACATTGTGATGACAAGAATTCTGGAGCATTGTGCTGACAAGGGCCATGGAGCATTGTGATGACACGGTCATGGAACATTGTGATGACAAGAATTCTGGAGCATTGTGCGGACAAGGGCCATGGAGCATTGTGATGACACGGTCATGGAACATTGTGATGAGAAGAATTCTGGAGCATTGTGCTGACAAGGGGCATGGAGCATTGTGATGATACGGTCATGGAACATTGTGATGACAAGAATTCTGGAGCATTGTGATGACAAGGGTCATGGAGCATTGTGATGACATGGTGAAGGAACATTGCAATGAAAAAGAATTCTGGAGCATTGTGATGTAAGGGCATGGAGCTTTGTGATTAAAGGTGACAAGGAACATTGTGCTGATATGGGCAGAGAACTCTGTGATGACAGTGGTCATGGAGTATTGTGACAAAAAGTGTCATGGAACATTGTGCTGACAAGGGCCATGGAGCATTGTGATGACACGGTCATGGAACATTGTGATGAGAAGAATTCTGGAGCATTGTCATGACAAGGGCCATGGAGCATTGTGATGACACGGTCATGGAACATTGTGATGACAAGAATTCTGGAGCATTTTGATGACAAGGGCCATGGAGCATTGTGATGACACGGTCATGGAACATTGTGATGAGAAGAATTCTGGGGCATTGTGCTGACAAGGGCCATGGAGCATTGTGATTATACGGTCAAGGAACATTGTGATGACAAGAATTCTGGAGCATTATGATGACAAGGGCCATGGAGCATTGTGATGACACAGCCATGGAATATTGTGATGACAAAAATTCTGGAGCATTGTGATGAAAATGGCCATGGAGCATTGTGATGACACGGTCATGGAACATTGTAATGAGAAGAATTCTGGAGCATTGTGATTAAAGGGCATGGAACATTGTGATTAAAGGTGACAAGGAACATTGTGATGATATGGGCAGAGAACTCTGTGATGACTGTGGTCATGGAGTATTGTGACAAAATGTGTCATGGAACATTGTGCTGACAAGGGCCATCGAGCATTGTGATGACACGGTCATGGAACATTGTGATGACAAGAATTCTGGAGCATTGTGATGCCAAGGGCCATGGAGCATTGTGATGACACGGTCAAGGAACATTGTGATGACAAGAATTCTGGAGCATTGTGCTGACAAGGGCCATGGAGCATTGTGATGAAAGGGCCATGGAACATTGTGATGACAAGAATTCGGGAGCATTGTGTTGACAATGGCCATGGAACATTGTGATGACATGGTCATGGAACATTGTGATGAGAAGAATTCTGGAGCATTGTGCTGACAAGGGCCATGGAGCATTGTGATGACACGGTCATGGAATATTGTGATGACAAGAATTCTGGAGCATTGTGCTGACAAGGGCCATGGAGCATTGTGATGACACGGTCATGGAACATTGTGATGACAAGAATTCTGGAGCATTGTGCTGACAAGGGCCATGGAGCATTGTGATGACACGGTCATGGAACATTGTGATGACAAGAATTCTGTAGCATTGTGCTGACAAGGGCCATGGAGCATTGTGATGACACGTTCATGGAACATTGTAATGACAAGAATTCTGGAGCATTGTGCTGACAAGGGCCATGGAGCATTGTGATGACACGGTCATGGAAAAATGTGATGAGAAAAATTCCGGAGCATTGTGATGACAAGGGCCATGGAGCATTGTGATGACACGGTCATGGAACATTGTGATGAGAAGAATTCTGGAGCATTGTGCTGATAAGGGCCATGGAGCATTGTGATGACACAGCCATGGAACATTGTGATGACAAGGGCCATGGAGCATTGTGATGACACGGTCATGGAACATTGTGATGACAAGAATTCTGGAGCATTGTGATGACAAGGGCCATGGAGAATTGTGATGACACGGTCATGGAATATTGTGATGACAAGAATTCTGGAGCATTGTGCGGACAAGGGCCATGGAGCATTGTGATGACACGGTCATGGAACATTGTGATGAGAAGAATTCTGGAACATTGTGATGACAAGGGCCATGGAGCATTGTGATGACACGGTCATGGAACATTGTGATGACAAGAATTCCGGAGCATTGTGCGGACAAGGGCCATGGAGCATTGTGATGACACGGTCATGGAACATTGTGATGAGAAGAATTCTGGAGCATTGTGCTGACAAGGGCCATGGAACATTGTGATGATACGGTCATGGAACATTGTGATGACAGGAATTCTGGAGCATTGTGCTGAAAAGGGCCATGGAGCATTGTGATGACATGGTTATGGAACAATGTGATGAGAAGAATTCCGGAGCATTGTGATGACAAGGGCCATGGAGCATTGTGATGACACGGTCATGGAACATTGTGATGAGAAGAATTCTGCAGCATTGTGCTGAAAAGGGCCATGGAGCGTTGTGATGACATGGTCAAGGAACATTGCGATGACAAGATTTCTGGAGCATTGTGATGAAAGGGCATGGAGCATTGTGATTAAAGGTGACAAGGAACATTATGATGATATGGGCAGAGAACTCTGTGGTGACAGTGGTCATGGAGTATTGTGACAAAAATTGTCATGGAACATTGTGCTGACAAGGGCCATGGAGCATTGTGATGACACGGTCATGGAACATTGTGATGACAAGAATTCTGGAGCATTGTGCTGACAAGGGCCATGGAGCATTGTGATGACACGGTCATGGAACATTGTGATGACAAGAATTCTGGAGCATTGTGCTGACAAGGGCCATGGAGCATTGTGATGACACGGTCATGGAACATTGTGATGACAAGAATTCTGGAGCATTGTGCGGACAAGGGCCATGGAGCATTGTGATGACACGGTCATGGAACATTGTGATGAGAAGAATTCTGGAGCATTGTGCTGACAAGGGGCATGGAGCATTGTGATGATACGGTCATGGAACATTGTGATGACAAGAATTCTGGAGCATTGTGATGACAAGGGTCATGGAGCATTGTGATGACATGGTGAAGGAACATTGCAATGAAAAAGAATTCTGGAGCATTGTGATGTAAGGGCATGGAGCTTTGTGATTAAAGGTGACAAGGAACATTGTGCTGATATGGGCAGAGAACTCTGTGATGACAGTGGTCATGGAGTATTGTGACAAAAAGTGTCATGGAACATTGTGCTGACAAGGGCCATGGAGCATTGTGATGACACGGTCATGGAACATTGTGATGAGAAGAATTCTGGAGCATTGTCATGACAAGGGCCATGGAGCATTGTGATGACACGGTCATGGAACATTGTGATGACAAGAATTCTGGAGCATTTTGATGACAAGGGCCATGGAGCATTGTGATGACACGGTCATGGAACATTGTGATGAGAAGAATTCTGGGGCATTGTGCTGACAAGGGCCATGGAGCATTGTGATTATACGGTCAAGGAACATTGTGATGACAAGAATTCTGGAGCATTATGATGACAAGGGCCATGGAGCATTGTGATGACACAGCCATGGAATATTGTGATGACAAAAATTCTGGAGCATTGTGATGAAAATGGCCATGGAGCATTGTGATGACACGGTCATGGAACATTGTAATGAGAAGAATTCTGGAGCATTGTGATTAAAGGGCATGGAACATTGTGATTAAAGGTGACAAGGAACATTGTGATGATATGGGCAGAGAACTCTGTGATGACTGTGGTCATGGAGTATTGTGACAAAATGTGTCATGGAACATTGTGCTGACAAGGGCCATCGAGCATTGTGATGACACGGTCATGGAACATTGTGATGACAAGAATTCTGGAGCATTGTGATGCCAAGGGCCATGGAGCATTGTGATGACACGGTCAAGGAACATTTTGATGACAAGAATTCTGGAGCATTGTGATGACTGTGGCCATGGAGCATTGTGTTGACACGGTCATGGAACACTGTGATGAGAATTCTGGAGCATTGTCATGACAAGGGCCATGGAGCATTGTGATGACATGGTCATGGAACATTGTGATGACAAGAATTCTGGAGCATTCTGATGACAAGCGCCATAGAGCATTGTGATGACACGTTCATGGAATATAGTAATGACAAGAATTCTGGAGGATTGTGATGACAAGGGCCATGGAGCATTGTGATGACACGGACATGGAACATTGTGATGAAAGGAATTCTGGAGCATTGTGCTGAAAAGGGCCATGGAGCATTGTGATGACACGGTCATGGAACATTGTGATGACAAGAATTCTGTAGCATTGTGATGACAATGGCAATGGAGCATTCTGATGACACAGTCATGGAACATTGTGATGAGAAGAATTCCGGAGCATTGTGATGACAAGGGCCATGGAGCATTGTGATGACACGGTATGGAACATTGTGATGACATGAATTCTGGAGCATTGTGCTGACAAGGGCCATGAAGCATTGTGATGACACGGTCATGGAACATTGTGATGACAAGAATTCTGGAGCATTGTGATGACAAGGGCCATGGAGCATTGTGATGACACAGTCAGGGAACATTGTGATGAGAAGAATTCTGGAGCATTGTGCTGACAAGGGCCATGGAGCATTGTGATGACTCGGCCATGGAACATTGTGATGACAAGAATTCTGGGGGATTGTGATGACAAGGGCCATGGAGCATTGTGATGACACGGACATGGAACATTGTGATGACAGGAATTCTGGAGCATTGTGCTGAAAAGGGCCATGGAGCATTGTGATGACACGGTCATGGAACAATGTGATGAGAAGAATTCCGGAGCACTGTGATGACAAGGGCCATGGAGCATTGTGATGACTCGGTCATGGAACATTGTGATGACAAGAATTCTGGAGCATTGTGCTGATGACGGCCATGGAGCATTGTGATGACACAGTCAAGGAACATTGCGATGAAAAAGATTTCTGGAGCATTGTGATGAAAGGGCATGGAGCATTGTGATTAAAGGTGACAAGGAACATTGTGATGATATGGGCAGAGAACTCTGTGATGACAGTGGTCATGGAGTATTGTGACAAAAAGTGTCATGGAACATTGTGTTGACAAGGGCCATGGAGCATTGTGGTGACACAGTCATGGAACATTGTGATGAGAAGAATTCTGGAGCATTGTCATGACAAGGGCCATGGAGCATTGTGATGACACGGTCATGGAACATAGTGATGACAGGAATTCTGGACCATTGTGATGACAAGGGCCATGGAGCATTGTGAGGACACGGCCATGGAACATTGTGATGACAAGAATTCTGGAGCATTGTGATGACAATGGCCATGGAGCATTGTGATGACACGGTATGGAACATTGTGATGACAAGAATTCTGGAGCATTGTGATGACAAGGGCCATGGAGCATTGTGATGACACGGTCATGGAACATTGTGATGAGAAGAATTCTGGAGCATTGTGCTGACAAGGGCCATGGAGTATTGTGATGATACGGCCATGGAACATTGTGATGACAAGAATTCTGGAGCATTGTGATGACAATGGCCATGGAGCATTGTGATGACACAGTCATGGAACATTGTGATGAGAAGAATTCCGGAGCATTGTGATGACAAGGCCATGGAGCATTGTGATGATACGGTCATGGAACATTGTGATGACAAGAATTCTGGAGCATTGTGATGACAAGGGCCATGGAGCTTTGTGATGACATGGTATGGAACATTGTGATGACAAGAATTCTGGAGCATTGTGATGACAAGGGCCATGGAGCATTGTGATGACACGGTCATGGAACATTGTGATGACAGGAATTCTGGAGCATTGTGCTGACAAGGGCCATGGAACATTGTGATGACACGGCCATGGAACATTGTGATGACAAGAATTCTGGAGCATTGTGATGACAATGGCCATGGAGCATTGTGATGACACGGTATGGAACATTGTGATGACAGGAATTCTGGAGCATTGTGATGACAAGGGCCATGGAGCATTGTGATGACATGGTCATGGAACATTGTGATGACAGGAATTCTGGAGCATTGTGCTGACAAGGGCCATGGAACATTGTGATGACACGGCCATGGAACATTGTGATGACAAGAATTCTGGAGCATTGTGATGACAAGGGCCATGGAGCATTGTGATGACACGGACATGGAACATTGTGATGACAGGAATTCTGGAGCATTGTGCTGAAAAGGGCCAAGGAGCATTGTGATGACACAGTCATGGAACAATGTGATGAGAAGAATTCCGGAGCATTGTGATGACAAGGGCCATGGAACATTGTGATGACAAGAATTCCGGAGCATTGTGCGGACAAGGGCCATGGAGCATTGTGATGACACGGTCATGGAACATTGTGATGAGAAGAATTCTGGAGCATTGTGCTGACAAGGGCCATGGAGCATTGTGATGATACGGTCATGGAACATTGTGATGACAGGAATTCTGGAGCATTGTGATGAAAAGGGCCATGGAGCATTGTGATGACATGGTTATGGAACAATGTGATGAGAAGAATTCCGGAGCATTGTGATGACAAGGGCCATGGAGCATTGTGATGACACTGTCATGGAACATTTTGATGAGAAGAATTCTGCAGCATTGTGCTGACAAGGGCCATGGAGCATTGTGATGACATGGTCAAGGAACATTGCGATGACACTATTTTTGGAGCATTGTGATGAAAGGGCATGGAGCATTGTGATTAAAGGTGACAAGGAACATTATGATGATATGGGCAGAGAACTCTGTGATGACAGTGGTCATGGAGTATTGTGACAAAAATTGTCATGGAACATTGTGCTGACAAGGGCCATGGAGCATTGTGATGACACGGTCATGGAACATTGTGATGACAAGAATTCTGGAGCATTGTGCTGACAAGGGCCATGGAGCATTGTGATGAAAGGGCCATGGAACATTGTGATGACAAGAATTCGGGAGCATTGTGTTGACAATGGCCATGGAACATTGTGATGACATGGTCATGGAACATTGTGATGAGAAGAATTCTGGAGCATTGTGCTGACAAGGGCCATGGAGCATTGTGATGACACGGTCATGGAATATTGTGATGACAAGAATTCTGGAGCATTGTGCTGACAAGGGCCATGGAGCATTGTGATGACACGGTCATGGAACATTGTGATGACAAGAATTCTGGAGCATTGTGCTGACAAGGGCCATGGAGCATTGTGATGACACGGTCATGGAACATTGTGATGACAAGAATTCTGGAGCATTGTGCTGACAAGGGCCATGGAGCATTGTGATGACACGTTCATGGAACATTGTAATGACAAGAATTCTGGAGCATTGTGCTGACAAGGGCCATGGAGCATTGTGATGACACGGTCATGGAACATTGTGATGACAAGAATTCTGGAGCATTCTGATGACAAAGGCGATGGAGCATTGTGATGACATGGTCATGGAACATTGTGATGACAAGAATTCTGGAGCATTGTGATGACAAGGGCCATGGAGCATTGTGATGACACGGTCAGGGAACATTGTGATGAGAAGAATTCTGGAGCATTGTGCTGACAAGGGCCATGGAGCATTGTGATGACTCGGCCATGGAACATTGTGATGACAAGAATTCTGGAGGATTGTGATGACAAGGGCCATGGAGCATTGTGATGACACGGACATGGAACATTGTAATGACAGGAATTCTGGAGCATTGTGCTGAAAAGGGCCATGGAGCATTGTGATGACACGGTCATGGAACAATGTGATGAGAAGAATTCCGGAGCACTGTGATGACAAGGGCCATGGAGCATTGTGATGACTCGGTCATGGAACATTGTGATGACAAGAATTCTGGAGCATTGTGCTGATGACGGCCATGGAGCATTGTGATGACACAGTCAAGGAACATTGCGATGAAAAAGATTTCTGGAGCATTGTGATGAAAGGGCATGGAGCATTGTGATTAAAGGTGACAAGGAACATTGTGATGATATGGGCAGAGAACTCTGTGATGACAGTGGTCATGGAGTATTGTGACAAAAAGTGTCATGGAACATTGTGTTGACAAGGGCCATGGAGCATTGTGGTGACACAGTCATGGAACATTGTGATGAGAAGAATTCTGGAGCATTGTCATGACAAGGGCCATGGAGCATTGTGATGACACGGTCATGGAACATTGTGATGACAGGAATTCTGGACCATTGTGATGACAAGGGCCATGGAGCATTGTGAGGACACGGCCATTGAACATTGTGATGACAAGAATTCTGGAGCATTGTGATGACAATGGCCATGGAGCATTGTGATGACACGGTATGGAACATTGTGATGACAAGAATTCTGGAGCATTGTGATGACAAGGGCCATGGAGCATTGTGATGACACGGTCATGGAACATTGTGATGAGAAGAATTCTGGAGCATTGTGCTGACAAGGGCCATGGAGTATTGTGATGATACGGCCATGGAACATTGTGATGACAAGAATTCTGGAGCATTGTGATGACAATGGCCATGGAGCATTGTGATGACACAGTCATGGAACATTGTGATGAGAAGAATTCCGGAGCATTGTGATGACAAGGCCATGGAGCATTGTGATGATACGGTCATGGAACATTGTGATGACAAGAATTCTAGAGCATTGTGATGACAAGGGCCATGGAGCTTTGTGATGACACGGTATGGAACATTGTGATGACAAGAATTCTGGAGCATTGTGATGACAAGGGCCATGGAGCATTGTGATGACACGGTCATGGAACATTGTGATGACAGGAATTCTGGAGCATTGTGCTGACAAGGGCCATGGAACATTGTGATGACACGGCCATGGAACATTGTGATGACAAGAATTCTGGAGCATTGTGATGACAATGGCCATGGAGCATTGTGATGACACGGTATGGAACATTGTGATGACAGGAATTCTGGAGCATTGTGCTGACAAGGGCCATGGAGCATTGTGATGACACGGTCATGGAACATTGTGATGACAGGAATTCTGGAGCATTGTGATGACAAGGGCCATGGAGCATTGTGATGACACGGTAAGGAACATTGTGATGACAAGAATTCTGGAGCATTGTGATGACAAGGGCCTTGGAGCATTGTGATGACATGGTCATGGAACATTGTGATGAGAGGAATTCTGGAGCATTGTGCTCACAAGGGCCATGGAACATTGTGATGACACGGCCATGGAACATTGTGATGACAAGAATTCTGGAGCATTGTGATGACAAGGGCCATGGAGCATTGTGATGACACGGACATGGAACATTGTGATGACAGGAATTCTGGAGCATTGTGCTGAAAAGGGCCAAGGAGCATTGTGATGACACAGTCATGGAACAATGTGATGAGAAGAATTCCGGAGCATTGTGATGACAAGGGCCATGGAGCATTGTGATGACTCGGTCATGGAACATTGTGATGACAAGAATTCCGGAGCATTGTGCGGACAAGGGCCATGGAGCATTGTGATGACACGGTCATGGAACATTGTGATGAGAAGAATTCTGGAGCATTGTGCTGACAAGGGCCATGGAGCATTGTGATGATACGGTCATGGAACATTGTGATGACAGGAATTCTGGAGCATTGTGATGAAAAGGGCCATGGAGCATTGTGATGACATGGTTATGGAACAATGTGATGAGAAGAATTCCGGAGCATTGTGATGACAAGGGCCATGGAGCATTGTGATGACACTGTCATGGAACATTGTGATGAGAAGAATTCTGCAGCATTGTGCTGACAAGGGCCATGGAGCATTGTGATGACATGGTCAAGGAACATTGCGATGACACTATTTTTGGAGCATTGTGATGAAAGGGCATGGAGCATTGTGATTAAAGGTGACAAGGAATATTATGATGATATGGGCAGAGAACTCTGTGATGACAGTGGTCATGGAGTATTGTGACAAAAATTGTCATGGAATATTGTGCTGACAAGGGCCATGGAGCATTGTGATGACACGGTCATGGAACATTGTGATGACAAGAATTCTGGAGCATTGTGCTGACAAGGGCCATGGAGCATTGTGATGAAAGGGCCATGGAACATTGTGATGACAAGAATTCGGGAGCATTGTGTTGACAATGGCCATGGAACATTGTGATGACATGGTCATGGAACATTGTGATGAGAAGAATTCTGGAGCATTGTGCTGACAAGAGCCATGGAGCATTGTGATGACACGGTCATGGAATATTGTGATGACAAGAATTCTGGAGCATTGTGCTGACAAGGGCCATGGAGCATTGTGATGACACGGTCATGGAACATTGTGATGACAAGAATTCTGGAGCATTGTGCTGACAAGGGCCATGGAGCATTGTGATGACACGGTCATGGAACATTGTGATGACAAGAATTCTGGAGCATTGTGCTGACAAGGGCCATGGAGCATTGTGATGACACGTTCATGGAACATTGTAATGACAAGAATTCTGGAGCATTGTGCTGACAAGGGCCATGGAGCATTGTGATGACACGGTCATGGAACATTGTGATGACAAGAATTCTGGAGCATTCTGATGACAAAGGCGATGGAGCATTGTGATGACATGGTCATGGAACATTGTGATGACAAGAATTCTGGAGCATTCTGATGACAAGCGCCATAGAGCATTGTGATGACACGTTCATGGAATATAGTAATGACAAGAATTCTGGAGCATTATGATGACTAGGGCCATGGAGCATTGTGATGAAACGGCCATGGAACATTGTGATGAGAAGAATTCTGGAGCATTGTGCTGACAAGGGCCATGGAGCACTGTGATGACACGGTCATGGAACATTGTGATGACAAGAATTCTGGAGCATTGTGATGACAAGGGCCATGGAGCATTGTGATGACACGGTCATGGAACATTGTGATGAGAAGAATTCTGGACCATTGTGCTGACAAGGGCCATGGAGTATTGTGATGATACGGTATGGAACATTGTGATGACAAGAATTCTGGAGGATTGTGATGACAAGGGCCATGGAGCATTGTGATGACACGGACATGGAACATTGTGATGACAGGAATTCTGGAGCATTGTGCTGAAAAGGGCCATGGAGCATTGTGATGACACGGTCATGGAACAATGTGATGAGAAGAATTCCGGAGCATTGTGATGACAAGGGCCATGGAGCATTGTGATGACTCGGTCATGGAACATTGTGATGACAAGAATTCTGGAGCATTGTGCTGATGACTGCCATGGAGCATTGTGATGACACAGTCAATGAACATTGTGATGAAAAAGATTTCTGGAGCATTGTGATGAAAGGGCATGGAGCATTGTGATTAAAGGTGACAAGGAACATTGTGATGATATGGGCAGAGAACTCTGTGATGACAGAGGTCATGGAGTATTGTGACAAAACGTGTCATGGAACATTGTGTTGACAAGGGCCATGGAGCATTGTGGTGACACAGTCATGGAACATTGTGATGAGAAGAATTCTGGAGCATTGTCATGACAAGGGCCATGGAGCATTGTGATGACACGGTCATGGAACATTGTGATGACAAGAATTCTGGACCATTGTGATGACAAGGGCCATGGAGCATTGTGAGGACACGGCCATGGAACATTGTGATGACAAGAATTCTGGAGCATTGTGATGACAATGGCCATGGAGCATTGTGATGACACGGTATGGAACATTGTGATGACAAGAATTCTGGAGCATTGTGATGACAAGGGCCATGGAGCATTGTGATGACACGGTCATGGAACATTGTGATGAGAAGAATTCTGGAGCATTGTGCTGACAAGGGCCATGGAGTATTGTGATGATACGGCCATGGAACATTGTGATGACAAAAATTCTGGAGCATTGTGATGACAATGGCCATGGAGCAGTGTGATGACACGGTATGGAACATTGTGATGACAAGAATTCTGGAGGATTGTGATGACAAGGGCCATGGAGCATTGTGATGACACGGACATGGAACATTGTGATGAAAGGAATTCTGGAGCATTGTGCTGAAAAGGGCCATGGAGCATTGTGATGACACGGTCATGGAACATTGTGATGACAAGAATTCTGTAGCATTGTGACGACAATGGCAATGGAGCATTCTGATGACACAGTCATGGAACATTGTGATGAGAAGAATTCCGGAGCATTGTGATGACAAGGCCATGGAGCATTGTGATGATACGGTCATGGAACATTGTGATGACAAGAATTCTGGAGCATTGTGATGACAAGGGCCATGGAGCATTGTGATGACACGGTATGGAACATTGTGATGACAAGAATTCTGGAGCATTGTGATGACAAGGGCCATGGAGCATTGTGATGACACGGTCATGGAACATTGTGATGACAGGAATTCTGGAGCATTGTGCTGACAAGGGCCATGGAACATTGTGATGACACGGCCATGGAACATTGTGATGACAAGAATTCTGGAGCATTGTGATGACAATGGCCATGGAGCATTGTGATGACACGGTATGGAACATTGTGTTGACAAGAATTCTGGAGCATTGTGCTGACAAGGGCCATGGAGCATTGTGATGACACGGTCATGGAACATTGTGATGACAGGAATTCTGGAGGATTGTGCTGAAAAGGGCCATGGAGCATTGTGATGACACGGTCATGGAAAAATATGATGAGAAGAATTCCGGAGCATTGTGATGACAAGGGCCATGGAGCATTGTGATGACACGGTCATGGAACATTGTGATGAGAAGAATTCTGGAGCATTGTGCTGATAAGGGCCATGGAGCATTGTGATGACACGGCCATGGAACATTGTGATGACAAGGGCCATGGAGCATTGTGATGACACGGTCATGGAACATTGTGATGACAAAAATTCTGGAGCATTGTGATGACAAGGGCCATGGAGCATTGTGATGACACGGTCATGGAACATTGTGATGACAAGAATTCTGGAGCATTGTGCGGACAAGGGCCATGGAGCATTGTGATGACACGGTCATGGAACATTGTGATGAGAAGAATTCTGGAGCATTGTGCTGACAAGGGCCATGGAGCATTGTGATGACACGGCCATGGAACATTGTGATGACAAGAATTCTGGAGCATTGTGCGGACAAGGGCCATGGAGCATTGTGATGACACGGTCATGGAACATTGTGATGAGTAGAATTCTGGAGCATTGTGCTGACAAGGGCCATGGAGCATTGTGATGATACGGTCATGGAACATTGTGATGACAAGAATTCTGGAGCATTGTGATGACAAGGGCCATGGAGCATTGTGATGACACGGTATGGAACATTGTGATGACAAGAATTCTGGAGCATTGTGATGACAAGGGCCATGGAGCATTGTGATGACACGGTCATGGAACATTGTGATGACAGGAATTCTGGAGCATTGTGCTGAAAAGGGGCATGGAGCATTGTGATGACACGGTCATGGAACAATGTGATGAGAAGAATTCCGGAGCATTGTGATGACAAGGGCCATGGAGCATTGTGATGACACGGTCATGGAACATTGTGATGACAGGAATTCTGGAGCATTGTGCTGACAAGGGCCATGGAACATTGTGATGACACGGCCATGGAACATTGTGATGACAAGAATTCTGGAGCATTGTGATGACAATGGCCATGGAGCATTGTGATGACACGGTATGGAACATTGTGATGACAGGAATTCTGGAGCATTGTGCTGACAAGGGCCATGGAGCATTGTGATGACACGGTCATGGAACATTGTGATGACAGGAATTCTGGAGCATTGTGCTGAAAAGGGCCATGGAGCATTGTGATGACACGGTCATGGAAAAATGTGATGAGAAGAATTCCGGAGCATTGTGATGACAAGGGCCATGGAGCATTGTGATGACACGGTATAGAACATTGTGATGACAAGAATTCTGGAGCATTGTGATGACAAGGGCCATGGAGCATTGTGATGACACGGTCATGGAACATTGTGATGACAGGAATTCTGGAGCATTGTGCTGACAAGGGCCATGGAACATTGTGATGACACGGCCATGGAACATTGTGATGACAAGAATTCTGGAGCATTGTGATGACAAGGGCCATGGAGCATTGTGATGACACGGACATGGAACATTATGATGACAGGAATTCTGGAGCATTGTGCTGAAAATGGCCAAGGAGCATTGTGATGACACAGTCATGGAACAATGTGATGAGAAGAATTCCGGAGCATTGTGATGACAAGGGCCATGCAGCATTGTGATGACACGGTCATGGAACATTGTGATGAGAAGAATTCTGGAGCATTGTGCTGACAAGGGCCATGGAGCATTGTGATGATACAGTCATGGAACATTGTGATGACAGGAATTCTGGAGCATTGTGATGAAAAGGGCCATGGAGCATTGTGATGACATGGTTATGGAACAATGTGATGAGAAGAATTCCGGAGCATTGTGATGACAAGGGCCATGGAGCATTGTGATGACACTGTCATGGAACATTGTGATGAGAAGAATTCTGCAGCATTGTGCTGACAAGGGCCATGGAGCATTGTGATGACATGGTCAAGGAACATTGGGATGACAAGATTTCTGGAGCATTGTGATGAAAGGGCATGGAGCATTGTGATTAAAGGTGACAAGGAACATTATGATGATATGGGCAGAGAACTCTGTGATGACAGTGGTCATGGAGTATTGTGACAAAAATTGTCATGGAACATTGTGCTGACAAGGGCCATGGAGCATTGTGATGACACGGTCATGGAACATTGTGATGACAAGAATTCTGGAGCATTGTGCTGACAAGGGCCATGGAGCATTGTGATGAAAGGGCCATGGAACATTGTGATGACAAGAATTCGGGAGCATTGTGTTGACAATGGCCATGGAACATTGTGATGACATGGTCATGGAACATTGTGATGAGAAGAATTCTGGAGCATTGTGCTGACAAGGGCCATGGAGCATTGTGATGACACGGTCATGGAATATTGTGATGACATGAATTCTGGAGCATTGTGCTGACAAGGGCCATGGAGCATTGTGATGACACGGTCATGGAACATTGTGATGACAAGAATTCTGGACCATTGTGATGACAAGGGCCATGGAGCATTGTGAGGACACGGCCATGGAACATTGTGATGACAAGAATTCTGGAGCATTGTGATGACAATGGCCATGGAGCATTGTGATGACACGGTATGGAACATTGTGATGACAAGAATTCTGGAGCATTGTGATGACAAGGGCCATGGAGCATTGTGATGACACGGTCATGGAACATTGTGATGAGAAGAATTCTGGAGCATTGTGCTGACAAGGGCCATGGAGTATTGTGATGATACGGCCATGGAACATTGTGATGACAAAAATTCTGGAGCATTGTGATGACAATGGCCATGGAGCAGTGTGATGACACGGTATGGAACATTGTGATGACAAGAATTCTGGAGGATTGTGATGACAAGGGCCATGGAGCATTGTGATGACACGGACATGGAACATTGTGATGAAAGGAATTCTGGAGCATTGTGCTGAAAAGGGCCATGGAGCATTGTGATGACACGGTCATGGAACATTGTGATGACAAGAATTCTGTAGCATTGTGACGACAATGGCAATGGAGCATTCTGATGACACAGTCATGGAACATTGTGATGAGAAGAATTCCGGAGCATTGTGATGACAAGGCCATGGAGCATTGTGATGATACGGTCATGGAACATTGTGATGACAAGAATTCTGGAGCATTGTGATGACAAGGGCCATGGAGCATTGTGATGACACGGTATGGAACATTGTGATGACAAGAATTCTGGAGCATTGTGATGACAAGGGCCATGGAGCATTGTGATGACACGGTCATGGAACATTGTGATGACAGGAATTCTGGAGCATTGTGCTGACAAGGGCCATGGAAC
Source organism: Balaenoptera acutorostrata (assembly GCF_949987535.1). Classification (NCBI taxonomy): domain Eukaryota; kingdom Metazoa; phylum Chordata; class Mammalia; order Artiodactyla; family Balaenopteridae; genus Balaenoptera; species Balaenoptera acutorostrata. Next base: position 3,182,170 of record NW_026646025.1, on the reverse strand, counting down.
ATTGTGATGACACGGCCATGGAACATTGTGATGACAAGAATTCTGGAGCATTGTGATGACAATGGCCATGGAGCATTGTGATGACACGGTATGGAACATTGTGTTGACAAGAATTCTGGAGCATTGTGCTGACAAGGGCCATGGAGCATTGTGATGACACGGTCATGGAACATTGTGATGACAAGAATTCTGGAGCATTGTGCTGACAAGGGCCATGGAGCATTGTGATGAAAGGGCCATGGAACATTGTGATGACAAGAATTCGGGAGCATTGTGTTGACAATGGCCATGGAGCATTGTGATGACACGGTCATGGAACATTGTGATGAGAAGAATTCTGGAGCATTGTGCTGATAAGGGCCATGGAGCATTGTGATGACACGGCCATGGAACATTGTGATGACAAGGGCCATGGAGCATTGTGATGACACGGTCATGGAACATTGTGATGACAAAAATTCTGGAGCATTGTGATGACAAGGGCCATGGAGCATTGTGATGACACGGTCATGGAACATTGTGATGACAAGAATTCTGGAGCATTGTGCGGACAAGGGCCATGGAGCATTGTGATGACACGGTCATGGAACATTGTGATGAGAAGAATTCTGGAGCATTGTGCTGACAAGGGCCATGGAGCATTGTGATGACACGGCCATGGAACATTGTGATGACAAGAATTCTGGAGCATTGTGCGGACAAGGGCCATGGAGCATTGTGATGACACGGTCATGGAACATTGTGATGAGTAGAATTCTGGAGCATTGTGCTGACAAGGGCCATGGAGCATTGTGATGATACGGTCATGGAACATTGTGATGACAAGAATTCTGGAGCATTGTGATGACAAGGGCCATGGAGCATTGTGATGACACGGTATGGAACATTGTGATGACAAGAATTCTGGAGCATTGTGATGACAAGGGCCATGGAGCATTGTGATGACACGGTCATGGAACATTGTGATGACAGGAATTCTGGAGCATTGTGCTGAAAAGGGGCATGGAGCATTGTGATGACACGGTCATGGAACAATGTGATGAGAAGAATTCCGGAGCATTGTGATGACAAGGGCCATGGAGCATTGTGATGACACGGTCATGGAACATTGTGATGACAGGAATTCTGGAGCATTGTGCTGACAAGGGCCATGGAACATTGTGATGACACGGCCATGGAACATTGTGATGACAAGAATTCTGGAGCATTGTGATGACAAGGGCCATGGAGCATTGTGATGACACGGACATGGAACATTATGATGACAGGAATTCTGGAGCATTGTGCTGAAAATGGCCAAGGAGCATTGTGATGACACAGTCATGGAACAATGTGATGAGAAGAATTCCGGAGCATTGTGATGACAAGGGCCATGCAGCATTGTGATGACACGGTCATGGAACATTGTGATGAGAAGAATTCTGGAGCATTGTGCTGACAAGGGCCATGGAGCATTGTGATGATACGGTCATGGAACATGGTGATGACAGGAATTCTGGAGCATTGTGATGAAAAGGGCCATGGAGCATTGTGATGACATGGTTATGGAACAATGTGATGAGAAGAATTCCGGAGCATTGTGATGACAAGGGCCATGGAGCATTGTGATGACACTGTCATGGAACATTGTGATGAGAAGAATTCTGCAGCATTGTGCTGACAAGGGCCATGGAGCATTGTGATGACATGGTCAAGGAACATTGGGATGACAAGATTTCTGGAGCATTGTGATGAAAGGGCATGGAGCATTGTGATTAAAGGTGACAAGGAACATTATGATGATATGGGCAGAGAACTCTGTGATGACAGTGGTCATGGAGTATTGTGACAAAAATTGTCATGGAACATTGTGCTGACAAGGGCCATGGAGCATTGTGATGACACGGTCATGGAACATTGTGATGACAAGAATTCTGGAGCATTGTGCTGACAAGGCCATGGAGCATTGTGATGATACGGTCATGGAACATTGTGATGACAAGAATTCTGGAGCATTGTGATGACAAGGGCCATGGAGCATTGTGATGACACGGTATGGAACATTGTGATGACAAGAATTCTGGAGCATTGTGATGACAAGGGCCATGGAGCATTGTGATGACACGGTCATGGAACATTGTGATGACAGGAATTCTGGAGCATTGTGCTGACAAGGGCCATGGAACATTGTGATGACACGGCCATGGAACATTGTGATGACAAGAATTCTGGAGCATTGTGATGACAATGGCCATGGAGCATTGTGATGACACGGTATGGAACATTGTGTTGACAAGAATTCTGGAGCATTGTGCTGACAAGGGCCATGGAGCATTGTGATGACACGGTCATGGAACATTGTGATGACAGGAATTCTGGAGGATTGTGCTGAAAAGGGCCATGGAGCATTGTGATGACACGGTCATGGAAAAATATGATGAGAAGAATTCCGGAGCATTGTGATGACAAGGGCCATGGAGCATTGTGATGACACGGTCATGGAACATTGTGATGAGAAGAATTCTGGAGCATTGTGCTGATAAGGGCCATGGAGCATTGTGATGACACGGCCATGGAACATTGTGATGACAAGGGCCATGGAGCATTGTGATGACACGGTCATGGAACATTGTGATGACAAAAATTCTGGAGCATTGTGATGACAAGGGCCATGGAGCATTGTGATGACACGGTCATGGAACATTGTGATGACAAGAATTCTGGAGCATTGTGCGGACAAGGGCCATGGAGCATTGTGATGACACGGTCATGGAACATTGTGATGAGAAGAATTCTGGAGCATTGTGCTGACAAGGGCCATGGAGCATTGTGATGACACGGCCATGGAACATTGTGATGACAAGAATTCTGGAGCATTGTGCGGACAAGGGCCATGGAGCATTGTGATGACACGGTCATGGAACATTGTGATGAGTAGAATTCTGGAGCATTGTGCTGACAAGGGCCATGGAGCATTGTGATGATACGGTCATGGAACATTGTGATGACAAGAATTCTGGAGCATTGTGATGACAAGGGCCATGGAGCATTGTGATGACACGGTATGGAACATTGTGATGACAAGAATTCTGGAGCATTGTGATGACAAGGGCCATGGAGCATTGTGATGACACGGTCATGGAACATTGTGATGACAGGAATTCTGGAGCATTGTGCTGAAAAGGGGCATGGAGCATTGTGATGACACGGTCATGGAACAATGTGATGAGAAGAATTCCGGAGCATTGTGATGACAAGGGCCATGGAGCATTGTGATGACACGGTCATGGAACATTGTGATGACAGGAATTCTGGAGCATTGTGCTGACAAGGGCCATGGAACATTGTGATGACACGGCCATGGAACATTGTGATGACAAGAATTCTGGAGCATTGTGATGACAATGGCCATGGAGCATTGTGATGACACGGTATGGAACATTGTGATGACAGGAATTCTGGAGCATTGTGCTGACAAGGGCCATGGAGCATTGTGATGACACGGTCATGGAACATTGTGATGACAGGAATTCTGGAGCATTGTGCTGAAAAGGGCCATGGAGCATTGTGATGACACGGTCATGGAAAAATGTGATGAGAAGAATTCCGGAGCATTGTGATGACAAGGGCCATGGAGCATTGTGATGACACGGTATAGAACATTGTGATGACAAGAATTCTGGAGCATTGTGATGACAAGGGCCATGGAGCATTGTGATGACACGGTCATGGAACATTGTGATGACAGGAATTCTGGAGCATTGTGCTGACAAGGGCCATGGAACATTGTGATGACACGGCCATGGAACATTGTGATGACAAGAATTCTGGAGCATTGTGATGACAAGGGCCATGGAGCATTGTGATGACACGGACATGGAACATTATGATGACAGGAATTCTGGAGCATTGTGCTGAAAATGGCCAAGGAGCATTGTGATGACACAGTCATGGAACAATGTGATGAGAAGAATTCCGGAGCATTGTGATGACAAGGGCCATGCAGCATTGTGATGACACGGTCATGGAACATTGTGATGAGAAGAATTCTGGAGCATTGTGCTGACAAGGGCCATGGAGCATTGTGATGATACAGTCATGGAACATTGTGATGACAGGAATTCTGGAGCATTGTGATGAAAAGGGCCATGGAGCATTGTGATGACATGGTTATGGAACAATGTGATGAGAAGAATTCCGGAGCATTGTGATGACAAGGGCCATGGAGCATTGTGATGACACTGTCATGGAACATTGTGATGAGAAGAATTCTGCAGCATTGTGCTGACAAGGGCCATGGAGCATTGTGATGACATGGTCAAGGAACATTGGGATGACAAGATTTCTGGAGCATTGTGATGAAAGGGCATGGAGCATTGTGATTAAAGGTGACAAGGAACATTATGATGATATGGGCAGAGAACTCTGTGATGACAGTGGTCATGGAGTATTGTGACAAAAATTGTCATGGAACATTGTGCTGACAAGGGCCATGGAGCATTGTGATGACACGGTCATGGAACATTGTGATGACAAGAATTCTGGAGCATTGTGCTGACAAGGGCCATGGAGCATTGTGATGAAAGGGCCATGGAACATTGTGATGACAAGAATTCGGGAGCATTGTGTTGACAATGGCCATGGAACATTGTGATGACATGGTCATGGAACATTGTGATGAGAAGAATTCTGGAGCATTGTGCTGACAAGGGCCATGGAGCATTGTGATGACACGGTCATGGAATATTGTGATGACATGAATTCTGGAGCATTGTGCTGACAAGGGCCATGGAGCATTGTGATGACACGGTCATGGAACATTGTGATGACAAGAATTCTGGACCATTGTGATGACAAGGGCCATGGAGCATTGTGAGGACACGGCCATGGAACATTGTGATGACAAGAATTCTGGAGCATTGTGATGACAATGGCCATGGAGCATTGTGATGACACGGTATGGAACATTGTGATGACAAGAATTCTGGAGCATTGTGATGACAAGGGCCATGGAGCATTGTGATGACACGGTCATGGAACATTGTGATGAGAAGAATTCTGGAGCATTGTGCTGACAAGGGCCATGGAGTATTGTGATGATACGGCCATGGAACATTGTGATGACAAAAATTCTGGAGCATTGTGATGACAATGGCCATGGAGCAGTGTGATGACACGGTATGGAACATTGTGATGACAAGAATTCTGGAGGATTGTGATGACAAGGGCCATGGAGCATTGTGATGACACGGACATGGAACATTGTGATGAAAGGAATTCTGGAGCATTGTGCTGAAAAGGGCCATGGAGCATTGTGATGACACGGTCATGGAACATTGTGATGACAAGAATTCTGTAGCATTGTGACGACAATGGCAATGGAGCATTCTGATGACACAGTCATGGAACATTGTGATGAGAAGAATTCCGGAGCATTGTGATGACAAGGCCATGGAGCATTGTGATGATACGGTCATGGAACATTGTGATGACAAGAATTCTGGAGCATTGTGATGACAAGGGCCATGGAGCATTGTGATGACACGGTATGGAACATTGTGATGACAAGAATTCTGGAGCATTGTGATGACAAGGGCCATGGAGCATTGTGATGACACGGTCATGGAACATTGTGATGACAGGAATTCTGGAGCATTGTGCTGACAAGGGCCATGGAACATTGTGATGACACGGCCATGGAACATTGTGATGACAAGAATTCTGGAGCATTGTGATGACAATGGCCATGGAGCATTGTGATGACACGGTATGGAACATTGTGTTGACAAGAATTCTGGAGCATTGTGCTGACAAGGGCCATGGAGCATTGTGATGACACGGTCATGGAACATTGTGATGACAAGAATTCTGGAGCATTGTGCTGACAAGGGCCATGGAGCATTGTGATGAAAGGGCCATGGAACATTGTGATGACAAGAATTCGGGAGCATTGTGTTGACAATGGCCATGGAGCATTGTGATGACACGGTCATGGAACATTGTGATGAGAAGAATTCTGGAGCATTGTGCTGATAAGGGCCATGGAGCATTGTGATGACACGGCCATGGAACATTGTGATGACAAGGGCCATGGAGCATTGTGATGACACGGTCATGGAACATTGTGATGACAAAAATTCTGGAGCATTGTGATGACAAGGGCCATGGAGCATTGTGATGACACGGTCATGGAACATTGTGATGACAAGAATTCTGGAGCATTGTGCGGACAAGGGCCATGGAGCATTGTGATGACACGGTCATGGAACATTGTGATGAGAAGAATTCTGGAGCATTGTGCTGACAAGGGCCATGGAGCATTGTGATGACACGGCCATGGAACATTGTGATGACAAGAATTCTGGAGCATTGTGCGGACAAGGGCCATGGAGCATTGTGATGACACGGTCATGGAACATTGTGATGAGTAGAATTCTGGAGCATTGTGCTGACAAGGGCCATGGAGCATTGTGATGATACGGTCATGGAACATTGTGATGACAAGAATTCTGGAGCATTGTGATGACAAGGGCCATGGAGCATTGTGATGACACGGTATGGAACATTGTGATGACAAGAATTCTGGAGCATTGTGATGACAAGGGCCATGGAGCATTGTGATGACACGGTCATGGAACATTGTGATGACAGGAATTCTGGAGCATTGTGCTGAAAAGGGGCATGGAGCATTGTGATGACACGGTCATGGAACAATGTGATGAGAAGAATTCCGGAGCATTGTGATGACAAGGGCCATGGAGCATTGTGATGACACGGTCATGGAACATTGTGATGACAGGAATTCTGGAGCATTGTGCTGACAAGGGCCATGGAACATTGTGATGACACGGCCATGGAACATTGTGATGACAAGAATTCTGGAGCATTGTGATGACAAGGGCCATGGAGCATTGTGATGACACGGACATGGAACATTATGATGACAGGAATTCTGGAGCATTGTGCTGAAAATGGCCAAGGAGCATTGTGATGACACAGTCATGGAACAATGTGATGAGAAGAATTCCGGAGCATTGTGATGACAAGGGCCATGCAGCATTGTGATGACACGGTCATGGAACATTGTGATGAGAAGAATTCTGGAGCATTGTGCTGACAAGGGCCATGGAGCATTGTGATGATACGGTCATGGAACATGGTGATGACAGGAATTCTGGAGCATTGTGATGAAAAGGGCCATGGAGCATTGTGATGACATGGTTATGGAACAATGTGATGAGAAGAATTCCGGAGCATTGTGATGACAAGGGCCATGGAGCATTGTGATGACACTGTCATGGAACATTGTGATGAGAAGAATTCTGCAGCATTGTGCTGACAAGGGCCATGGAGCATTGTGATGACATGGTCAAGGAACATTGGGATGACAAGATTTCTGGAGCATTGTGATGAAAGGGCATGGAGCATTGTGATTAAAGGTGACAAGGAACATTATGATGATATGGGCAGAGAACTCTGTGATGACAGTGGTCATGGAGTATTGTGACAAAAATTGTCATGGAACATTGTGCTGACAAGGGCCATGGAGCATTGTGATGACACGGTCATGGAACATTGTGATGACAAGAATTCTGGAGCATTGTGCTGACAAGGGCCATGGAGCATTGTGATGAAAGGGCCATGGAACATTGTGATGACAAGAATTCGGGAGCATTGTGTTGACAATGGCCATGGAACATTGTGATGACATGGTCATGGAACATTGTGATGAGAAGAATTCTGGAGCATTGTGCTGACAAGGGCCATGGAGCATTGTGATGACACGGTCATGGAATATTGTGATGACATGAATTCTGGAGCATTGTGCTGACAAGGGCCATGGAGCATTGTGATGACACGGTCATGGAACATTGTGATGACAAGAATTCTGGAGCATTGTGCTGACAAGGGCCATGGAGCATTGTGATGACACGGTCATGGAACATTGTGATGACAAGAATTCTGGAGCATTGTGCTGACAAGGGCGCTGGAGCATTGTGATGACACGTTCATGGAACATTGTAATGACAAGAATTCTGGAGCATTGTGCTGACAAGGGCCATGGAGCATTGTGATGACTCGGTCATGGAACATTGTGATGACAAGAATTCTGGAGCATTGTGCTGATGACGGCCATGGAGCATTGTGATGACACAGTCAAGGAACATTGCGATGAAAAAGATTTCTGGAGCATTGTGATGAAAGGGCATGGAGCATTGTGATTAAAGGTGACAAGGAACATTGTGATGATATGGGCAGAGAACTCTGTGATGACAGTGGTCATGGAGTATTGTGACAAAAATTGTCATGGAACATTGTGTTGACAAGGGCCATGGAGCATTGTGGTGACACAGTCATGGAACATTGTGATGAGAAGAATTCTGGAGCATTGTCATGACAAGGGCCATGGAGCATTGTGATGACACGGTCATGGAACATTGTGATGACAAGAATTCTGGACCATTGTGATGACAAGGGCCATGGAGTATTGTGATGATACGGCCATGGAACATTGTGATGACAAGAATTCTGGAGCATTGTGATGACAATGGCCATGGAGCATTGTGATGACACGGTATGGAACATTGTGATGACAAGAATTCTGGAGCATTGTGCTGACAAGGGCCATGGAGCATTGTGATGACACGGTCATGGAACATTGTGATGACAGGAATTCTGGAGCATTGTGCTGAAAAGGGCCATGGAGCATTGTGATGACACGGTCATGGAAAAATATGATGAGAAGAATTCCGGAGCATTGTGATGACAAGGGCCATGGAGCATTGTGATGACACGGTCATGGAACATTGTGATGAGAAGAATTCTGGAGCATTGTGCTGAGAAGGGCCATGGAGCATTGTGATGACACGGCCATGGAACATTGTGATGACAAGGGCCATGGAGCATTGTGATGACACGGTCATGGAACATTGTGATGACAAAAATTCTGGAGCATTGTGATGACAAGGGCCATGGAGAATTGTGATGACACGGTCATGGAACATTGTGATGACAAGAATTCTGGAGCATTGTGCGGAAAATGGCCATGGAGCATTGTGATGACACGGTCATGGAACATTTTGATGAGAAGAATTCTGGAGCATTGTGCTGACAAGGGCCATGGAGCATTGTGATGACACGGCCATGGAACATTGTGATGACAAGAATTCTGGAGCATTGTGCGGACAAGGGCCATGGAGCACTGTGATGACACGGTCATGGAACATTGTGATGACAAGAATTCTGGAGCATTGTGATGACAAGGGCCATGGAGCATTGTGATGACACGGTCATGGAACATTGTGATGAGAAGAATTCTGGACCATTGTGCTGACAAGGGCCATGGAGTATTGTGATGATACGGTATGGAACATTGTGATGACAAGAATTCTGGAGGATTGTGATGACAAGGGCCATGGAGCATTGTGATGACACGGACATGGAACATTGTGATGACAGGAATTCTGGAGCATTGTGCTGAAAAGGGCCATGGAGCATTGTGATGACACGGTCATGGAACAATGTGATGAGAAGAATTCCGGAGCATTGTGATGACAAGGGCCATGGAGCATTGTGATGACTCGGTCATGGAACATTGTGATGACAAGAATTCTGGAGCATTGTGCTGATGACTGCCATGGAGCATTGTGATGACACAGTCAATGAACATTGTGATGAAAAAGATTTCTGGAGCATTGTGATGAAAGGGCATGGAGCATTGTGATTAAAGGTGACAAGGAACATTGTGATGATATGGGCAGAGAACTCTGTGATGACAGAGGTCATGGAGTATTGTGACAAAACGTGTCATGGAACATTGTGTTGACAAGGGCCATGGAGCATTGTGGTGACAGAGTCATGGAACATTGTGATGAGAAGAATTCTGGAGCATTGTCATGACAAGGGCCATGGAGCATTGTGATGACACGGTCATGGAACATTGTGATGACAAGAATTCTGGACCATTGTGATGACAAGGGCCATGGAGCATTGTGAGGACACGGCCATGGAACATTGTGATGACAAGAATTCTGGAGCATTGTGATGACAATGGCCATGGAGCATTGTGATGACACGGTATGGAACATTGTGATGACAAGAATTCTGGAGCATTGTGATGACAAGGGCCATGGAGCATTGTGATGACACGGTCATGGAACATTGTGATGAGAAGAATTCTGGAGCATTGTGCTGACAAGGGCCATGGAGTATTGTGATGATACGGCCATGGAACATTGTGATGACAAAAATTCTGGAGCATTGTGATGACAATGGCCATGGAGCAGTGTGATGACACGGTATGGAACATTGTGATGACAAGAATTCTGGAGGATTGTGATGACAAGGGCCATGGAGCATTGTGATGACACGGACATGGAACATTGTGATGAAAGGAATTCTGGAGCATTGTGCTGAAAAGGGCCATGGAGCATTGTGATGACACGGTCATGGAACATTGTGATGACAAGAATTCTGTAGCATTGTGACGACAATGGCAATGGAGCATTCTGATGACACAGTCATGGAACATTGTGATGAGAAGAATTCCGGAGCATTGTGATGACAAGGCCATGGAGCATTGTGATGATACGGTCATGGAACATTGTGATGACAAGAATTCTGGAGCATTGTGATGACAAGGGCCATGGAGCATTGTGATGACACGGTATGGAACATTGTGATGACAAGAATTCTGGAGCATTGTGATGACAAGGGCCATGGAGCATTGTGATGACACGGTCATGGAACATTGTGATGACAGGAATTCTGCAGCATTGTGCTGACAAGGGCCATGGAACATTGTGATGACACGGCCATGGAACATTGTGATGACAAGAATTCTGGAGCATTGTGATGACAATGGCCATGGAGCATTGTGATGACACGGTATGGAACATTGTGTTGACAAGAATTCTGGAGCATTGTGCTGACAAGGGCCATGGAGCATTGTGATGACACGGTCATGGAACATTGTGATGACAGGAATTCTGGAGGATTGTGCTGAAAAGGGCCATGGAGCATTGTGATGACACGGTCATGGAAAAATATGATGAGAAGAATTCCGGAGCATTGTGATGACAAGGGCCATGGAGTATTGTGATGACACGGTCATGGAACATTGTGATGAGAAGAATTCTGGAGCATTGTGCTGATAAGGGCCATGGAGCATTGTGATGACACGGCCATGGAACATTGTGATGACAAGGGCCATGGAGCATTGTGATGACACGGTCATGGAACATTGTGATGACAAAAATTCTGGAGCATTGTGATGACAAGGGCCATGGAGCATTGTGATGACACGGTCATGGAACATTGTGATGACAAGAATTCTGGAGCATTGTGCGGACAAGGGCCATGGAGCATTGTGATGACACGGTCATGGAACATTGTGATGAGAAGAATTCTGGAGCATTGTGCTGACAAGGGCCATGGAGCATTGTGATGACACGGCCATGGAACATTGTGATGACAAGAATTCTGGAGCATTGTGCGGACAAGGGCCATGGAGCATTGTGATGACACGGTCATGGAATATTGTGATGAGTAGAATTCTGGAGCATTGTGCTGACAAGGGCCATGGAGCATTGTGATGATACGGTCATGGAACATTGTGATGACAAGAATTCTGGAGCATTGTGATGACAAGGGCCATGGAGCATTGTGATGACACGGTATGGAACATTGTGATGACAAGAATTCTGGAGCATTGTGATGACAAGGGCCATGGAGCATTGTGATGACACGGTCATGGAACATTGTGATGACAGTAATTCTGGAGCATTGTGCTGAAAAGGGGCATGGAGCATTGTGATGACACGGTCATGGAACAATGTGATGAGAAGAATTCCGGAGCATTGTGATGACAAGGGCCATGGAGCATTGTGATGACACGGTCATGGAACATTGTGATGACAGGAATTCTGGAGCATTGTGCTGACAAGGGCCATGGAACATTGTGATGACACGGCCATGGAACATTGTGATGACAAGAATTCTGGAGCATTGTGATGACAATGGCCATGGAGCATTGTGATGACACGGTATGGAACATTGTGATGACAGGAATTCTGGAGCATTGTGCTGACAAGGGCCATGGAGCATTGTGATGACACGGTCATGGAACATTGTGATGACAGGAATTCTGGAGCATTGTGCTGAAAAGGGCCATGGAGCATTGTGATGACACGGTCATGGAAAAATGTGATGAGAAGAATTCCGGAGCATTGTGATGACAAGGGCCATGGAGCATTGTGATGACACGGTATGGAACATTGTGATGACAAGAATTCTGGAGCATTGTGATGACAAGGGCCATGGAGCATTGTGATGACACGGTCATGGAACATTGTGATGACAGGAATTCTGGAGCATTGTGCTGACAAGGGCCATGGAACATTGTGATGACACGGCCATGGAACATTGTGATGACAAGAATTCTGGAGCATTGTGATGACAAGGGCCATGGAGCATTGTGATGACACGGACATGGAACATTATGATGACAGGAATTCTGGAGCATTGTGCTGAAAATGGCCAAGGAGCATTGTGATGACACAGTCATGGAACAATGTGATGAGAAGAATTCCGGAGCATTGTGATGACAAGGGCCATGCAGCATTGTGATGACACGGTCATGGAACATTGTGATGAGAAGAATTCTGGAGCATTGTGCTGACAAGGGCCATGGAGCATTGTGATGATACGGTCATGGAACATTGTGATGACAGGAATTCTGGAGCATTGTGATGAAAAGGGCCATGGAGCATTGTGATGACATGGTTATGGAACAATGTGATGAGAAGAATTCCGGAGCATTGTGATGACAAGGGCCATGGAGCATTGTGATGACACTGTCATGGAACATTGTGATGAGAAGAATTCTGCAGCATTGTGCTGACAAGGGCCATGGAGCATTGTGATGACATGGTCAAGGAACATTGGGATGACAAGATTTCTGGAGCATTGTGATGAAAGGGCATGGAGCATTGTGATTAAAGGTGACAAGGAACATTATGATGATATGGGCAGAGAACTCTGTGATGACAGTGGTCATGGAGTATTGTGACAAAAATTGTCATGGAACATTGTGCTGACAAGGGCCATGGAGCATTGTGATGACACGGTCATGGAACATTGTGATGACAAGAATTCTGGAGCATTGTGCTGACAAGGGCCATGGAGAATTGTGATGAAAGGGCCATGGAACATTGTGATGACAAGAATTCGGGAGCATTGTGTTGACAATGGCCATGGAACATTGTGATGACATGGTCATGGAACATTGTGATGAGAAGAATTCTGGAGCATTGTGCTGACAAGGGCCATGGAGCATTGTGATGACACGGTCATGGAATATTGTGATGACATGAATTCTGGAGCATTGTGCTGACAAGGGCCATGGAGCATTGTGATGACACGGTCATGGAACATTGTGATGACAAGAATTCTGGAGCATTGTGCTGACAAGGGCCATGGAGCATTGTGATGACACGGTCATGGAACATTGTGATGACAAGAATTCTGGAGCATTGTGCTGACAAGGGCCCTGGAGCATTGTGATGACACGTTCATGGAACATTGTAATGACAAGAATTCTGGAGCATTGTGCTGACAAGGGCCATGGAGCATTGTGATGACTCGGTCATGGAACATTGTGATGACAAGAATTCTGGAGCATTGTGCTGATGACGGCCATGGAGCATTGTGATGACACAGTCAAGGAACATTGCGATGAAAAAGATTTCTGGAGCATTGTGATGAAAGGGCATGGAGCATTGTGATTAAAGGTGACAAGGAACATTGTGATGATATGGGCAGAGAACTCTGTGATGACAGTGGTCATGGAGTATTGTGACAAAAATTGTCATGGAACATTGTGTTGACAAGGGCCATGGAGCATTGTGGTGACACAGTCATGGAACATTGTGATGAGAAGAATTCTGGAGCATTGTCATGACAAGGGCCATGGAGCATTGTGATGACACGGTCATGGAACATTGTGATGACAAGAATTCTGGACCATTGTGATGACAAGGGCCATGGAGTATTGTGATGATACGGCCATGGAACATTGTGATGACAAGAATTCTGGAGCATTGTGATGACAATGGCCATGGAGCATTGTGATGACACGGTATGGAACATTGTGATGACAAGAATTCTGGAGCATTGTGCTGACAAGGGCCATGGAGCATTGTGATGACACGGTCATGGAACATTGTGATGACAGGAATTCTGGAGCATTGTGCTGAAAAGGGCCATGGAGCATTGTGATGACACGGTCATGGAAAAATATGATGAGAAGAATTCCGGAGCATTGTGATGACAAGGGCCATGGAGCATTGTGATGACACGGTCATGGAACATTGTGATGAGAAGAATTCTGGAGCATTGTGCTGAGAAGGGCCATGGAGCATTGTGATGACACGGCCATGGAACATTGTGATGACAAGGGCCATGGAGCATTGTGATGACACGGTCATGGAACATTGTGATGACAAAAATTCTGGAGCATTGTGATGACAAGGGCCATGGAGAATTGTGATGACACGGTCATGGAACATTGTGATGACAAGAATTCTGGAGCATTGTGCGGAAAATGGCCATGGAGCATTGTGATGACACGGTCATGGAACATTTTGATGAGAAGAATTCTGGAGCATTGTGCTGACAAGGGCCATGGAGCATTGTGATGACACGGCCATGGAACATTGTGATGACAAGAATTCTGGAGCATTGTGCGGACAAGGGCCATGGAGCACTGTGATGACACGGTCATGGAACATTGTGATGACAAGAATTCTGGAGCATTGTGATGACAAGGGCCATGGAGCATTGTGATGACACGGTCATGGAACATTGTGATGAGAAGAATTCTGGACCATTGTGCTGACAAGGGCCATGGAGTATTGTGATGATACGGTATGGAACATTGTGATGACAAGAATTCTGGAGGATAGTGATGACAAGGGCCATGGAGCATTGTGATGACACGGACATGGAACATTGTGATGACAGGAATTCTGGAGCATTGTGCTGAAAAGGGCCATGGAGCATTGTGATGACACGGTCATGGAACAATGTGATGAGAAGAATTCCGGAGCATTGTGATGACAAGGGCCATGGAGCATTGTGATGACTCGGTCATGGAACATTGTGATGACAAGAATTCTGGAGCATTGTGCTGATGACTGCCATGGAGCATTGTGATGACACAGTCAATGAACATTGTGATGAAAAAGATTTCTGGAGCATTGTGATGAAAGGGCATGGAGCATTGTGATTAAAGGTGACAAGGAACATTGTGATGATATGGGCAGAGAACTCTGTGATGACAGAGGTCATGGAGTATTGTGACAAAACGTGTCATGGAACATTGTGTTGACAAGGGCCATGGAGCATTGTGGTGACACAGTCATGGAACATTGTGATGAGAAAATTCTGGAGCATTGTCATGACAAGGGCCATGGAGCATTGTGATGACACGGTCATGGAACATTGTGATGACAAGAATTCTGGACCATTGTGATGACAAGGGCCATGGAGCATTGTGAGGACACGGCCATGGAACATTGTGATGACAAGAATTCTGGAGCATTGTGATGACAATGGCCATGGAGCATTGTGATTACACGGTATGGAACATTGTGATGACAAGAATTCTGGAGCATTGTGATGACAAGGGCCATGGAGCATTGTGATGACACGGTCATGGAACATTGTGATGAGAAGAATTCTGGAGCATTGTGCTGACAAGGGCCATGGAGTATTGTGATGATACGGCCATGGAACATTGTGATGACAAAAATTCTGGAGCATTGTGATGACAATGGCCATGGAGCAGTGTGATGACACGGTATGGAACATTGTGATGACAAGAATTCTGGAGGATTGTGATGACAAGGGCCATGGAGCATTGTGATGACACGGACATGGAACATTGTGATGAAAGGAATTCTGGAGCATTGTGCTGAAAAGGGCCATGGAGCATTGTGATGACACGGTCATGGAACATTGTGATGACAAGAATTCTGTAGCATTGTGACGACAATGGCAATGGAGCATTCTGATGACACAGTCATGGAACATTGTGATGAGAAGAATTCCGGAGCATTGTGATGACAAGGCCATGGAGCATTGTGATGATACGGTCATGGAACATTGTGATGACAAGAATTCTGGAGCATTGTGATGACAAGGGCCATGGAGCATTGTGATGACACGGTATGGAACATTGTGATGACAAGAATTCTGGAGCATTGTGATGACAAGGGCCATGGAGCATTGTGATGACACGGTCATGGAACATTGTGATGACAGGAATTCTGGAGCATTGTGCTGACAAGGGCCATGGAACATTGTGATGACACGGCCATGGAACATTGTGATGACAAGAATTCTGGAGCATTGTGATGACAATGGCCATGGAGCATTGTGATGACACGGTATGGAACATTGTGTTGACAAGAATTCTGGAGCATTGTGCTGACAAGGGCCATGGAGCATTGTGATGACACGGTCATGGAACATTGTGATGACAGGAATTCTGGAGGATTGTGCTGAAAAGGGCCATGGAGCATTGTGATGACACGGTCATGGAAAAATATGATGAGAAGAATTCCGGAGCATTGTGATGACAAGGGCCATGGAGCATTGTGATGACACGGTCATGGAACATTGTGATGAGAAGAATTCTGGAGCATTGTGCTGATAAGGGCCATGGAGCATTGTGATGACACGGCCATGGAACATTGTGATGACAAGGGCCATGGAGCATTGTGATGACACGGTCATGGAACATTGTGATGACAAGAATTCTGGAGCATTGTGATGACAAGGGCCATGGAGCATTGTGATGACACGGACATGGAACATTGTGATGACAAGAATTCTGGAGCATTGTGATGACAAGGGCCATGGAGCATTGTGATGACACGGTCATGGAACATTGTGATGACAGGAATTCTGGAGCATTGTGCTGACAAGGGCCATGGAACATTGTGATGACACGGCCATGGAACATTGTGATGACAAGAATTCTGGAGCATTGTGATGACAAGGGCCATGGAGCATTGTGATGACACGGACATGGAACATTATGATGACAGGAATTCTGGAGCATTGTGCTGAAAATGGCCAAGGAGCATTGTGATGACACAGTCATGGAACAATGTGATGAGAAGAATTCCGGAGCATTGTGATGACAAGGGCCATGCAGCATTGTGATGACAAGGTCATGGAACATTGTGATGAGAAGAATTCTGGAGCATTGTGCTGACAAGGGCCATGGAGCATTGTGATGATACGGTCATGGAACATTGTGATGACAGGAATTCTGGAGCATTGTGATGAAAAGGGCCATGGAGCATTGTGATGACATGGTTATGGAACAATGTGATGAGAAGAATTCCGGAGCATTGTGATGACAAGGGCCATGGAGCATTGTGATGACACTGTCATGGAACATTGTGATGAGAAGAATTCTGCAGCATTGTGCTGACAAGGGCCATGGAGCATTGTGATGACATGGTCAAGGAACATTGCGATGACACTATTTTTGGAGCATTGTGATGAAAGGGCATGGAGCATTGTGATTAAAGGTGACAAGGAACATTATGATGATATGGGCAGAGAACTCTGTGATGACAGTGGTCATGGAGTATTGTGACAAAAATTGTCATGGAACATTGTGCTGACAAGGGCCATGGAGCATTGTGATGACACGGTCATGGAACATTGTGATGACAAGAATTCTGGAGCATTGTGCTGACAAGGGCCATGGAGCATTGTGATGACACGGTCATGGAAAAATGTGATGAGAAAAATTCCGGAGCATTGTGATGACAAGGGCCATGGAGCATTGTGATGACACGGTCATGGAACATTGTGATGAGAAGAATTCTGGAGCATTGTGCTGATAAGGGCCATGGAGCATTGTGATGACACAGCCATGGAACATTGTGATGACAAGGGCCATGGAGCATTGTGATGACACGGTCATGGAACATTGTGATGACAAGAATTCTGGAGCATTGTGCTGACAAGGGCCATGGAGAATTGTGATGACACGGTCATGGAATATTGTGATGAAAAGAATTCTGGAGCATTGTGCGGACAAGGGCCATGGAGCATTGTGATGACACGGTCATGGAACATTGTGATGAGAAGAATTCTGGAACATTGTGATGACAAGGGCCATGGAGCATTGTGATGACACGGTCATGGAACATTGTGATGACAAGAATTCCGGAGCATTGTGCGGACAAGGGCCATGGAGCATTGTGATGACACGGTCATGGAACATTGTGATGAGAAGAATTCTGGAGCATTGTGCTGACAAGGGCCATGGAACATTGTGATGATACGGTCATGGAACATTGTGATGACAGGAATTCTGGAGCATTGTGCTGAAAAGGGCCATGGAGCATTGTGATGACATGGTTATGGAACAATGTGATGAGAAGAATTCCGGAGCATTGTGATGACAAGGGCCATGGAGCATTGTGATGACACGGTCATGGAACATTGTGATGAGAAGAATTCTGCAGCATTGTGCTGAAAAGGGCCATGGAGCGTTGTGATGACATGGTCAAGGAACATTGCGATGACAAGATTTCTGGAGCATTGTGATGAAAGGGCATGGAGCATTGTGATTAAAGGTGACAAGGAACATTATGATGATATGGGCAGAGAACTCTGTGGTGACAGTGGTCATGGAGTATTGTGACAAAAATTGTCATGGAACATTGTGCTGACAAGGGCCATGGAGCATTGTGATGACACGGTCATGGAACATTGTGATGACAAGAATTCTGGAGCATTGTGCTGACAAGGGCCATGGAGCATTGTGATGACACGGTCATGGAACATTGTGATGACAAGAATTCTGGAGCATTGTGCTGACAAGGGCCATGGAGCATTGTGATGACACGGTCATGGAACATTGTGATGACAAGAATTCTGGAGCATTGTGCGGACAAGGGCCATGGAGCATTGTGATGACACGGTCATGGAACATTGTGATGAGAAGAATTCTGGAGCATTGTGCTGACAAGGGGCATGGAGCATTGTGATGATACGGTCATGGAACATTGTGATGACAAGAATTCTGGAGCATTGTGATGACAAGGGTCATGGAGCATTGTGATGACATGGTGAAGGAACATTGCAATGAAAAAGAATTCTGGAGCATTGTGATGTAAGGGCATGGAGCTTTGTGATTAAAGGTGACAAGGAACATTGTGCTGATATGGGCAGAGAACTCTGTGATGACAGTGGTCATGGAGTATTGTGACAAAAAGTGTCATGGAACATTGTGCTGACAAGGGCCATGGAGCATTGTGATGACACGGTCATGGAACATTGTGATGAGAAGAATTCTGGAGCATTGTCATGACAAGGGCCATGGAGCATTGTGATGACACGGTCATGGAACATTGTGATGACAAGAATTCTGGAGCATTTTGATGACAAGGGCCATGGAGCATTGTGATGACACGGTCATGGAACATTGTGATGAGAAGAATTCTGGGGCATTGTGCTGACAAGGGCCATGGAGCATTGTGATTATACGGTCATGGAACATTGTGATGACAAGAATTCTGGAGCATTATGATGACAAGGGCCATGGAGCATTGTGATGACACAGCCATGGAATATTGTGATGACAAGAATTCTGGAGCATTGTGATGAAAATGGCCATGGAGCATTGTGATGACACGGTCATGGAACATTGTAATGAGAAGAATTCTGGAGCATTGTGATTAAAGGGCATGGAACATTGTGATTAAAGGTGACAAGGAACATTGTGATGATATGGGCAGAGAACTCTGTGATGACTGTGGTCATGGAGTATTGTGACAAAATGTGTCATGGAACATTGTGCTGACAAGGGCCATCGAGCATTGTGATGACACGGTCATGGAACATTGTGATGACAAGAATTCTGGAGCATTGTGATGCCAAGGGCCATGGAGCATTGTGATGACACGGTCAAGGAACATTGTGATGACAAGAATTCTGGAGCATTGTGATGACTGTGGCCATGGAGCATTGTGTTGACACGGTCATGGAACACTGTGATGAGAATTCTGGAGCATTGTCATGACAAGGGCCATGGAGCATTGTGATGACATGGTCATGGAACATTGTGATGACAAGAATTCTGGAGCATTCTGATGACAAGCGCCATAGAGCATTGTGATGACACGTTCATGGAATATAGTAATGACAAGAATTCTGGGGGATTGTGATGACAAGGGCCATGGAGCATTGTGATGACACGGACATGGAACATTGTGATGACAGGAATTCTGGAGCATTGTGCTGAAAAGGGCCACGGAGCATTGTGATGACACGGTCATGGAACAATGTGATGAGAAGAATTCCGGAGCACTGTGATGACAAGGGCCATGGAGCATTGTGATGACTCGGTCATGGAACATTGTGATGACAAGAATTCTGGAGCATTGTGCTGATGACGGCCATGGAGCATTGTGATGACACAGTCAAGGAACATTGCGATGAAAAAGATTTCTGGAGCATTGTGATGAAAGGGCATGGAGCATTGTGATTAAAGGTGACAAGGAACATTGTGATGATATGGGCAGAGAACTCTGTGATGACAGTGGTCATGGAGTATTGTGACAAAAAGTGTCATGGAACATTGTGTTGACAAGGGCCATGGAGCATTGTGGTGACACAGTCATGGAACATTGTGATGAGAAGAATTCTGGAGCATTGTCATGACAAGGGCCATGGAGCATTGTGATGACACGGTCATGGAACATAGTGATGACAGGAATTCTGGACCATTGTGATGACAAGGGCCATGGAGCATTGTGAGGACACGGCCATGGAACATTGTGATGACAAGAATTCTGGAGCATTGTGATGACAATGGCCATGGAGCATTGTGATGACACGGTATGGAACATTGTGATGACAAGAATTCTGGAGCATTGTGATGACAAGGGCCATGGAGCATTGTGATGACACGGTCATGGAACATTGTGATGAGAAGAATTCTGGAGCATTGTGCTGACAAGGGCCATGGAGTATTGTGATGATACGGCCATGGAACATTGTGATGACAAGAATTCTGGAGCATTGTGATGACAATGGCCATGGAGCATTGTGATGACACAGTCATGGAACATTGTGATGAGAAGAATTCCGGAGCATTGTGATGACAAGGCCATGGAGCATTGTGATGATACGGTCATGGAACATTGTGATGACAAGAATTCTGGAGCATTGTGATGACAAGGGCCATGGAGCTTTGTGATGACATGGTATGGAACATTGTGATGACAAGAATTCTGGAGCATTGTGATGACAAGGGCCATGGAGCATTGTGATTACACGGTCATGGAACATTGTGATGACAGGAATTCTGGAGCATTGTGCTGACAAGGGCCATGGAACATTGTGATGACACGGCCATGGAACATTGTGATGACAAGAATTCTGGAGCATTGTGATGACAATGGCCATGGAGCATTGTGATGACACGGTATGGAACATTGTGATGACAGGAATTCTGGAGCATTGTGCTGACAAGGGCCATGGAGCATTGTGATGACACGGTCATGGAACATTGTGATGACAGGAATTCTGGAGCATTGTGATGACAAGGGCCATGGAGCATTGTGATGACACGGTATGGAACATTGTGATGACAAGAATTCTGGAGCATTGTGATGACAAGGGCCATGGAGCATTGTGATGACATGGTCATGGAACATTGTGATGACAGGAATTCTGGAGCATTGTGCTGACAAGGGCCATGGAACATTGTGATGACACGGCCATGGAACATTGTGATGACAAGAATTCTGGAGCATTGTGATGACAAGGGCCATGGAGCATTGTGATGACACGGACATGGAACATTGTGATGACAGGAATTCTGGAGCATTGTGCTGAAAAGGGCCAAGGAGCATTGTGATGACACAGTCATGGAACAATGTGATGAGAAGAATTCCGGAGCATTGTGATGACAAGGGCCATGGAACATTGTGATGACAAGAATTCCGGAGCATTGTGCGGACAAGGGCCATGGAGCATTGTGATGACACGGTCATGGAACATTGTGATGAGAAGAATTCTGGAGCATTGTGCTGACAAGGGCCATGGAGCATTGTGATGATACGGTCATGGAACATTGTGATGACAGGAATTCTGAGGCATTGTGATGAAAAGTGCCATGGAGCATTGTGATGACATGGTTATGGAACAATGTGATGAGAAGAATTCCGGAGCATTGTGATGACAAGGGCCATGGAGCATTGTGATGACACTGTCATGGAACATTGTGATGAGAAGAATTCTGCAGCATTGTGCTGACAAGGGCCATGGAGCATTGTGATGACATGGTCAAGGAACATTGCGATGACACTATTTTTGGAGCATTGTGATGAAAGGCCATGGAGCATTGTGATTAAAGGTGACAAGGAACATTATGATGATATGGGCAGAGAACTCTGTGATGACAGTGGTCATGGAGTATTGTGACAAAAATTGTCATGGAACATTGTGCTGACAAGGGCCATGGAGCATTGTGATGACACGGTCATGGAACATTGTGATGACAAGAATTCTGGAGCATTGTGCTGATAAGGGCCATGGAGCATTGTGATGAAAGGGCCATGGAACATTGTGATGACAAGAATTCGGGAGCATTGTGTTGACAATGGCCATGGAACATTGTGATGACATGGTCATGGAACATTGTGATGAGAAGAATTCTGGAGCATTGTGCTGACAAGGGCCATGGAGCATTGTGATGACACGGTCATGGAATATTGTGATGACAAGAATTCTGGAGCATTGTGCTGACAAGGGCCATGGAGCATTGTGATGACACGGTCATGGAACATTGTGATGACAAGAATTCTGGAGCATTGTGCTGACAAGGGCCATGGAGCATTGTGATGACACGTTCATGGAACATTGTAATGACAAGAATTCTGGAGCATTGTGCTGACAAGGGCCATGGAGCATTGTGATGACACGGTCATGGAACATTGTGATGACAAGAATTCTGGAGCATTCTGATGACAAAGGCGATGGAGCATTGTGATGACATGGTCATGGAACATTGTGATGACAAGAATTCTGGAGCATTGTGATGACAAGGGCCATGGAGCATTGTGATGACACGGTCAGGGAACATTGTGATGAGAAGAATTCTGGAGCATTGTGCTGACAAGGGCCATGGAGCATTGTGATGACTCGGCCATGGAACATTGTGATGACAAGAATTCTGGAGGATTGTGATGACAAGGGCCATGGAGCATTGTGATGACACGGACATGGAACATTGTGATGACAGGAATTCTGGAGCATTGTGCTGAAAAGGGCCATGGAGCATTGTGATGACACGGTCATGGAACAATGTGATGAGAAGAATTCCGGAGCACTGTGATGACAAGGGCCATGGAGCATTGTGATGACTCGGTCATGGAACATTGTGATGACAAGAATTCTGGAGCATTGTGATGATGACGGCCATGGAGCATTGTGATGACACAGTCAAGGAACATTGCGATGAAAAAGATTTCTGGAGCATTGTGATGAAAGGGCATGGAGCATTGTGATTAAAGGTGACAAGGAACATTGTGATGATATGGGCAGAGAACTCTGTGATGACAGTGGTCATGGAGTATTGTGACAAAAAGTGTCATGGAACATTGTGTTGACAAGGGCCATGGAGCATTGTGGTGACACAGTCATGGAACATTGTGATGAGAAGAATTCTGGAGCATTGTCATGACAAGGGCCATGGAGCATTGTGATGACACGGTCATGGAACATTGTGATGACAGGAATTCTGGACCATTGTGATGACAAGGGCCATGGAGCATTGTGAGGACACGGCCATTGAACATTGTGATGACAAGAATTCTGGAGCATTGTGATGACAATGGCCATGGAGCATTGTGATGACACGGTATGGAACATTGTGATGACAAGAATTCTGGAGCATTGTGATGACAAGGGCCATGGAGCATTGTGATGACACGGTCATGGAACATTGTGATGAGAAGAATTCTGGAGCATTGTGCTGACAAGGGCCATGGAGTATTGTGATGATACGGCCATGGAACATTGTGATGACAAGAATTCTGGAGCATTGTGATGACAATGGCCATGGAGCATTGTGATGACACAGTCATGGAACATTGTGATGAGAAGAATTCCGGAGCATTGTGATGACAAGGCCATGGAGCATTGTGATGATACGGTCATGGAACATTGTGATGACAAGAATTCTAGAGCATTGTGATGACAAGGGCCATGGAGCTTTGTGATGACACGGTATGGAACATTGTGATGACAAGAATTCTGGAGCATTGTGATGACAAGGGCCATGGAGCATTGTGATGACACGGTCATGGAACATTGTGATGACAGGAATTCTGGAGCATTGTGCTGACAAGGGCCATGGAACATTGTGATGACACGGCCATGGAACATTGTGATGACAAGAATTCTGGAGCATTGTGATGACAATGGCCATGGAGCATTGTGATGACACGGTATGGAACATTGTGATGACAGGAATTCTGGAGCATTGTGCTGACAAGGGCCATGGAGCATTGTGATGACACGGTCATGGAACATTGTGATGACAGGAATTCTGGAGCATTGTGATGACAAGGGCCATGGAGCATTGTGATGACACGGTATGGAACATTGTGATGACAAGAATTCTGGAGCATTGTGATGACAAGGGCCTTGGAGCATTGTGATGACATGGTTATGGAACAATGTGATGAGAAGAATTCCGGAGCATTGTGATGACAAGGGCCATGGAGCATTGTGATGACACTGTCATGGAACATTGTGATGAGAAGAATTCTGCAGCATTGTGCTGACAAGGGCCATGGAGCATTGTGATGACATGGTCAAGGAACATTGCGATGACACTATTTTTGGAGCATTGTGATGAAAGGGCATGGAGCATTGTGATTAAAGGTGACAAGGAACATTATGATGATATGGGCAGAGAACTCTGTGATGACAGTGGTCATGGAGTATTGTGACAAAAATTGTCATGGAATATTGTGCTGACAAGGGCCATGGAGCATTGTGATGACACGGTCATGGAACATTGTGATGACAAGAATTCTGGAGCATTGTGCTGACAAGGGCCATGGAGCATTGTGATGAAAGGGCCATGGAACATTGTGATGACAAGAATTCGGGAGCATTGTGTTGACAATGGCCATGGAACATTGTGATGACATGGTCATGGAACATTGTGATGAGAAGAATTCTGGAGCATTGTGCTGACAAGAGCCATGGAGCATTGTGATGACACGGTCATGGAATATTGTGATGACAAGAATTCTGGAGCATTGTGCTGACAAGGGCCATGGAGCATTGTGATGACACGGTCATGGAACATTGTGATGACAAAAATTCTGGAGCATTGTGCTGACAAGGGCCATGGAGCATTGTGATGACACGGTCATGGAACATTGTGATGACAAGAATTCTGGAGCATTGTGCGGAAAATGGCCATGGAGCATTGTGATGACACGGTCATGGAACATTTTGATGAGAAGAATTCTGGAGCATTGTGCTGACAAGGGCCATGGAGCATTGTGATGACACGGCCATGGAACATTGTGATGACAAGAATTCTGGAGCATTGTGCGGACAAGGGCCATGGAGCATTGTGATGACACGGTCATGGAACATTGTGATGAGAAGAATTCTGGAGCATTGTGCTGACAAGGGCCATGGAGCATTGTGATGATACGGTCATGGAACATTGTGATGACAAGAATTCTGGAGCATTGTGATGACAAGGGCCATGGAGCATTGTGATGACACGGTATGGAACATTGTGATGACAAGAATTCTGGAGCATTGTGATGACAAGGGCCATGGAGCATTGTGATGACACGGTCATGGAACATTGTGATGACAGGAATTCTGGAGCATTGTGCTGACAAGGGCCATGGAACATTGTGATGACACGGCCATGGAACATTGTGATGACAAGAATTCTGGAGCATTGTGATGACAATGGCCATGGAGCATTGTGATGACACGGTATGGAACATTGTGTTGACAAGAATTCTGGAGCATTGTGCTGACAAGGGCCATGGAGCATTGTGATGACACGGTCATGGAACATTGTGATGACAGGAATTCTGGAGCATTGTGCTGAAAAGGGCCATGGAGCATTGTGATGACACGGTCATGGAAAAATATGATGAGAAGAATTCCGGAGCATTGTGATGACAAGGGCCATGGAGCATTGTGATGACACGGTCATGGAACATTGTGATGAGAAGAATTCTGGAGCATTGTGCTGATAAGGGCCATGGAGCATTGTGATGACACGGCCATGGAACATTGTGATGACAAGGGCCATGGAGCATTGTGATGACACGGTCATGGAACATTGTGATGACAAAAATTCTGGAGCATTGTGATGACAAGGGCCATGGAGCATTGTGATGACACGGTCATGGAACATTGTGATGACAAGAATTCTGGAGCATTGTGCGGACAAGGGCCATGGAGCATTGTGATGACACGGTCATGGAACATTGTGATGAGAAGAATTCTGGAGCATTGTGCTGACAAGGGCCATGGAGCATTGTGATGACACGGCCATGGAACATTGTGATGACAAGAATTCTGGAGCATTGTGCGGACAAGGGCCATGGAGCATTGTGATGACACGGTCATGGAACATTGTGATGAGTAGAATTCTGGAGCATTGTGCTGACAAGGGCCATGGAACATTGTGATGATACGGTCATGGAACATTGTGATGACAAGAATTCTGGAGCATTGTGATGACAAGGGCCATGGAGCATTGTGATGACACGGTATGGAACATTGTGATGACAAGAATTCTGGAGCATTGTGATGACAAGGGCCATGGAGCATTGTGATGACACGGTCATGGAACATTGTGATGACAGGAATTCTGGAGCATTGTGCTGAAAAGGGGCATGGAGCATTGTGATGACACGGTCATGGAACAATGTGATGAGAAGAATTCCGGAGCATTGTGATGACAAGGGCCATGGAGCATTGTGATGACACGGTCATGGAACATTGTGATGACAGGAATTCTGGAGCATTGTGCTGACAAGGGCCATGGAATATTGTGATGACACGGCCATGGAACATTGTGATGACAAGAATTCTGGAGCATTGTGATGACAATGGCCATGGAGCATTGTGATGACACGGTATGGAACATTGTGATGACAGGAATTCTGGAGCATTGTGCTGACAAGGGCCATGGAGCATTGTGATGACACGGTCATGGAACATTGTGATGACAGGAATTCTGGAGCATTGTGCTGAAAAGGGCCATGGAGCATTGTGATGACACGGTCATGGAAAAATGTGATGAGAAGAATTCCGGAGCATTGTGATGACAAGGGCCATGGAGCATTGTGATGACACGGTATGGAACATTGTGATGACAAGAATTCTGGAGCATTGTGATGACAAGGGCCATGGAGCATTGTGATGACACGGTCATGGAACATTGTGATGACAGGAATTCTGGAGCATTGTGCTGACAAGGGCCATGGAACATTGTGATGACACGGCCATGGAACATTGTGATGACAAGAATTCTGGAGCATTGTGATGACAAGGGCCATGGAGCATTGTGATGACACGGACATGGAACATTATGATGACAGGAATTCTGGAGCATTGTGCTGAAAATGGCCAAGGAGCATTGTGATGACACAGTCATGGAACAATGTGATGAGAAGAATTCCGGAGCATTGTGATGACAAGGGCCATGCAGCATTGTGATGACACGGTCATGGAACATTGTGATGAGAAGAATTCTGGAGCATTGTGCTGACAAGGGCCATGGAGCATTGTGATGATACGGTCATGGAACATTGTGATGACAGGAATTCTGGAGCATTGTGATGAAAAGGGCCATGGAGCATTGTGATGACATGGTTATGGAACAATGTGATGAGAAGAATTCCGGAGCATTGTGATGACAAGGGCCATGGAGCATTGTGATGACACTGTCATGGAACATTGTGATGAGAAGAATTCTGCAGCATTGTGCTGACAAGGGCCATGGAGCATTGTGATGACATGGTCAAGGAACATTGGGATGACAAGATTTCTGGAGCATTGTGATGAAAGGGCATGGAGCATTGTGATTAAAGGTGACAAGGAACATTATGATGATATGGGCAGAGAACTCTGTGATGACAGTGGTCATGGAGTATTGTGACAAAAATTGTCATGGAACATTGTGCTGACAAGGGCCATGGAGCATTGTGGTGACACAGTCATGGAACATTGTGATGAGAAGAATTCTGGAGCATTGTGCTGACAAGGGCCATGGAGTATTGTGATGATACGGTATGGAACATTGTGATGACAGGAATTCTGGAGCATTGTGCTGAAAAGGGCCATGGAGCATTGTGATGACACGGTCATGGAACAATGTGATGAGAAGAATTCCGGAGCATTGTGATGACAAGGGCCATGGAGCATTGTGATGACTCGGTCATGGAACATTGTGATGACAAGAATTCTGGAGCATTGTGCTGATGACGGCCATGGAGCATTGTGATGACACAGTCAAGGAACATTGCGATGAAAAAGATTTCTGGAGCATTGTGATGAAAGGGCATGGAGCATTGTGATTAAAGGTGACAAGGAACATTGTGATGATATGGGCAGAGAACTCTGTGATGACAGTGGTCATGGAGTATTGTGACAAAAATTGTCATGGAACATTGTGTTGACAAGGGCCATGGAGCATTGTGGTGACACAGTCATGTAACATTGTGATGAGAAGAATTCTGGAGCATTGTCATGACAAGGGCCATGGAGCATTGTGATGACACGGTCATGGAACATTGTGATGACAAGAATTCTGGTCCATTGTGATGACAAGGGCCATGGAGTATTGTGATGATACGGCCATGGAACATTGTGATGACAAGAATTCTGGAGCATTGTGATGACAATGGCCATGGAGCATTGTGATGACACGGTATGGAACATTGTGATGACAAGAATTCTGGAGCATTGTGCTGACAAGGGCCATGGAGCATTGTGATGACACGGTCATGGAACATTGTGATGACAGGAATTCTGGAGCATTGTGCTGAAAAGGGCCATGGAGCATTGTGATGACACGGTCATGGAAAAATATGATGAGAAGAATTCCGGAGCATTGTGATGACAAGGGCCATGGAGCATTGTGATGACACGGTCATGGAACATTGTGATGAGAAGAATTCTGGAGCATTGTGCTGAGAAGGGCCATGGAGCATTGTGATGACACGGCCATGGAACATTGTGATGACAAGGGCCATGGAGCATTGTGATGACACGGTCATGGAACATTGTGATGACAAAAATTCTGGAGCATTGTGATGACAAGGGCCATGGAGCATTGTGATGACACGGTCATGGAACATTGTGATGACAAGAATTCTGGAGCATTGTGCGGAAAATGGCCATGGAGCATTGTGATGACACGGTCATGGAACATTTTGATGAGAAGAATTCTGGAGCATTGTGCTGACAAGGGCCATGGAGCATTGTGATGACACGGCCATGGAACATTGTGATGACAAGAATTCTGGAGCATTGTGCGGACAAGGGCCATGGAGCATTGTGATGACACGGTCATGGAACATTGTGATGAGAAGAATTCTGGAGCATTGTGCTGACAAGGGCCATGGAGCATTGTGATGATACGGTCATGGAACATTGTGATGACAAGAATTCTGGAGCATTGTGATGACAAGGGCCATGGAGCATTGTGATGACACGGTATGGAACATTGTGATGACAAGAATTCTGGAGCATTGTGATGACAAGGGCCATGGAGCATTGTGATGACACGGTCATGGAACATTGTGATGACAGGAATTCTGGAGCATTGTGCTGAAAAGGGGCATGGAGCATTGTGATGACACGGTCATGGAACAATGTGATGAGAAGAATTCCGGAGCATTGTGATGACAAGGGCCATGGAGCATTGTGATGACTCGGTCATGGAACATTGTGATGAGAAGAATTCTGGAGCATTGTGCTGACAAGGGCCATGGAGTATTGTGATGACTCGGCCATGGGACATTTTGATTACAAGAATTCTGGAGCATTGTGATGACAATGGCCATGGAGCATTGTGATGACACGGTCATGGAACATTGTGATGAGAAGAATTCTGGAGCATTGTGCTGACAAGGGCCATGGAGCATTGTGATGATACGGTCATGGAACATTGTGATGACAAGAATTCTGGAGCATTGTGCGGACAAGGGCCATGGAGCATTCTGATGACACAGTCATGGAACATTGTGATGAGAAGAATTCCGGAGCATTGTGATGACAAGGCCATGGAGCATTGTGATGATACGGTCATGGAACATTGAGATGACAAGAATTCTGGAGCATTGTGATGACAAGGGCCATGGAGCATTGTGATGATACGGTCATGGAACATTGTGATGACAAGAATTCTGGAGCATTGTGATGACAAGGGCCATGGAGCATTGTGATGACACGGTCATGGAACATTGTGATGACAGGAATTCTGGAGCATTGTGCTGACAAGGGCCATGGAACATTGTGATGACACGGCCATGGAACATTGTGATGACAAGAATTCTGGAGCATTGTGATGACAATGGCCATGGAGCATTGTGATGACACGGTATGGAACATTGTGATGACAAGAATTCTGGAGGATTGTGATGACAAGGGCCATGGAGCATTGTGATGACACGGACATGGAACATTGTGATGACAGGAATTCTGGAGCATTGTGCTGAAAAGGGCCATGGAGCATTGTGATGACACGGTCATGGAACAATGTGATGAGAAGAATTCCGGAGCATTGTGATGACAAGGGCCATGGAGCATTGTGATGACTCGGTCATGGAACATTGTGATGACAAGAATTCTGGAGCATTGTGCTGATGACGGCCATGGAGCATTGTGATGACACAGTCAAGGAACATTGCGATGAAAAAGATTTCTGGATCATTGTGATGAAAGGGCATGGAGCATTGTGATTAAAGGTGACAAGGAACATTGTGATGATATGGGCAGAGAACTCTGTGATGACAGTGGTCATGGAGTATTGTGACAAAAAGTGTCATGGAACATTGTGTTGACAAGGGCCATGGAGCATTGTGATGACACAGTCATGGAACATTGTGATGAGAAGAATTCTGGAGCATTGTCATGACAAGGGCCATGGAGCATTGTGATGACACGGCCATGGAACATTGTGATGACAAGAATTCTGGAGCATTGTGATGACAATGGCCATGGAGCATTGTGATGACACGGTATGGAACATTGTGATGAAAAGAATTCTGGAGGATTGTGATGACAAGGGCCATGGAGCATTGTGATGACACGGTCATGGAACATTGTGATGACAAGAATTCTGGAGCATTGTGATGACAATGGCAATGGAGCATTCTGATGACACAGTCATGGAACATTGTGATGAGAAGAATTCCGGAGTATTGTGATGACAAGGCCATGGAGCATTTTGATGATACGGTCATGGAACATTGTGATGACAAGAATTCTGGAGCATTGTGATGACAAGGGCCATGGAGCATTGTGATGACACGGTATGGAACATTGTGATGACAAGAATTCTGGAGCATTGTGATGACAAGGGCCATGGAGCATTGTGATGACACGGTCATGGAACATTGTGATGACAGGAATTCTGGAGCATTGTGCTGAAAAGGGCCATGGAGCTTTGTGATGACACGGCCATGGAACATTGTGATGACAAGAATTCTGGAGCATTGTGCTGACAAGGGCCATGGAGTATTGTGATGATACGGCCATGGAACATTGTGATGACAAGAATTCTGGAGCATTGTGATGACAATGGCCATGGAGCATTGTGATGACACGGTATGGAACATTGTGATGACAAGAATTCTGGAGGATTTTGATGACAAGGGCCATGGAGCATTGTGATGACACGGACATGGAACATTGTGATGACAGGAATTCTGGAGCATTGTGCTGATGACCGCCATGGAGCATTGTGATGACACAGTCAAGGAACATTGCGATGAAAAAGATTTCTGGAGCATTGTGATGAAAGGGCATGGAGCATTGTGATTAAAGGTGACAAGGAACATTGTGATGATATGGGCAGAGAACTCTGTGATGACAGTGGTCATGGAGTATTGTGACAAAAAGTGTCATGGAACATTGTGTTGACAAGGGCCATGGAGCATTGTGGTGACACAGTCATGGAACATTGTGATGAGAAGAATTCTGGAGCATTGTCATGACAAGGGCCATGGAGCATTGTGATGACACGGTCATGGAACATTGTGATGACAAGAATTCTGGACCATTGTGATGACAAGGGCCATGGAGCATTGTGAGGACACGGCCATGGAACATTGTGATGACAAGAATTCTGGAGCATTGTGATGACAATGGCCATGGAGCATTGTGATGACACGGTATGGAACATTGTGATGACAAGAATTCTGGAGCAGTGTGATGACAAGGACCATGGAGCATTGTGATGACACGGTCATGGAACATTGTGATGAGAAGAATTCTGGAGCATTGTGCTGACAAGGGCCATGGAGTATTGTGATGATACGGCCATGGAACATTGTGATGACAAGAATTCTGGACCATTGTGATGACAAGGGCCATGGAGTATTGTGATGATACGGCCATGGAACATTGTGATGACAAGAATTCTGGAGCATTGTGATGACAATGGCCATGGAGCATTGTGATGACACGGTATGGAACATTGTGATGACAAGAATTCTGGAGCATTGTGCTGACAAGGGCCATGGAGCATTGTGATGACACGGTCATGGAACATTGTGATGACAGGAATTCTGGAGCATTGTGCTGAAAAGGGCCATGGAGCATTGTGATGACACGGTCATGGAAAAATATGATGAGAAGAATTCCGGAGCATTGTGATGACAAGGGCCATGGAGCATTGTGATGACACGGTCATGGAACATTGTGATGAGAAGAATTCTGGAGCATTGTGCTGAGAAGGGCCATGGAGCATTGTGATGACACGGCCATGGAACATTGTGATGACAAGGGCCATGGAGCATTGTGATGACACGGTCATGGAACATTGTGATGACAAAAATTCTGGAGCATTGTGATGACAAGGGCCATGGAGCATTGTGATGACACGGTCATGGAACATTGTGATGACAAGAATTCTGGAGCATTGTGCGGAAAATGGCCATGGAGCATTGTGATGACACGGTCATGGAACATTTTGATGAGAAGAATTCTGGAGCATTGTGCTGACAAGGGCCATGGAGCATTGTGATGACACGGCCATGGAACATTGTGATGACAAGAATTCTGGAGCATTGTGCGGACAAGGGCCATGGAGCATTGTGATGACACGGTCATGGAACATTGTGATGAGAAGAATTCTGGAGCATTGTGCTGACAAGGGCCATGGAGCATTGTGATGATACGGTCATGGAACATTGTGATGACAAGAATTCTGGAGCATTGTGATGACAAGGGCCATGGAGCATTGTGATGACACGGTATGGAACATTGTGATGACAAGAATTCTGGAGCATTGTGATGACAAGGGCCATGGAGCATTGTGATGACACGGTCATGGAACATTGTGATGACAGGAATTCTGGAGCATTGTGCTGAAAAGGGGCATGGAGCATTGTGATGACACGGTCATGGAACAATGTGATGAGAAGAATTCCGGAGCATTGTGATGACAAGGGCCATGGAGCATTGTGATGACTCGGTCATGGAACATTGTGATGAGAAGAATTCTGGAGCATTGTGCTGACAAGGGCCATGGAGTATTGTGATGACTCGGCCATGGGACATTTTGATTACAAGAATTCTGGAGCATTGTGATGACAATGGCCATGGAGCATTGTGATGACACGGTCATGGAACATTGTGACGAGAAGAATTCTGGAGCATTGTGCTGACAAGGGCCATGGAGCATTGTGATGATACGGTCATGGAACATTGTGATGACAAGAATTCTGGAGCATTGTGCGGACAAGGGCCATGGAGCATTCTGATGACACAGTCATGGAACATTGTGATGAGAAGAATTCCGGAGCATTGTGATGACAAGGCCATGGAGCATTGTGATGATACGGTCATGGAACATTGAGATGACAAGAATTCTGGAGCATTGTGATGACAAGGGCCATGGAGCATTGTGATGATACGGTCATGGAACATTGTGATGACAAGAATTCTGGAGCATTGTGATGACAAGGGCCATGGAGCATTGTGATGACACGGTCATGGAACATTGTGATGACAGGAATTCTGGAGCATTGTGCTGACAAGGGCCATGGAACATTGTGATGACACGGCCATGGAACATTGTGATGACAAGAATTCTGGAGCATTGTGATGACAATGGCCATGGAGCATTGTGATGACACGGTATGGAACATTGTGATGACAAGAATTCTGGAGGATTGTGATGACAAGGGCCATGGAGCATTGTGATGACACGGACATGGAACATTGTGATGACAGGAATTCTGGAGCATTGTGCTGAAAAGGGCCATGGAGCATTGTGATGACACGGTCATGGAACAATGTGATGAGAAGAATTCCGGAGCATTGTGATGACAAGGGCCATGGAGCATTGTGATGACTCGGTCATGGAACATTGTGATGACAAGAATTCTGGAGCATTGTGCTGATGACGGCCATGGAGCATTGTGATGACACAGTCAAGGAACATTGCGATGAAAAAGATTTCTGGATCATTGTGATGAAAGGGCATGGAGCATTGTGATTAAAGGTGACAAGGAACATTGTGATGATATGGGCAGAGAACTCTGTGATGACAGTGGTCATGGAGTATTGTGACAAAAAGTGTCATGGAACATTGTGTTGACAAGGGCCATGGAGCATTGTGATGACACAGTCATGGAACATTGTGATGAGAAGAATTCTGGAGCATTGTCATGACAAGGGCCATGGAGCATTGTGATGACACGGCCATGGAACATTGTGATGACAAGAATTCTGGAGCATTGTGATGACAATGGCCATGGAGCATTGTGATGACACGGTATGGAACATTGTGATGACAAGAATTCTGGAGGATTGTGATGACAAGGGCCATGGAGCATTGTGATGACACGGTCATGGAACATTGTGATGACAAGAATTCTGGAGCATTGTGATGACAATGGCAATGGAGCATTCTGATGACACAGTCATGGAACATTGTGATGAGAAGAATTCCGGAGTATTGTGATGACAAGGCCATGGAGCATTTTGATGATACGGTCATGGAACATTGTGATGACAAGAATTCTGGAGCATTGTGATGACAAGGGCCATGGAGCATTGTGATGACACGGTATGGAACATTGTGATGACAAGAATTCTGGAGCATTGTGATGACAAGGGCCATGGAGCATTGTGATGACACGGTCATGGAACATTGTGATGACAGGAATTCTGGAGCATTGTGCTGACAAGGGCCATGGAACATTGTGATGACACGGCCATGGAACATTGTGATGACAAGAATTCTGGAGCATTGTGATGACAATGGCCATGGAGCATTGTGATGACACGGTATGGAACATTGTGATGACAAGAATTCTGGAGGATTGTGATGACAAGGGCCATGGAGCATTGTGATGACACGGTATGGAACATTGTGATGACAAGAATTCTGGAGCATTGTGATGACAAGGGCCATGGAGCATTGTGATGACACGGTCATGGAACATTGTGATGACAGGAATTCTGGAGCATTGTGCTGAAAAGGGCCATGGAGCATTGTGATGACACAGTCAAGGAACATTGCGATGAAAAAGATTTCTGGAGCATTGTGATGAAAGGGCATGGAGCATTGTGATTAAAGGTGACAAGGAACATTGTGATGATATGGGCAGAGAACTCTGTGATGACAGTGGTCATGGAGTATTGTGACAAAAAGTGTCATGGAACATTGTGTTGACAAGGGCCATGGAGCATTGTGGTGACACAGTCATGGAACATTGTGATGAGAAGAATTCTGGAGCATTGTCATGACAAGGGCCATGGAGCATTGTGATGACACGGTCATGGAACATTGTGATGACAAGAATTCTGGACCATTGTGATGACAAGGGCCATGGAGCATTGTGAGGACACGGCCATGGAACATTGTGATGACAAGAATTCTGGAGCATTGTGATGACAATGGCCATGGAGCATTGTGATGACACGGTATGGAACATTGTGATGACAAGAATTCTGCAGCAGTGTGATGACAAGGACCATGGAGCATTGTGATGACACGGTCATGGAACATTGTGATGAGAAGAATTCTGGAGCATTGTGCTGACAAGGGCCATGGAGTATTGTGATGATACGGCCATGGAACATTGTGATGACAAGAATTCTGGAGCATTGTGATGACAATGGCCATGGAGCATTGTGATGACACGGTATGGAACATTGTGATGACAAGAATTCTGGAGCATTGTGCTGACAAGGGCCATGGAGCATTGTGATGACACGGTCATGGAACATTGTGATGACATGAATTCTGGAGCATTGTGCTGAAAAGGGCCATGGAGCATTGTGATGACACGGTCATGGAAAAATGTGATGAGAAGAATTCCGGAGCATTGTGATGACAAGGGCCATGGAGCATTGTGATGACACGGTCATGGAACATTGTGATGAGAAGAATTCTGGAGCATTGTGCTGATAAGGGCCATGGAGCATTGTGATGACACGGCCATGGAACAATTTGATGACAAGGGCCATGGAGCATTGTGATGACACGGTCATGGAACATTGTGATGACAAAAATTCTGGAGCATTGTGATGACAAGGGCCATGGAGCATTGTGATGACACGGTCATGGAACATTGTGATGACAAGAATTCTGGAGCATTGTGCGGACAAGGGCCATGGAGCATTGTGATGACACGGTCATGGAACATTGTGATGAGAAGAATTCTGGAGCATTGTGCTGACAAGGGCCATGGAGCATTGTGATGACACGGCCATGGAACATTGTGATGACAAGAATTCTGGAGCATTGTGCGGACAAGGGCCATGGAGCATTGTGATGACTCGGTCATGGAACATTGTGATGAGAAGAATTCTGGAGCATTGTGCTGACAAGGGCCATGGAGCATTGTGATGATACGGTCATGGAACATTGTGATGACAAGAATTCTGGAGCATTGTGATGACAAGGGCCATGGAGCATTGTGATGACACGGTATGGAACATTGTGATGACAAGAATTCTGGAGCATTGTGATGACAAGGGCCATGGAGCATTGTGATGACATGGTCATGGAACATTGTGATGACAGGAATTCTGGAGCATTGTGCTGAAAAGGGGCATGGAGCATTGTGATGACACGGTCATGGAACAATGTGATGAGAAGAATTCCGGAGCATTGTGATGACAAGGGCCATGGAGCATTGTGATGACACGGTCATGGAACATTGTGATGAGAAGAATTCTGGAGCATTGTGCTGACAAGGGCCATGGAGTATTGTGATGACTCGGCCATGGAACATTTTGATTACAAGAATTCTGGAGCATTGTGATGACAATGGCCATAGAGCATTGTGATGACACGGTCATGGAACATTGTGATGAGAAGAATTCTGGATCATTGTGCTGACAAGGGCCATGGAGCATTGTGATGACACGGTAATGGAACATTGTAATCACAAGAATTCTGGAGCATTCTGATGACAAAGGCGATGGAGCATTGTGATGACATGGTCATGGAACATTGTGATGACAAGAATTCTGGAGCATTCTGATGACAAGCGCCATAGAGCATTGTGATGACACGTTCATGGAATATAGTAATGACAAGAATTCTGGAGCATTATGATGACAAGGGCCATGGAGCATTGTGATGACACGGTATGGAACATTGTGATGACAAGAATTCTGGAGGATTGTGATGACAAGGGCCATGGAGCATTGTGATGACATGGACATGGAACATTGTGATGACAGGAATTCTGGAGCATTGTGCTGATGACCGCCATGGAGCATTGTGATGACACAGTCAAGGAACATTGCGATGAAAAAGATTTCTGGAGCATTGTGATGAAAGGGCATGGAGCATTGTGATTAAAGGTGACAAGGAACATTGTGATGATATGGGCAGAGAACTCTGTGATGACAGTGGTCATGGAGTATTGTGACAAAAAGTGTCATGGAACATTGTGTTGACAAGGGCCATGGAGCATTGTGGTGACACAGTCATGGAACATTGTGATGAGAAGAATTCTGGAGCATTGTCATGACAAGGGCCATGGAGCATTGTGATGACACGGTCATGGAACATTGTGATGACAAGAATTCTGGACCATTGTGATGACAAGGGCCATGGAGCATTGTGAGGACACGGCCATGGAACATTGTGATGACAAGAATTCTGGAGCATTGTGATGACAATGGCCATGGAGCATTGTGATGACACGGTATGGAACATTGTGATGACAAGAATTCTGGAGCAGTGTGATGACAAGGACCATGGAGCATTGTGATGACACGGTCATGGAACATTGTGATGAGAAGAATTTTGGAGCATTGTGCTGACAAGGGCCATGGAGTATTGTGATGATACGGCCATGGAACATTGTGATGACAAGAATTCTGGAGCATTGTGATGACAATGGCCATGGAGCATTGTGATGACACGGTATGGAACATTGTGATGACAAGAATTCTGGAGCATTGTGCTGACAAGGGCCATGGAGCATTGTGATGACACGGTCATGGAACATTGTGATGACATGAATTCTGGAGCATTGTGCTGAAAAGGGCCATGGAGCATTGTGATGACACGGTCATGGAAAAATGTGATGAGAAGAATTCTGGAGCATTGTGATGACAAGGGCCATGGAGCATTGTGATGACACGGTCATGGAACATTGTGATGAGAAGAATTCTGGAGCATTGTGCTGATAAGGGCCATGGAGCATTGTGATGACACGGCCATGGAACAATTTGATGACAAGGGCCATGGAGCATTGTGATGACACGGTCATGGAACATTGTGATGACAAAAATTCTGGAGCATTGTGATGACAAGGGCCATGGAGCATTGTGATGACACGGCCATGGAACATTGTGATGACAAGAATTCTGGAGCATTGTGCGGACAAGGGCCATGGAGCATTGTGATGACTCGGTCATGGAACATTGTGATGAGAAGAATTCTGGAGCATTGTGCTGACAAGGGCCATGGAGCATTGTGATGATACGGTCATGGAACATTGTGATGACAAGAATTCTGGAGCATTGTGATGACAAGGGCCATGGAGCATTGTGATGACACGGTATGGAACATTGTGATGACAAGAATTCTGGAGCATTGTGATGACAAGGGCCATGGAGCATTGTGATGACATGGTCATGGAACATTGTGATGACAGGAATTCTGGAGCATTGTGCTGAAAAGGGGCATGGAGCATTGTGATGACACGGTCATGGAACAATGTGATGAGAAGAATTCCGGAGCATTGTGATGACAAGGGCCATGGAGCATTGTGATGACACGGTCATGGAACATTGTGATGAGAAGAATTCTGGAGCATTGTGCTGACAAGGGCCATGGGGTATTGTGATGACTCGGCCATGGAACATTTTGATTACAAGAATTCTGGAGCATTGTGATGACAATGGCCATAGAGCATTGTGATGACACGTTCATGGAATATAGTAATGACAAGAATTCTGGAGCATTATGATGACAAGGGCCATGGAGCATTGTGATGACACGGTATGGAACATTGTGATGACAAGAATTCTGGAGGATTGTGATGACAAGGGCCATGGAGCATTGTGATGACACGGACATGGAACATTGTGATGACAGGAATTCTGGAGCATTGTGCTGACAAGGGCCATGGAGCATTGTGATGATACGGTCATGGAACATTGTGATGACAAGAATTCTGGAGCATTGTGATGACAAGGGTCATGGAGCATTGTGATGACATGGTCAAGGAACATTGCAATGAAAACGATTTCTGGAGCATTGTGATGTAAGGGCATGGAGCTTTGTGATTAAAGGTGACAAGGAACATTGTGATGATATGGGCAGAGAACTCTGTGATGACAGTGGTCATGGAGTATTGTGACAAAAAGTGTCATGGAACATTGTGTTGACAAGGGCCATGGAGCATTGTGATGACACGGTCATGGAACATTGTGATGAGAAGAATTCTGGAGAATTGTCATGACAAGGGCCATGGAGCATTGTGATGACACGGTCATGGAACATTGTGATGACAAGAATTCTGGAGCATTGTGATGACAAGGGCCATGGAGCATTGTGATGACACGGTCAAGGAACATTGTGATGACAAGAATTCTGGAGCATTGTGATGACAGTGGCAATGGAGCATTGTGTTGACACGGTCATGGAACATTGTGATGAGAATAAATCTGGAGCATTGTCATGACAAGGGCCATGGAGCATTGTGATTATACGGTCATGGAACATTGTGATGAGAAGAATTCTGGAGCATTGTGCTGACAAGGGCCATGGAGTATTGTGATGATACGGCCATGGAACATTGTGATGACAAGAATTCTGGAGCATTGTGATGACAATGGCCATGGAGCATTGTGATGACACGGTATGGAACATTGTGATGACAAGAATTCTGCAGGATTGTGATGACAAGGGCCATGGAGCATTGTGATGACACGGACATGGAACATTGTGATGACAGGAATTCTGGAGCATTGTGCTGAAAAGGGCCATGGAGCATTGTGATGACACGGTCATGGAACGATGGGATGAGAAGAATTCCGGAGCATTGTGATGACAAGGGCCATGGAGCATTGTGATGACTCGGCCATGGAACATTGTGATGACAAGAATTCTGGAGCATTGCGCTGATGATGGCCATGGAGCATTGTGATGACACAGTCAAGGAACATTGCGATGAAAAAGATTTATGGAGCATTGTGATGAAAGGGCATGGAGCATTGTGATTAAAGGTGACAAGGAACATTGTGATGATATGGGCAGAGAACTCTGTGATGACAGTGGTCATGGAGTATTGTGACAAAAAGTGTCATGGAACATTGTGTTGACAAGGGCCATGGAGCATTGTGATGACACAGTCATGGAACATTGTGATGAGAAGAATTCTGGAGCATTGTCATGACAAGGGCCATGGAGCATTGTGATGACACGGCCATGGAACATTGTGATGACAAGAATTCTGGAGCATTGTGATGACAATGGCCATGGAGCATTGTGATGACACGGTATGGAACATTGTGATGACAAGAATTCTGGAGGATTGTGATGACAAGGGCCATGGAGCATTGTGATGACACGGTCATGGAACATTGTGATGACAAGAATTCTGGAGCATTGTGATGACAATGGCAATGGAGCATTCTGATGACACAGTCATGGAACATTGTGATGAGAAGAATTCCGGAGCATTGTGATGACAAGGCCATGGAGCATTGTGATGATACGGTCATGGAACATTGTGATGACAAGAATTCTGGAGCATTGTGATGACAAGGGCCATGGAGCATTGTGATGACACGGTATGGAACATTGTGATGACAAGAATTCTGGAGCATTGTGATGACAAGGGCCATGGAGCATTGTGATGACACTGTCATGGAACATTGTGATGACAGGAATTCTGGAGCATTGTGCTGACAAGGGCCATGGAACATTGTGATGACACGGCCATGGAACATTGTGATGACAAGAATTCTGGAGCATTGTGATGACAATGGCCATGGAGCATTGTGATGACACGGTCATGGAACAATGTGATGAGAAGAATTCCGGAGCATTGTGCTGACAAGGGCCATGGAGCATTGTGATGACTCGGTCATGGAACATTGTGATGACAAGAATTCTGGAGCATTGTGATGACAAGGGCCATGGAGCATTGTGATGACACGGTCAAGGAACATTGTGATGACAAGAATTCTGGAGCATTGTGATGACAGTGGCAATGGAGCATTGTGTTGACACGGTCATGGAACATTGTGATGAGAATAAATCTGGAGCATTGTCATGACAAGGGCCATGGAGCATTGTGATTATACGGTCATGGAACATTGTGATGAGAAGAATTCTGGAGCATTGTGCTGACAAGGGCCATGGAGTATTGTGATGATACGGCCATGGAACATTGTGATGACAAGAATTCTGGAGCATTGTGATGACAATGGCCATGGAGCATTGTGATGACACGGTATGGAACATTGTGATGACAAGAATTCTGGAGGATTGTGATGACAAGGGCCATGGAGCATTGTGATGACACGGACATGGAACATTGTGATGACAGGAATTCTGGAGCATTGTGCTGAAAAGGGCCATGGAGCATTGTGATGACACGGTCATGGAACGATGGGATGAGAAGAATTCCGGAGCATTGTGATGACAAGGGCCATGGAGCATTGTGATGACTCGGCCATGGAACATTGTGATGACAAGAATTCTGGAGCATTGCGCTGATGATGGCCATGGAGCATTGTGATGACACAGTCAAGGAACATTGCGATGAAAAAGATTTATGGAGCATTGTGATGAAAGGGCATGGAGCATTGTGATTAAAGGTGACAAGGAACATTGTGATGATATGGGCAGAGAACTCTGTGATGACAGTGGTCATGGAGTATTGTGACAAAAAGTGTCATGGAACATTGTGTTGACAAGGGCCATGGAGCATTGTGATGACACAGTCATGGAACATTGTGATGAGAAGAATTCTGGAGCATTGTCATGACAAGGGCCATGGAGCATTGTGATGACACGGCCATGGAACATTGTGATGACAAGAATTCTGGAGCATTGTGATGACAATGGCCATGGAGCATTGTGATGACACGGTATGGAACATTGTGATGACAAGAATTCTGGAGGATTGTGATGACAAGGGCCATGGAGCATTGTGATGACACGGTCATGGAACATTGTGATGACAAGAATTCTGGAGCATTGTGATGACAATGGCAATGGAGCATTCTGATGACACAGTCATGGAACATTGTGATGAGAAGAATTCCGGAGCATTGTGATGAGAAGGGCCATGGAGCATTGTGATGACACGGCCATGGAACATTGTGATGACAAGGGCCATGGAGCATTGTGATGACACGGTCATGGAACATTGTGATGACAAAAATTCTGGAGCATTGTGATGACAAGGGCCATGGAGAATTGTGATGACACGGTCATGGAACATTGTGATGACAAGAATTCTGGAGCATTGTGCGGAAAATGGCCATGGAGCATTGTGATGACACGGTCATGGAACATTTTGATGAGAAGAATTCTGGAGCATTGTGCTGACAAGGGCCATGGAGCATTGTGATGACACGGCCATGGAACATTGTGATGACAAGAATTCTGGAGCATTGTGCGGACAAGGGCCATGGAGCACTGTGATGACACGGTCATGGAACATTGTGATGACAAGAATTCTGGAGCATTGTGATGACAAGGGCCATGGAGCATTGTGATGACACGGTCATGGAACATTGTGATGAGAAG
Source organism: Balaenoptera acutorostrata (assembly GCF_949987535.1). Classification (NCBI taxonomy): domain Eukaryota; kingdom Metazoa; phylum Chordata; class Mammalia; order Artiodactyla; family Balaenopteridae; genus Balaenoptera; species Balaenoptera acutorostrata. The sequence goes on along the minus strand of NW_026646025.1, from coordinate 3,138,627 downwards.
AATTCTGGACCATTGTGCTGACAAGGGCCATGGAGTATTGTGATGATACGGTATGGAACATTGTGATGACAAGAATTCTGGAGGATTGTGATGACAAGGGCCATGGAGCATTGTGATGACACGGACATGGAACATTGTGATGACAGGAATTCTGGAGCATTGTGCTGAAAAGGGCCATGGAGCATTGTGATGACACGGTCATGGAACAATGTGATGAGAAGAATTCCGGAGCATTGTGATGACAAGGGCCATGGAGCATTGTGATGACTCGGTCATGGAACATTGTGATGACAAGAATTCTGGAGCATTGTGCTGATGACTGCCATGGAGCATTGTGATGACACAGTCAATGAACATTGTGATGAAAAAGATTTCTGGAGCATTGTGATGAAAGGGCATGGAGCATTGTGATTAAAGGTGACAAGGAACATTGTGATGATATGGGCAGAGAACTCTGTGATGACAGAGGTCATGGAGTATTGTGACAAAACGTGTCATGGAACATTGTGTTGACAAGGGCCATGGAGCATTGTGGTGACACAGTCATGGAACATTGTGATGAGAAGAATTCTGGAGCATTGTCATGACAAGGGCCATGGAGCATTGTGATGACACGGTCATGGAACATTGTGATGACAAGAATTCTGGACCATTGTGATGACAAGGGCCATGGAGCATTGTGAGGACATGGCCATGGAACATTGTGATGACAAGAATTCTGGAGCATTGTGATGACAATGGCCATGGAGCATTGTGATGACACGGTATGGAACATTGTGATGACAAGAATTCTGGAGCATTGTGATGACAAGGGCCATGGAGCATTGTGATGACACGGTCATGGAACATTGTGATGAGAAGAATTCTGGAGCATTGTGCTGACAAGGGCCATGGAGTATTGTGATGATACGGCCATGGAACATTGTGATGACAAAAATTCTGGAACATTGTGATGACAATGGCCATGGAGCAGTGTGATGACACGGTATGGAACATTGTGATGACAAGAATTCTGGAGGATTGTGATGACAAGGGCCATGGAGCATTGTGATGACACGGACATGGAACATTGTGATGAAAGGAATTCTGGAGCATTGTGCTGAAAAGGGCCATGGAGCATTGTGATGACACGGTCATGGAACATTGTGATGACAAGAATTCTGTAGCATTGTGACGACAATGGCAATGGAGCATTCTGATGACACGGTCATGGAACATTGTGATGACAAGAATTCTGGAGCATTGTGATGACACGGTCATGGAACATTGCGATGAAAAAGATTTCTGGAGCATTGTGATGAAAGGGCATGGAGCATTGTGATTAAAGGTGACAAGGAACATTGTGATGATATGGGCAGAGAACTCTGTGATGACAGTGGTCATGGAGTATTGTGACAAAAAGTGTCATGGAACATTGTGTTGACAAGGGCCATGGAGCATTGTGATGACACGGTCATGGAACATTGTGATGAGAAGAATTCTGGAGAATTGTCATGACAAGGGCCATGGAGCATTGTGATGACACGGTCATGGAACATTGTGATGACAAGAATTCTGGAGCATTGTGATGACAAGGGCCATGGAGCATTGTGATGACACGGTCAAGGAACATTGTGATGACAAGAATTCTGGAGCATTGTGATGACAGTGGCAATGGAGCATTGTGTTGACACGGTCATGGAACATTGTGATGAGAATAAATCTGGAGCATTGTCATGACAAGGGCCATGGAGCATTGTGATTATACGGTCATGGAACATTGTGATGAGAAGAATTCTGGAGCATTGTGCTGACAAGGGCCATGGAGTATTGTGATGATACGGCCATGGAACATTGTGATGACAAGAATTCTGGAGCATTGTGATGACAATGGCCATGGAGCATTGTGATGACACGGTATGGAACATTGTGATGACAAGAATTCTGGAGGATTGTGATGACAAGGGCCATGGAGCATTGTGATGACACGGACATGGAACATTGTGATGACAGGAATTCTGGAGCATTGTGCTGAAAAGGGCCATGGAGCATTGTGATGACACGGTCATGGAACGATGGGATGAGAAGAATTCCGGAGCATTGTGATGACAAGGGCCATGGAGCATTGTGATGACTCGGCCATGGAACATTGTGATGACAAGAATTCTGGAGCATTGCGCTGATGATGGCCATGGAGCATTGTGATGACACAGTCAAGGAACATTGCGATGAAAAAGATTTATGGAGCATTGTGATGAAAGGGCATGGAGCATTGTGATTAAAGGTGACAAGGAACATTGTGATGATATGGGCAGAGAACTCTGTGATGACAGTGGTCATGGAGTATTGTGACAAAAAGTGTCATGGAACATTGTGTTGACAAGGGCCATGGAGCATTGTGATGACACAGTCATGGAACATTGTGATGAGAAGAATTCTGGAGCATTGTCATGACAAGGGCCATGGAGCATTGTGATGACACGGCCATGGAACATTGTGATGACAAGAATTCTGGAGCATTGTGATGACAATGGCCATGGAGCATTGTGATGACACGGTATGGAACATTGTGATGACAAGAATTCTGGAGGATTGTGATGACAAGGGCCATGGAGCATTGTGATGACACGGTCATGGAACATTGTGATGACAAGAATTCTGGAGCATTGTGATGACAATGGCAATGGAGCATTCTGATGACACAGTCATGGAACATTGTGATGAGAAGAATTCCGGAGCATTGTGATGACAAGGCCATGGAGCATTGTGATGATACGGTCATGGAACATTGTGATGACAAGAATTCTGGAGCATTGTGATGACAAGGGCCATGGAGCATTGTGATGACACGGTATGGAACATTGTGATGACAAGAATTCTGGAGCATTGTGATGACAAGGGCCATGGAGCATTGTGATGACACTGTCATGGAACATTGTGATGACAGGAATTCTGGAGCATTGTGCTGACAAGGGCCATGGAACATTGTGATGACACGGCCATGGAACATTGTGATGACAAGAATTCTGGAGCATTGTGATGACAATGGCCATGGAGCATTGTGATGACACGGTCATGGAACAATGTGATGAGAAGAATTCCGGAGCATTGTGCTGACAAGGGCCATGGAGCATTGTGATGACTCGGTCATGGAACATTGTGATGACAAGAATTCTGGAGCATTGTGCTGATGACGGCCATGGAGCATTGTGATGACACAGTCAAGGAACATTGCGATGAAAAAGATTTCTGGAGCATTGTGATGAAAGGGCATGGAGCATTGTGATTAAAGGTGACAAGGAACATTGTGATGATATGGGCAGAGAACTCTGTGATGACAGTGGTCATGGAGTATTGTGACAAAAAGTGTCATGGAACATTGTGTTGACAAGGGTCATGGAGCATTGTGATGACACAGTCATGGAACATTGTGATGAGAAGAATTCTGGAGCATTGTCATGACAAGGGCCATGGAGCATTGTGATGACACGGTCATGGAATATTGTGATGAGAAGTATTCTGGAGCATTGTCATGACAAGGGCCATGGAGCATTGTGATGACACGGTCATGGAACATTGTGATGACAAGAATTCTGGACCATTGTGATGACAAGGGCCATGGAGTATTGTGATGATACGGCCATGGAACATTGTGATGACAAGAATTCTGGAGCATTGTGATGACAATGGCCATGGAGCATTGTGATGACACGGTATGGAACATTGTGATGACAAGAATTCTGGAGCATTGTGCTGACAAGGGCCATGGAGCATTGTGATGACACGGTCATGGAACATTGTGATGACAGGAATTCTGGAGCATTGTGCTGAAAAGGGCCATGGAGCATTGTGATGACACGGTCATGGAAAAATATGATGAGAAGAATTCCGGAGCATTGTGATGACAAGGGCCATGGAGCATTGTGATGACACGGTCATGGAACATTGTGATGAGAAGAATTATGGAGCATTGTGCTGAGAAGGGCCATGGAGCATTGTGATGACACGGCCATGGAACATTGTGATGACAAGGGCCATGGAGCATTGTGATGACACGGTCATGGAACATTGTGATGACAAAAATTCTGGAGCATTGTGATGACAAGGGCCATGGAGAATTGTGATGACACGGTCATGGAACATTGTGATGACAAGAATTCTGGAGCATTGTGCGGAAAATGGCCATGGAGCATTGTGATGACACGGTCATGGAACATTTTGATGAGAAGAATTCTGGAGCATTGTGCTGACAAGGGCCATGGAGCATTGTGATGACACGGCCATGGAACATTGTGATGACAAGAATTCTGGAGCATTGTGCGGACAAGGGCCATGGAGCACTGTGATGACACGGTCATGGAACATTGTGATGACAAGAATTCTGGAGCATTGTGATGACAAGGGCCATGGAGCATTGTGATGACACGGTCATGGAACATTGTGATGAGAAGAATTCTGGACCATTGTGCTGACAAGGGCCATGGAGTATTGTGATGATACGGTATGGAACATTGTGATGACAAGAATTCTGGAGGATTGTGATGACAAGGGCCATGGAGCATTGTGATGACACGGACATGGAACATTGTGATGACAGGAATTCTGGAGCATTGTGCTGAAAAGGGCCATGGAGCATTGTGATGACACGGTCATGGAACAATGTGATGAGAAGAATTCCGGAGCATTGTGATGACAAGGGCCATGGAGCATTGTGATGACTCGGTCATGGAACATTGTGATGACAAGAATTCTGGAGCATTGTGCTGATGACTGCCATGGAGCATTGTGATGACACAGTCAATGAACATTGTGATGAAAAAGATTTCTGGAGCATTGTGATGAAAGGGCATGGAGCATTGTGATTAAAGGTGACAAGGAACATTGTGATGATATGGGCAGAGAACTCTGTGATGACAGAGGTCATGGAGTATTGTGACAAAACGTGTCATGGAACATTGTGTTGACAAGGGCCATGGAGCATTGTGGTGACACAGTCATGGAACATTGTGATGAGAAGAATTCTGGAGCATTGTCATGACAAGGGCCATGGAGCATTGTGATGACACGGTCATGGAACATTGTGATGACAAGAATTCTGGACCATTGTGATGACAAGGGCCATGGAGCATTGTGAGGACATGGCCATGGAACATTGTGATGACAAGAATTCTGGAGCATTGTGATGACAATGGCCATGGAGCATTGTGATGACACGGTATGGAACATTGTGATGACAAGAATTCTGGAGCATTGTGATGACAAGGGCCATGGAGCATTGTGATGACACGGTCATGGAACATTGTGATGAGAAGAATTCTGGAGCATTGTGCTGACAAGGGCCATGGAGTATTGTGATGATACGGCCATGGAACATTGTGATGACAAAAATTCTGGAGCATTGTGATGACAATGGCCATGGAGCAGTGTGATGACACGGTATGGAACATTGTGATGACAAGAATTCTGGAGGATTGTGATGACAAGGGCCATGGAGCATTGTGATGACACGGACATGGAACATTGTGATGAAAGGAATTCTGGAGCATTGTGCTGAAAAGGGCCATGGAGCATTGTGATGACACGGTCATGGAACATTGTGATGACAAGAATTCTGTAGCATTGTGACGACAATGGCAATGGAGCATTCTGATGACACAGTCATGGAACATTGTGATGAGAAGAATTCCGGAGCATTGTGATGACAAGGCCATGGAGCATTGTGATGATACGGTCATGGAACATTGTGATGACAAGAATTCTGGAGCATTGTGATGACAAGGGCCATGGAGCATTGTGATGACACGGTATGGAACATTGTGATGACAAGAATTCTGGAGCATTGTGATGACAAGGGCCATGGAGCATTGTGATGACACGGTCATGGAACATTGTGATGACAGGAATTCTGGAGCATTGTGCTGACAAGGGCCATGGAACATTGTGATGACACGGCCATGGAACATTGTGATGACAAGAATTCTGGAGCATTGTGATGACAATGGCCATGGAGCATTGTGATGACACGGTATGGAACATTGTGTTGACAAGAATTCTGGAGCATTGTGCTGACAAGGGCCATGGAGCATTGTGATGACACGGTCATGGAACATTGTGATGACAGGAATTCTGGAGCATTGTGCTGAAAAGGGCCATGGAGCATTGTGATGACACGGTCATGGAAAAATATGATGAGAAGAATTCCGGAGCATTGTGATGACAAGGGCCATGGAGCATTGTGATGACACGGTCATGGAACATTGTGATGAGAAGAATTCTGGAGCATTGTGCTGATAAGGGCCATGGAGCATTGTGATGACACGGCCATGGAACATTGTGATGACAAGGGCCATGGAGCATTGTGATGACACGGTCATGGAACATTGTGATGACAAAAATTCTGGAGCATTGTGATGACAAGGGCCATGGAGCATTGTGATGACACGGTCATGGAACATTGTGATGACAAGAATTCTGGAGCATTGTGCGGACAAGGGCCATGGAGCATTGTGATGACACGGTCATGGAACATTGTGATGAGAAGAATTCTGGAGCATTGTGCTGACAAGGGCCATGGAGCATTGTGATGACACGGCCATGGAACATTGTGATGACAAGAATTCTGGAGCATTGTGCGGACAAGGGCCATGGAGCATTGTGATGACACGGTCATGGAACATTGTGATGAGTAGAATTCTGGAGCATTGTGCTGACAAGGGCCATGGAGCATTGTGATGATACGGTCATGGAACATTGTGATGACAAGAATTCTGGAGCATTGTGATGACAAGGGCCATGGAGCATTGTGATGACACGGTATGGAACATTGTGATGACAAGAATTCTGGAGCATTGTGATGACAAGGGCCATGGAGCATTGTGATGACACGGTCATGGAACATTGTGATGACAGGAATTCTGGAGCATTGTGCTGAAAAGGGGCATGGAGCATTGTGATGACACGGTCATGGAACAATGTGATGAGAAGAATTCCGGAGCATTGTGATGACAAGGGCCATGGAGCATTGTGATGACACGGTCATGGAACATTGTGATGACAGGAATTCTGGAGCATTGTGCTGACAAGGGCCATGGAACATTGTGATGACACGGCCATGGAACATTGTGATGACAAGAATTCTGGAGCATTGTGATGACAATGGCCATGGAGCATTGTGATGACACGGTATGGAACATTGTGATGACAGGAATTCTGGAGCATTGTGCTGACAAGGGCCATGGAGCATTGTGATGACACGGTCATGGAACATTGTGATGACAGGAATTCTGGAGCATTGTGCTGAAAAGGGCCATGGAGCATTGTGATGACACGGTCATGGAAAAATGTGATGAGAAGAATTCCGGAGCATTGTGATGACAAGGGCCATGGAGCATTGTGATGACACGGTATGGAACATTGTGATGACAAGAATTCTGGAGCATTGTGATGACAAGGGCCATGGAACATTGTGATGACACGGCCATGGAACATTGTGATGACAAGAATTCTGGAGCATTGTGCTGACAAGGGCCATGGAACATTGTGATGACACGGCCATGGAACATTGTGATGACAAGAATTCTGGAGCATTGTGATGACAAGGGCCATGGAGCATTGTGATGACACGGACATGGAACATTATGATGACAGGAATTCTGGAGCATTGTGCTGAAAATGGCCAAGGAGCATTGTGATGACACAGTCATGGAACAATGTGATGAGAAGAATTCCGGAGCATTGTGATGACAAGGGCCATGCAGCATTGTGATGACACGGTCATGGAACATTGTGATGAGAAGAATTCTGGAGCATTGTGCTGACAAGGGCCATGGAGCATTGTGATGATACGGTCATGGAACATTGTGATGACAGGAATTCTGGAGCATTGTGATGAAAAGGGCCATGGAGCATTGTGATGACATGGTTATGGAACAATGTGATGAGAAGAATTCCGGAGCATTGTGATGACAAGGGCCATGGAGCATTGTGATGACACTGTCATGGAACATTGTGATGAGAAGAATTCTGCAGCATTGTGCTGACAAGGGCCATGGAGCATTGTGATGACATGGTCAAGGAACATTGGGATGACAAGATTTCTGGAGCATTGTGATGAAAGGGCATGGAGCATTGTGATTAAAGGTGACAAGGAACATTATGATGATATGGGCAGAGAACTCTGTGATGACAGTGGTCATGGAGTATTGTGACAAAAATTGTCATGGAACATTGTGCTGACAAGGGCCATGGAGCATTGTGATGACACGGTCATGGAACATTGTGATGACAAGAATTCTGGAGCATTGTGCTGACAAGGGCCATGGAGCATTGTGATGAAAGGGCCATGGAACATTGTGATGACAAGAATTCGGGAGCATTGTGTTGACAATGGCCATGGAACATTGTGATGACATGGTCATGGAACATTGTGATGAGAAGAATTCTGGAGCATTGTGCTGACAAGGGCCATGGAGCATTGTGATGACACGGTCATGGAATATTGTGATGACATGAATTCTGGAGCATTGTGCTGACAAGGGCCATGGAGCATTGTGATGACACGGTCATGGAACATTGTGATGACAAGAATTCTGGAGCATTGTGCTGACAAGGGCCATGGAGCATTGTGATGACACGGTCATGGAACATTGTGATGACAAGAATTCTGGAGCATTGTGCTGACAAGGGCCCTGGAGCATTGTGATGACACGTTCATGGAACATTGTAATGACAAGAATTCTGGAGCATTGTGCTGACAAGGGCCATGGAGCATTGTGATGACTCGGTCATGGAACATTGTGATGACAAGAATTCTGGAGCATTGTGCTGATGACGGCCATGGAGCATTGTGATGACACAGTCAAGGAACATTGCGATGAAAAAGATTTCTGGAGCATTGTGATGAAAGGGCATGGAGCATTGTGATTAAAGGTGACAAGGAACATTGTGATGATATGGGCAGAGAACTCTGTGATGACAGTGGTCATGGAGTATTGTGACAAAAATTGTCATGGAACATTGTGTTGACAAGGGCCATGGAGCATTGTGGTGACACAGTCATGGAACATTGTGATGAGAAGAATTCTGGAGCATTGTCATGACAAGGGCCATGGAGCATTGTGATGACACGGTCATGGAACATTGTGATGACAAGAATTCTGGACCATTGTGATGACAAGGGCCATGGAGTATTGTGATGATACGGCCATGGAACATTGTGATGACAAGAATTCTGGAGCATTGTGATGACAATGGCCATGGAGCATTGTGATGACACGGTATGGAACATTGTGATGACAAGAATTCTGGAGCATTGTGCTGACAAGGGCCATGGAGCATTGTGATGACACGGTCATGGAACATTGTGATGACAGGAATTCTGGAGCATTGTGCTGAAAAGGGCCATGGAGCATTGTGATGACACGGTCATGGAAAAATATGATGAGAAGAATTCCGGAGCATTGTGATGACAAGGGCCATGGAGCATTGTGATGACACGGTCATGGAACATTGTGATGAGAAGAATTCTGGAGCATTGTGCTGAGAAGGGCCATGGAGCATTGTGATGACACGGCCATGGAACATTGTGATGACAAGGGCCATGGAGCATTGTGATGACACGGTCATGGAACATTGTGATGACAAAAATTCTGGAGCATTGTGATGACAAGGGCCATGGAGCATTGTGATGACACGGTCATGGAACATTGTGATGACAAGAATTCTGGAGCATTGTGTGGAAAATGGCCATGGAGCATTGTGATGACACGGTCATGGAACATTTTGATGAGAAGAATTCTGGAGCATTGTGCTGACAAGGGCCATGGAGCATTGTGATGACACGGCCATGGAACATTGTGATGACAAGAATTCTGGAGCATTGTGCGGACAAGGGCCATGGAGCATTGTGATGACACGGTCATGGAACATTGTGATGAGAAGAATTCTGGAGCATTGTGCTGACAAGGGCCATGGAGCATTGTGATGATACGGTCATGGAACATTGTGATGACAAGAATTCTGGAGCATTGTGATGACAAGGGCCATGGAGCATTGTGATGACACGGTATGGAACATTGTGATGACAAGAATTCTGGAGCATTGTGATGACAAGGGCCATGGAGCATTGTGATGACACGGTCATGGAACATTGTGATGACAGGAATTCTGGAGCATTGTGCTGAAAAGGGGCATGGAGCATTGTGATGACACGGTCATGGAACAATGTGATGAGAAGAATTCCGGAGCATTGTGATGACAAGGGCCATGGAGCATTGTGATGACTCGGTCATGGAACATTGTGATGAGAAGAATTCTGGAGCATTGTGCTGACAAGGGCCATGGAGTATTGTGATGACTCGGCCATGGGACATTTTGATTACAAGAATTCTGGAGCATTGTGATGACAATGGCCATGGAGCATTGTGATGACACGGTCATGGAACATTGTGATGAGAAGAATTCTGGAGCATTGTGCTGACAAGGGCCATGGAGCATTGTGATGATACGGTCATGGAACATTGTGATGACAAGAATTCTGGAGCATTGTGCGGACAAGGGCCATGGAGCATTCTGATGACACAGTCATGGAACATTGTGATGAGAAGAATTCCGGAGCATTGTGATGACAAGGCCATGGAGCATTGTGATGATACGGTCATGGAACATTGAGATGACAAGAATTCTGGAGCATTGTGATGACAAGGGCCATGGAGCATTGTGATGATACGGTCATGGAACATTGTGATGACAAGAATTCTGGAGCATTGTGATGACAAGGGCCATGGAGCATTGTGATGACACGGTCATGGAACATTGTGATGACAGGAATTCTGGAGCATTGTGCTGACAAGGGCCATGGAACATTGTGATGACACGGCCATGGAACATTGTGATGACAAGAATTCTGGAGCATTGTGATGACAATGGCCATGGAGCATTGTGATGACACGGTATGGAACATTGTGATGACAAGAATTCTGGAGGATTGTGATGACAAGGGCCATGGAGCATTGTGATGACACGGACATGGAACATTGTGATGACAGGAATTCTGGAGCATTGTGCTGAAAAGGGCCATGGAGCATTGTGATGACACGGTCATGGAACAATGTGATGAGAAGAATTCCGGAGCATTGTGATGACAAGGGCCATGGAGCATTGTGATGACTCGGTCATGGAACATTGTGATGACAAGAATTCTGGAGCATTGTGCTGATGACGGCCATGGAGCATTGTGATGACACAGTCAAGGAACATTGCGATGAAAAAGATTTCTGGATCATTGTGATGAAAGGGCATGGAGCATTGTGATTAAAGGTGACAAGGCACATTGTGATGATATGGGCAGAGAACTCTGTGATGACAGTGGTCATGGAGTATTGTGACAAAAAGTGTCATGGAACATTGTGTTGACAAGGGCCATGGAGCATTGTGATGACACAGTCATGGAACATTGTGATGAGAAGAATTCTGGAGCATTGTCATGACAAGGGCCATGGAGCATTGTGATGACACGGCCATGGAACATTGTGATGACAAGAATTCTGGAGCATTGTGATGACAATGGCCATGGAGCATTGTGATGACACGGTATGGAACATTGTGATGACAAGAATTCTGGAGGATTGTGATGACAAGGGCCATGGAGCATTGTGATGACACGGTCATGGAACATTGTGATGACAAGAATTCTGGAGCATTGTGATGACAATGGCAATGGAGCATTCTGATGACACAGTCATGGAACATTGTGATGAGAAGAATTCCGGAGTATTGTGATGACAAGGCCATGGAGCATTTTGATGATACGGTCATGGAACATTGTGATGACAAGAATTCTGGAGCATTGTGATGACAAGGGCCATGGAGCATTGTGATGACACGGTATGGAACATTGTGATGACAAGAATTCTGGAGCATTGTGATGACAAGGGCCATGGAGCATTGTGATGACACGGTCATGGAACATTGTGATGACAGGAATTCTGGAGCATTGTGCTGAAAAGGGCCATGGAGCTTTGTGATGACACGGCCATGGAACATTGTGATGACAAGAATTCTGGAGCATTGTGCTGACAAGGGCCATGGAGTATTGTGATGATACGGCCATGGAACATTGTGATGACAAGAATTCTGGAGCATTGTGATGACAATGGCCATGGAGCATTGTGATGACACGGTATGGAACATTGTGATGACAAGAATTCTGGAGGATTTTGATGACAAGGGCCATGGAGCATTGTGATGACACGGACATGGAACATTGTGATGACAGGAATTCTGGAGCATTGTGCTGATGACCGCCATGGAGCATTGTGATGACACAGTCAAGGAACATTGCGATGAAAAAGATTTCTGGAGCATTGTGATGAAAGGGCATGGAGCATTGTGATTAAAGGTGACAAGGAACATTGTGATGATATGGGCAGAGAACTCTGTGATGACAGTGGTCATGGAGTATTGTGACAAAAAGTGTCATGGAACATTGTGTTGACAAGGGCCATGGAGCATTGTGGTGACACAGTCATGGAACATTGTGATGAGAAGAATTCTGGAGCATTGTCATGACAAGGGCCATGGAGCATTGTGATGACACGGTCATGGAACATTGTGATGACAAGAATTCTGGACCATTGTGATGACAAGGGCCATGGAGCATTGTGAGGACACGGCCATGGAACATTGTGATGACAAGAATTCTGGAGCATTGTGATGACAATGGCCATGGAGCATTGTGATGACACGGTATGGAACATTGTGATGACAAGAATTCTGGAGCAGTGTGATGACAAGGACCATGGAGCATTGTGATGACACGGTCATGGAACATTGTGATGAGAAGAATTCTGGAGCATTGTGCTGACAAGGGCCATGGAGTATTGTGATGATACGGCCATGGAACATTGTGATGACAAGAATTCTGGACCATTGTGATGACAAGGGCCATGGAGTATTGTGATGATACGGCCATGGAACATTGTGATGACAAGAATTCTGGAGCATTGTGATGACAATGGCCATGGAGCATTGTGATGACACGGTATGGAACATTGTGATGACAAGAATTCTGGAGCATTGTGCTGACAAGGGCCATGGAGCATTGTGATGACACGGTCATGGAACATTGTGATGACAGGAATTCTGGAGCATTGTGCTGAAAAGGGCCATGGAGCATTGTGATGACACGGTCATGGAAAAATATGATGAGAAGAATTCCGGAGCATTGTGATGACAAGGGCCATGGAGCATTGTGATGACACGGTCATGGAACATTGTGATGAGAAGAATTCTGGAGCATTGTGCTGAGAAGGGCCATGGAGCATTGTGATGACACGGCCATGGAACATTGTGATGACAAGGGCCATGGAGCATTGTGATGACACGGTCATGGAACATTGTGATGACAAAAATTCTGGAGCATTGTGATGACAAGGGCCATGGAGCATTGTGATGACACGGTCATGGAACATTGTGATGACAAGAATTCTGGAGCATTGTGCGGAAAATGGCCATGGAGCATTGTGATGACACGGTCATGGAACATTTTGATGAGAAGAATTCTGGAGCATTGTGCTGACAAGGGCCATGGAGCATTGTGATGACACGGCCATGGAACATTGTGATGACAAGAATTCTGGAGCATTGTGCGGACAAGGGCCATGGAGCATTGTGATGACACGGTCATGGAACATTGTGATGAGAAGAATTCTGGAGCATTGTGCTGACAAGGGCCATGGAGCATTGTGATGATACGGTCATGGAACATTGTGATGACAAGAATTCTGGAGCATTGTGATGACAAGGGCCATGGAGCATTGTGATGACACGGTATGGAACATTGTGATGACAAGAATTCTGGAGCATTGTGATGACAAGGGCCATGGAGCATTGTGATGACACGGTCATGGAACATTGTGATGACAGGAATTCTGGAGCATTGTGCTGAAAAGGGGCATGGAGCATTGTGATGACACGGTCATGGAACAATGTGATGAGAAGAATTCCGGAGCATTGTGATGACAAGGGCCATGGAGCATTGTGATGACTCGGTCATGGAACATTGTGATGAGAAGAATTCTGGAGCATTGTGCTGACAAGGGCCATGGAGTATTGTGATGAGTCGGCCATGGGACATTTTGATTACAAGAATTCTGGAGCATTGTGATGACAATGGCCATGGAGCATTGTGATGACACGGTCATGGAACATTGTGATGAGAAGAATTCTGGAGCATTGTGCTGACAAGGGCCATGGAGCATTGTGATGATACGGTCATGGAACATTGTGATGACAAGAATTCTGGAGCATTGTGCGGACAAGGGCCATGGAGCATTCTGATGACACAGTCATGGAACATTGTGATGAGAAGAATTCCGGAGCATTGTGATGACAAGGCCATGGAGCATTGTGATGATACGGTCATGGAACATTGAGATGACAAGAATTCTGGAGCATTGTGATGACAAGGGCCATGGAGCATTGTGATGATACGGTCATGGAACATTGTGATGACAAGAATTCTGGAGCATTGTGATGACAAGGGCCATGGAGCATTGTGATGACACGGTCATGGAACATTGTGATGACAGGAATTCTGGAGCATTGTGCTGACAAGGGCCATGGAACATTGTGATGACACGGCCATGGAACATTGTGATGACAAGAATTCTGGAGCATTGTGATGACAATGGCCATGGAGCATTGTGATGACACGGTATGGAACATTGTGATGACAAGAATTCTGGAGGATTGTGATGACAAGGGCCATGGAGCATTGTGATGACACGGACATGGAACATTGTGATGACAGGAATTCTGGAGCATTGTGCTGAAAAGGGCCATGGAGCATTGTGATGACACGGTCATGGAACAATGTGATGAGAAGAATTCCGGAGCATTGTGATGACAAGGGCCATGGAGCATTGTGATGACTCGGTCATGGAACATTGTGATGACAAGAATTCTGGAGCATTGTGCTGATGACGGCCATGGAGCATTGTGATGACACAGTCAAGGAACATTGCGATGAAAAAGATTTCTGGATCATTGTGATGAAAGGGCATGGAGCATTGTGATTAAAGGTGACAAGGAACATTGTGATGATATGGGCAGAGAACTCTGTGATGACAGTGGTCATGGAGTATTGTGACAAAAAGTGTCATGGAACATTGTGTTGACAAGGGCCATGGAGCATTGTGATGACACAGTCATGGAACATTGTGATGAGAAGAATTCTGGAGCATTGTCATGACAAGGGCCATGGAGCATTGTGATGACACGGCCATGGAACATTGTGATGACAAGAATTCTGGAGCATTGTGATGACAATGGCCATGGAGCATTGTGATGACACGGTATGGAACATTGTGATGACAAGAATTCTGGAGGATTGTGATGACAAGGGCCATGGAGCATTGTGATGACACGGTCATGGAACATTGTGATGACAAGAATTCTGGAGCATTGTGATGACAATGGCAATGGAGCATTCTGATGACACAGTCATGGAACATTGTGATGAGAAGAATTCCGGAGTATTGTGATGACAAGGCCATGGAGCATTTTGATGATACGGTCATGGAACATTGTGATGACAAGAATTCTGGAGCATTGTGATGACAAGGGCCATGGAGCATTGTGATGACACGGTATGGAACATTGTGATGACAAGAATTCTGGAGCATTGTGATGACAAGGGCCATGGAGCATTGTGATGACACGGTCATGGAACATTGTGATGACAGGAATTCTGGAGCATTGTGCTGACAAGGGCCATGGAACATTGTGATGACACGGCCATGGAACATTGTGATGACAAGAATTCTGGAGCATTGTGATGACAATGGCCATGGAGCATTGTGATGACACGGTATGGAACATTGTGATGACAAGAATTCTGGAGGATTGTGATGACAAGGGCCATGGAGCATTGTGATGACACGGTATGGAACATTGTGATGACAAGTATTCTGGAGCATTGTGATGACAAGGGCCATGGAGCATTGTGATGACACGGTCATGGAACATTGTGATGACAGGAATTCTGGAGCATTGTGCTGATGACCGCCATGGAGCATTGTGATGACACAGTCAAGGAACATTGCGATGAAAAAGATTTCTGGAGCATTGTGATGAAAGGGCATGGAGCATTGTGATTAAAGGTGACAAGGAACATTGTGATGATATGGGCAGAGAACTCTGTGATGACAGTGGTCATGGAGTATTGTGACAAAAAGTGTCATGGAACATTGTGTTGACAAGGGCCATGGAGCATTGTGGTGACACAGTCATGGAACATTGTGATGAGAAGAATTCTGGAGCATTGTCATGACAAGGGCCATGGAGCATTGTGATGACACGGTCATGGAACATTGTGATGACAAGAATTCTGGACCATTGTGATGACAAGGGCCATGGAGCATTGTGAGGACACGGCCATGGAACATTGTGATGACAAGAATTCTGGAGCATTGTGATGACAATGGCCATGGAGCATTGTGATGACACGGTATGGAACATTGTGATGACAAGAATTCTGCAGCAGTGTGATGACAAGGACCATGGAACATTGTGATGAAACGGTCATGGAACATTGTGATGAGAAGAATTCTGGAGCATTGTGCTGACAAGGGCCATGGAGTATTGTGATGATACGGCCATGGAACATTGTGATGACAAGAATTCTGGAGCATTGTGATGACAATGGCCATGGAGCATTGTGATGACACGGTATGGAACATTGTGATGACATGAATTCTGGAGCATTGTGCTGAAAAGGGCCATGGAGCATTGTGATGACACGGTCATGGAAAAATGTGATGAGAAGAATTCCGGAGCATTGTGATGACAAGGGCCATGGAGCATTGTGATGACACGGTCATGGAACATTGTGATGAGAAGAATTCTGGAGCATTGTGCTGATAAGGGCCATGGAGCATTGTGATGACACGGCCATGGAACAATTTGATGACAAGGGCGATGGAGCATTGTGATGACACGGTCATGGAACATTGTGATGACAAAAATTCTGGAGCATTGTGATGACAAGGGCCATGGAGCATTGTGATGACACGGTCATGGAACATTGTGATGACAAGAATTCTGGAGCATTGTGCGGACAAGGGCCATGGAGCATTGTGATGACACGGTCATGGAACATTGTGATGAGAAGAATTCTGGAGCATTGTGCTGACAAGGGCCATGGAGCATTGTGATGACACGGCCATGGAACATTGTGATGACAAGAATTCTGGAGCATTGTGCGGACAAGGGCCATGGAGCATTGTGATGACTCGGTCATGGAACATTGTGATGAGAAGAATTCTGGAGCATTGTGCTGACAAGGGCCATGGAGCATTGTGATGATACGGTCATGGAACATTGTGATGACAAGAATTCTGGAGCATTGTGATGACAAGGGCCATGGAGCATTGTGATGACACGGTATGGAACATTGTGATGACAAGAATTCTGGAGCATTGTGATGACAAGGGCCATGGAGCATTGTGATGACATGGTCATGGAACATTGTGATGACAGGAATTCTGGAGCATTGTGCTGAAAAGGGGCATGGAGCATTGTGATGACACGGTCATGGAACAATGTGATGAGAAGAATTCCAGAGCATTGTGATGACAAGGGCCATGGAGCATTGTGATGACACGGTCATGGAACATTGTGATGAGAAGAATTCTGGAGCATTGTGCTGACAAGGGCCATGGAGTATTGTGATGACTCGGCCATGGAACATTTTGATTACAAGAATTCTGGAGCATTGTGATGACAATGGCCATAGAGCATTGTGATGACACGGTCATGGAACATTGTGATGAGAAGAATTCTGGATCATTGTGCTGACAAGGGCCATGGAGCATTGTGATGACACGGTAATGGAACATTGTAATCACAAGAATTCTGGAGCATTCTGATGACAAAGGCGATGGAGCATTGTGATGACATGGTCATGGAACATTGTGATGACAAGAATTCTGGAGCATTCTGATGACAAGCGCCATAGAGCATTGTGATGACACGTTCATGGAATATAGTAATGACAAGAATTCTGGAGCATTATGATGACAAGGGCCATGGAGCATTGTGATGACACGGTATGGAACATTGTGATGACAAGAATTCTGGAGGATTGTGATGACAAGGGCCATGGAGCATTGTGATGACACGGACATGGAACATTGTGATGACAGGAATTCTGGAGCATTGTGCTGATGACCGCCATGGAGCATTGTGATGACACAGTCAAGGAACATTGCGATGAAAAAGATTTCTGGAGCATTGTGATGAAAGGGCATGGAGCATTGTGATTAAAGGTGACAAGGAACATTGTGATGATATGGGCAGAGAACTCTGTGATGACAGTGGTCATGGAGTATTGTGACAAAAAGTGTCATGGAACATTGTGTTGACAAGGGCCATGGAGCATTGTGGTGACACAGTCATGGAACATTGTGATGAGAAGAATTCTGGAGCATTGTCATGACAAGGGCCATGGAGCATTGTGATGACACGGTCATGGAACATTGTGATGACAAGAATTCTGGACCATTGTGATGACAAGGGCCATGGAGCATTGTGAGGACACGGCCATGGAACATTGTGATGACAAGAATTCTGGAGCATTGTGATGACAATGGCCATGGAGCATTGTGATGACACGGTATGGAACATTGTGATGACAAGAATTCTGGAGCAGTGTGATGACAAGGACCATGGAGCATTGTGATGACACGGTCATGGAACATTGTGATGAGAAGAATTTTGGAGCATTGTGCTGACAAGGGCCATGGAGTATTGTGATGATACGGCCATGGAACATTGTGATGACAAGAATTCTGGAGCATTGTGATGACAATGGCCATGGAGCATTGTGATGACACGGTATGGAACATTGTGATGACAAGAATTCTGGAGCATTGTGCTGACAAGGGCCATGGAGCATTGTGATGACACGGTCATGGAACATTGTGATGACATGAATTCTGGAGCATTGTGCTGAAAAGGGCCATGGAGCATTGTGATGACACGGTCATGGAAAAATGTGATGAGAAGAATTCCGGAGCATTGTGATGACAAGGGCCATGGAGCATTGTGATGACACGGTCATGGAACATTGTGATGAGAAGAATTCTGGAGCATTGTGCTGATAAGGGCCATGGAGCATTGTGATGACACGGCCATGGAACAATTTGATGACAAGGGCCATGGAGCATTGTGATGACACGGTCATGGAACATTGTGATGACAAAAATTCTGGAGCATTGTGATGACAAGGGCCATGGAGCATTGTGATGACACGGTCATGGAACATTGTGATGACAAGAATTCTGGAGCATTGTGCGGACAAGGGCCATGGAGCATTGTGATGACACGGTCATGGAACATTGTGATGAGAAGAATTCTGGAGCATTGTGCTGACAAGGGCCATGGAGCATTGTGATGACACGGCCATGGAACATTGTGATGACAAGAATTCTGGAGCAATGTGCGGACAAGGGCCATGGAGCATTGTGATGACTCGGTCATGGAACATTGTGATGAGAAGAATTCTGGAGCATTGTGCTGACAAGGGCCATGGAGCATTGTGATGATACGGTCATGGAACATTGTGATGACAAGAATTCTGGAGCATTGTGATGACAAGGGCCATGGAGCATTGTGATGACACGGTATGGAACATTGTGATGACAAGAATTCTGGAGCATTGTGATGACAAGGGCCATGGAGCATTGTGATGACATGGTCATGGAACATTGTGATGACAGGAATTCTGGAGCATTGTGCTGAAAAGGGGCATGGAGCATTGTGATGACACGGTCATGGAACAATGTGATGAGAAGAATTCCGGAGCATTGTGATGACAAGGGCCATGGAGCATTGTGATGACACGGTCATGGAACATTGTGATGAGAAGAATTCTGGAGCATTGTGCTGACAAGGGCCATGGGGTATTGTGATGACTCGGCCATGGAACATTTTGATTACAAGAATTCTGGAGCATTGTGATGACAATGGCCATAGAGCATTGTGATGACACGGTCATGGAACATTGTGATGAGAAGAATTCTGGATCATTGTGCTGACAAGGGCCATGGAGCATTGTGATGACACGGTAATGGAACATTGTAATCACAAGAATTCTGGAGCATTCTGATGACAAAGGCGATGGAGCATTGTGATGACATGGTCATGGAACATTGTGATGACAAGAATTCTGGAGCATTCTGATGACAAGCGCCATAGAGCATTGTGATGACACGTTCATGGAATATAGTAATGACAAGAATTCTGGAGCATTATGATGACAAGGGCCATGGAGCATTGTGATGACACGGTATGGAACATTGTGATGACAAGAATTCTGGAGGATTGTGATGACAAGGGCCATGGAGCATTGTGATGACACGGACATGGAACATTGTGATGACAGGAATTCTGGAGCATTGTGCTGACAAGGGCCATGGAGCATTGTGATGATACGGTCATGGAACATTGTGATGACAAGAATTCTGGAGCATTGTGATGACAAGGGTCAAGGAGCATTGTGATGACATGGTCAAGGAACATTGCAATGAAAACGATTTCTGGAGCATTGTGATGTAAGGGCATGGAGCTTTGTGATTAAAGGTGACAAGGAACATTGTGATGATATGGGCAGAGAACTCTGTGATGACAGTGGTCATGGAGTATTGTGACAAAAAGTGTCATGGAACATTGTGTTGACAAGGGCCATGGAGCATTGTGATGACACGGTCATGGAACATTGTGATGAGAAGAATTCTGGAGAATTGTCATGACAAGGGCCATGGAGCATTGTGATGACACGGTCATGGAACATTGTGATGACAAGAATTCTGGAGCATTGTGATGACAAGGGCCATGGAGCATTGTGATGACACGGTCAAGGAACATTGTGATGACAAGAATTCTGGAGCATTGTGATGACAGTGGCAATGGAGCATTGTGTTGACACGGTCATGGAACATTGTGATGAGAATAAATCTGGAGCATTGTCATGACAAGGGCCATGGAGCATTGTGATTATACGGTCATGGAACATTGTGATGAGAAGAATTCTGGAGCATTGTGCTGACAAGGGCCATGGAGTATTGTGATGATACGGCCATGGAACATTGTGATGACAAGAATTCTGGAGCATTGTGATGACAATGGCCATGGAGCATTGTGATGACACGGTATGGAACATTGTGATGACAAGAATTCTGGAGGATTGTGATGACAAGGGCCATGGAGCATTGTGATGACACGGTATGGAACATTGTGATGACAAGAATTCTGGAGGATTGTGATGACAAGGGCCATGGAGCATTGTGATGACTCGGCCATGGAACATTGTGATGACAAGAATTCTGGAGCATTGCGCTGATGATGGCCATGGAGCATTGTGATGACACAGTCAAGGAACATTGCGATGAAAAAGATTTATGGAGCATTGTGATGAAAGGGCATGGAGCATTGTGATTAAAGGTGACAAGGAACATTGTGATGATATGGGCAGAGAACTCTGTGATGACAGTGGTCATGGAGTATTGTGACAAAAAGTGTCATGGAACATTGTGTTGACAAGGGCCATGGAGCATTGTGATGACACAGTCATGGAACATTGTGATGAGAAGAATTCTGGAGCATTGTCATGACAAGGGCCATGGAGCATTGTGATGACACGGCCATGGAACATTGTGATGACAAGAATTCTGGAGCATTGTGATGACAATGGCCATGGAGCATTGTGATGACACGGTATGGAACATTGTGATGACAAGAATTCTGGAGGATTGTGATGACAAGGGCCATGGAGCATTGTGATGACACGGTCATGGAACATTGTGATGACAAGAATTCTGGAGCATTGTGATGACAATGGCAATGGAGCATTCTGATGACACAGTCATGGAACATTGTGATGAGAAGAATTCCGGAGCATTGTGATGACAAGGCCATGGAGCATTGTGATGACACAGTCAAGGAACATTGCGATGAAAAAGATTTCTGGAGCATTGTGATGAAAGGGCATGGAGCATTGTGATTAAAGGTGACAAGGAACATTGTGATGATATGGGCAGAGAACTCTGTGATGACAGTGGTCATGGAGTATTGTGACAAAAAGTGTCATGGAACATTGTGTTGACAAGGGCCATGGAGCATTGTGGTGACACAGTCATGGAACATTGTGATGAGAAGAATTCTGGAGCATTGTCATGACAAGGGCCATGGAGCATTGTGATGACACGGTCATGGAACATTGTGATGACAAGAATTCTGGACCATTGTGATGACAAGGGCCATGGAGCATTGTGAGGACACGGCCATGGAACATTGTGATGACAAGAATTCTGGAGCATTGTGATGACAATGGCCATGGAGCATTGTGATGACACGGTATGGAACATTGTGATGACAAGAATTCTGGAGCAGTGTGATGACAAGGACCATGGAGCATTGTGATGACACGGTCATGGAACATTGTGATGAGAAGAATTTTGGAGCATTGTGCTGACAAGGGCCATGGAGTATTGTGATGATACGGCCATGGAACATTGTGATGACAAGAATTCTGGAGCATTGTGATGACAATGGCCATGGAGCATTGTGATGACACGGTATGGAACATTGTGATGACAAGAATTCTGGAGCATTGTGCTGACAAGGGCCATGGAGCATTGTGATGACACGGTCATGGAACATTGTGATGACATGAATTCTGGAGCATTGTGCTGAAAAGGGCCATGGAGCATTGTGATGACACGGTCATGGAAAAATGTGATGAGAAGAATTCCGGAGCATTGTGATGACAAGGGCCATGGAGCATTGTGATGACACGGTCATGGAACATTGTGATGAGAAGAATTCTGGAGCATTGTGCTGATAAGGGCCATGGAGCATTGTGATGACACGGCCATGGAACAATTTGATGACAAGGGCCATGGAGCATTGTGATGACACGGTCATGGAACATTGTGATGACAAAAATTCTGGAGCATTGTGATGACAAGGGCCATGGAGCATTGTGATGACACGGTCATGGAACATTGTGATGACAAGAATTCTGGAGCATTGTGCGGACAAGGGCCATGGAGCATTGTGATGACACGGTCATGGAACATTGTGATGAGAAGAATTCTGGAGCATTGTGCTGACAAGGGCCATGGAGCATTGTGATGACACGGCCATGGAACATTGTGATGACAAGAATTCTGGAGCAATGTGCGGACAAGGGCCATGGAGCATTGTGATGACTCGGTCATGGAACATTGTGATGAGAAGAATTCTGGAGCATTGTGCTGACAAGGGCCATGGAGCATTGTGATGATACGGTCATGGAACATTGTGATGACAAGAATTCTGGAGCATTGTGATGACAAGGGCCATGGAGCATTGTGATGACACGGTATGGAACATTGTGATGACAAGAATTCTGGAGCATTGTGATGACAAGGGCCATGGAGCATTGTGATGACATGGTCATGGAACATTGTGATGACAGGAATTCTGGAGCATTGTGCTGAAAAGGGGCATGGAGCATTGTGATGACACGGTCATGGAACAATGTGATGAGAAGAATTCCGGAGCATTGTGATGACAAGGGCCATGGAGCATTGTGATGACACGGTCATGGAACATTGTGATGAGAAGAATTCTGGAGCATTGTGCTGACAAGGGCCATGGGGTATTGTGATGACTCGGCCATGGAACATTTTGATTACAAGAATTCTGGAGCATTGTGATGACAATGGCCATAGAGCATTGTGATGACACGGTCATGGAACAT